>NW_028241071.1:0-411541 GCF_964263255.1 Lissotriton vulgaris | reverse complement strand
TAGATTCACCTCATTAGTTATCAATGAGATGAGGGCTAGTGAAATAAAGATAGCACGTTAGTTCAGTTCCATTACCTCACCATACAGATAAATACACCTTTGTGTTATTGACTATAGAAGAAGTACAAGGTACGTATTTTAGGGAACACATACCAAACGCAGATGTCAAGTGACCTGAGGTGAAAGAAGCGTTGTTGAAAGCATTTCATATGACAGAAAGAATGAAGCTAGTGAAAACGCTGTCTTCAAACTTGTAGCAGAGTTCCCTTTCTGCGTCACTCTAAAGGCCCCCATTGGAACATCCCCTACCTCCATTAGATCGTAACTAGGAAGGGAATTTAATTCAACAAGGCACTTTGAAAGCATTGTGGAGCAAGACGAGCGGGAGACTGAGAGCCTAAAGCAACTGTGAGAAGAGCACGCTTTCATCAAAACCTATAAACACAAACAGTAATACATGTAGACACATGGGTAAATGATGTGTGAGTCTCCTGCATGCAATTATATATACATTTAGTGCCATAAGGTAGGATACAATATAAAGCACCGTTAACGCTGATAGCCACTACTATAAGGAAATTATAGCATACTTGAATGGAAAACACTCTTTTATAAAGGCACCACGCCGCCCATTTTGCTGCGCCATACTGCGGTTTCATTGTTTCTAATACAGAAATGTGTTGAGCAGAAGCACTTCAGGAAGACAAAGGTGCCCTTGATGGCGCACCGTACTTTCCTATTGACTAATGTTCCAGTTGCCTTTTTTTCATTGCTCCGAGGGTCGGGATTAGCCTAAACTCTGCTGCACCGTACTAGGTTATTTCGACCTGTTTTCATTGTGTATGTGAAACTGAAAAGCAACAGAATTATTTTAAGCCTTCAATTCAAAGCATTCAAGATTAACTTTATGCTCACCTTTTACAGTTTTCTGACTCATGTTTTTTGCCGGCCTCCCCCTTTAGCCGCCTAGTCTTGCCTAATGGTAGAAACGGCCCTGCAAATTACCCACTGCTATTCACGGGTAGTAGTTACCAAGAAGGCTGAATAAAGGGCCTGCGCTTTGAATTTGAATTAAAGAAGAGTAATTGATAAGCTTAGGCAAGAATGGTAGCAAGTAGGTTTGTGTATTTGTGGTTGTTGTGTTGATTGAGTGGAAGATGATTAAGGTGAAAAATTAGAGAGGTTGCAGAGATGCAAACTTTCCATTTCATTGTAAAGGAAGTGGGTGTTTAGTTTTCCAGTGCATATATATACCCAATGAAAAAAACATAGGTTTCAGGCACGTTATAGTTAGGAATTAGCATTAAAAAAACCTTAGAAATTCACTTAAAAAACTATAGGTTTCAGCCACGTTATAGTTAGGAATTAGCATTTAAAAAACCTTAGAAATTCACTGAAAAAACCATAGGTTTCACCCATGTTATAGTTAGCTGGACATTTCTCTCATACAAAACCATTGAAAATTCCCCCGTTATAGTTAGTTCAGCTAACTATAACTCGCGCGCCCGCAATGCACTGCTGATGACGTCACATATTACATCACTCATGACATGGTCAGTGACATCACTCGTGACATCACTGATGACATCTCAAATGACATCACTGTTGACATCACTGATGACATCATCCTTGTGAAAGAGTGGCAGTGAAGTAGTGTGGCTCACTGGTTAGAGGCGGCAGACCCGAGAGCAGAGGACGGCCCGGGACCAGGGTTCGATTCCCGGTGCGGCAGGTTTCTGGACCAGGGTCAGCGGACTCGATAATTCTCTCGCCTCGGTGCCCACTCTGATCAGCGATCACACTCGGCAACTCTGGGCATTAGCTTGCCTCATCTTCACTAACGGCCCCACCAGACCGCCGGGGATGCCTGGTCTCACCCTGGAGATACCCATTAAGGGACCATCTCTCAGGGAAGCCAGGAAGGGTTTCGCAGCGGTCGAAGCGCCTTGGGACCCTCCGGGTAAGTAGTGCGCTATATAAATGCCTATACATTACATTACATTACAGACCTCCTCTCAGCGTAATATAACCTTTGATACACACATTCAAAAATAGAATCTAAAATTTTCAAAAAAATGGAGATACCAATACCAGTTACAACAACCTATTCAGTAATTCCACCATCTGCATACACATATGCACTCATTCACCAACAGTTCTATTTAGTCACTCATACATGTACTCATTCATCATATGTACTCATACACCTATACATCCTGTTGCACACTGACACTCATCCATAGAGTTACTCACACATGCAAATAAACTATTAAATATCCATTCATTTGCATATATACCTATACACACACCAGTACACTTACTTTTACAGAAACTAACACATACTTACTCTCTTAAACAATCACTAATAGAAACACCTACTTATTTATACATGAACTCTTCCGATCTCTCACTCACACATATAATCACTTAAATACATCAATACTCACATATACTAGATTAAAACATATGTAATTACTCATAAAGATACTATTGAGACAGTCATTCACTCACAAACACAGCCATACACATACTCATCCACCCATACAGTCTGCATACATGCTGTCTTCAAAACACACACAAACAGTGAGTCACTCATTCATGCATCTATGTGCTAAGTAATATCCCCCACCGTACCATACAGACACTCATACTGATACTGAAATAAACATCTAATAACCCATGTACAGACTCATATAGCTACTCACCAACCAATGCAGTCACTTATACACAAAGTGAGCGACTGATACAGATATTGACATGTTTAAATATTACTCACTAACCTATGTATTTGCTAAGATACACTTAATCAATTAGTTGTACAATCAATTTCACACAAATAAAATCATCCATTTAGACACTTATATACCCATTAATTCTTCCATCGACTTTGTGATACACATATTTAAAACATATTTAAATTTCAGAAAAAAACATTCACTTGATGTCATCGGTGATGTCATCAATGATGTCATTTGAGATGTCATCAGTGATGTCCTGAGTGATGTCACTGACGATGTCATGTGTGATGTAATATGTGACGTCATCAGCAGTGCATTACGGGCGCGCGAGTTATAGTTAGCTGAATTAACTATAATGGGGGAATTTTCAATTGTTTTGTATGAGAGAAATGTCCAGATAACATGGGTGAAACCTATGTTTTTTTTCAGTGAATATATATATATATATCTATATATATCTCTTACAGCTCCGATATATATGTACTGCCAAAGTTATAATATGCTGGGCAGCCGAAATGCGTAATATGCATTATGTATATGTGTAACATATATACATGCGCGTGTATATATACACACACACAAACGTTCCTCCTTCTGATCAAGACATGCTCATACCCTCCTGCTGCTGCAGGCTTTAGTTTATTGGATTCTCCTGACACGTTTAGGGCGCAGCCTTTCTCAGAGGTCAAGGAATGAATCTCATGCCAGATGTGATATACTTTACAATGTGAACAGTGAAAATGGACAAGTCTTCACAATGCCAGCAAGATAGATAAATGAGCGCCATCTTGCGCTGCATGAAACATGAAGTTGAATGAGGTATTCATTACAGGTAAAGTCAAATGCAGGCAAAATATAATAAGTATCAACCGCACATTCAATTATCATTAACCAATTGAAACAACAATCAAAATTATAATGCTAACTTGATTGTAAACTAAATCAATAAATAGGTATATTTTTGTTGCATTATTATATCTAATTATAATTAACATAAAGTAATTCTCATGGTTCTACCTGCACAGGCTCCTATTGCGAGTCACTCTGTCATCGAATGTGCAAGAGCTAGGCTGGTAAACTCCAGATAACATAGTACAAGGCTTTGCATATGGGTGGTCGCCATATTGGGTGTACAAAGTGTCAAATATCGCTATGGCTCTGAACTTCAAAATTACATTGTAATCTGGCATGCTGAGATTAGTCAGTTATAAAAAATAGCAACAATTGTGTATTGCACAGCAAGGATTCCCAACTGTGTGCTTATGTCGGTGTACCAATCATATTTGAGGTCACAATCCTGCCCAAATGGTTTATTGAGGGCATGTTTGCAATTTGGAAGAGTGATGAGAGGTCACTGCAGGGTTCATTGAAATGTTGAACACCAGTGATTACAACCCACATTTCAGAGGGCACATCAGCAGAACTGGCATAAAACTTTTGGATGTTGAGATATTTGGGGTGAAAGGTAAATTGAAAATCAAGTTATTTCAGAAACCCACAGCAGGTAATAGCCTTCTCTTTGCAAACAGTGCACACATTTCCAATTTAATTTACAGTATTCCCTAAAGGGAACTGTTACGAGCAAAGAAAAATGCAGCACACCCACATCCTTTGAAACAGAGAAGAACAGAATGGAACGTAGATTCAGGGAAAGGGGCTACACTCTCAAGGCCATTCGATAAACTATAGCAAGAGCTGATGTAGTCCCCAGGCAAAATGTCCTACATCCAAAAGTCAAGTGGTCAAAGGGAAAAAATTAAAAACTTTGATTTATCACAACCTTTTTTAACCAGGCACCCAATGTTAGGCGAATCCTCAACAAACATTTGCATGTTTTGAAAACTGATGATATGCTTAATAGATATGTGAATACCTTTCTACAGGTCACACTCATGAGAAATCACTCACTTAAGGAAAGGACAGCTTGAGTCAAAACTCTGTTACTGAGCTGGATCCTAGATGCTCAACACAACACAACAGAGAAGTGGCTTCTTCTGTTACAAAAATTGTAAAGGATGCAGCAATAGCTCCAGCATCTCCAGATTCAGAGTTCCCAATACAACAAGGGGATTTGTGAATAGTTAAATATGTGACTTGTAATTTACAATACTGTTTATTGCTTAATTTGTCCATTTCAAATGATGTACATAGGAAGCACCATGCACAAAGCCTAAAGCGGGGGCTAGAACATGTGAGGATGATACGCCAATTTGATCAACAACACTCAGTGGCCAGACACTTCGCGGGAATGCATTTCCATGATGAAAACTTAATCTGATTTATAGTATCAGACACCATAGAACTGGACATTAGAAGGGGCAACAAAGTAAAAACAGGAAACTGGAGTCCAGATTGATTCTGGATTTTAATACATTGGCACCTTTTGGGTTGAATTTTGATGAGGAACTGGCAGTGCATTTTTTGCTAATGCAGTATGTGTTTATATTCATGATTGTACTCTTCTGACTTCACGAGTAGTGTGGTTTTAACCCATTTTTAATTATTAATCTTGTTAATCTTTCCCCTAGGTTTCTGCATAACACCTGAGATGTGCACAGTCAGCGCATGCACAGTTTTGCAGCTCATGAAGATAATTCCAGACTGTCCACTTGGGCTTGATTCTGAGCAAATATTTTGGGATATACCCTCTGTAGTTCTGAACAGTTGGGACATTGCCATAGCCTATGTGGCTATATATTTAGATGTGTTACACATAATTGGTTGTTTACAGACTAGTTACTTCTAGAGTTGCATACTTGGGCTGGATTGCGACCTCAAATATGATTGGTACACCAGCAGAACCACACGGTTGGGAATCCTTGCTGTGCAATACACATTTTTTTATAACTGTCTATTCCCAGCATGCTGCTTTGCATGTAATGTAATTTTGATACATTTCAGAACCGCATGGATATTTTACTCTTTGTACACCCAATATGGCGACTGCCCAATTCTAAATTGTTATCAAGAGTTTACAATTCTATCTCATTGACAGGACGACTCACAATATGAGCCTGTGCAGGTAGCACCATGAGAATTACTGTACGTTACATTGATTTTGAATCCGGTTGGTGTGCACACGCTAGTTTAAACATGATACAAGTGTTATCATGCAACAAGAACCTACCTATTTCTTGATTTCATTTTACAATCTAGTTAGTTTTATCATTTTGATTGTTGTTTTTATTGGTTAATGGTAATAGAATGTCCAGCTGATGTTTATTGTATTTTGCCTGAATTTTACTTTACCTGTAATGAATATCACAATCATATTATTATGTTTTATGCAGCACAAGATGGATTTCATTTATCTATCTTGCTGGCATTGTGTGGACTTGACTGCTTTCACTGTTCACATCGATAAGTTTATCACAGTGGGTGTGAGCTTCACTCCTTGACCTCTGAGAAAAACTATGGCCGAAATGAGTCGGGTGAAGCCAATACACTAAATTTGACAACACCAGGAGCGCCTGAGCGTGTCTGTAGGAGTAGGAGGAATGTGTGTTTTTTATGTCAAGGGCTGCTGAAGCAGTGCTCAGATCACTGCTTAAAAAATCCTGGGACCTCAGAACCACATGTGTTTTGAGATATGTATTTGTATATCAATAGATATATATCTCAAAAAGGAAAATGGTGTATTCAAGATGAAAATGTATGTATTTCGTAACTCATAAGCTGATTTTTAATTAAATCAGTCCAACCATTGAGTTGAGTAACAATAAATAATTAGATCCAAGCCAATATACCCTTTAGGTTGCACATACTCTTGCAAATACACATGTTGAATTACATTTAAAATTAAAATGTTAGTGAAAATGCAGTGTTTGAAAGGCTTATTATTACCTTGGTGGCAGAGGCAAAAGGCTCTGGGGTGATGTATTGCCCATGTAGAAGCATTGCATATTTCTAAATCCTTTACATAACTGCTATTAATCCTCTCTGCAGCATTGAAGTGTTCACTGCTGATAGTTGTGAATGGCATGGCCAACTATGTAATCTTGTCTGATTTGATCACTATTACATCACTAATAATATTAGTAGCTCTGGAAAATTGTCATTGAACATAAGTAGCTCTTACTACAGGAGAGGTTGGAGACCTCTGCACGAGATAGTGCCAGGCATGAATGGGGTACCTCCAGACACCCACACCAGAACAATCTTGGACAAGTGTATTATCATAAGAGTACTGGACCTGTTGTCAGTGACATGAGCGGAATCCTCTGAAGTACTTGACCTGCTCCCTCTTGTCCATAGGTGCCTCCCCTGAGGTCCTGAAGTGTTTTAGAAGTATAATCTCATGGTGGATTGGGTCTTACAGAACTGTCTGAAGGTAAAATCTTTGATCTTGATAAACCAGATTGGTGTATCTGACCGAGGCTTCATCTCAGTTGTCCTCAAATTGCACCTAGGTCTGAGTCCACAGTAACAATTGACTATCATCAGCTTTGTGCTTTTTGGCACCATATTTACTTAAACCTTAAAAATAATTTCCCTGGTTCCCCTTATTGAATTTTAGTCATTTCAGTGTCATTTTGTTTATTACATCCTCTTCAATTTTTAAATTGGTTTTGGGATTTTACTGCTTTGCATTTTGACTTTATCACTGGTTTGGAACTGCATGAATACTGCACACATTGCCTTAAGTTAAATCTGTCTGCCCCGGACCATAACTACCAGGGTGGTTGAGATCAGGGAAATTTAGAGACTTTGAGGATTCAGCCTGACAATGGTCGTGATTATTTCTTAAGGTGAATAGTTACCAACCCTAAATAATCTAATTTCAAACGTTAAAATGTGGTCAATGTCCATCTGTGTATGTCCTTGGCAAACATGCAGTGCTCTGAACGGATCCCCTACAACACAGAGGTCCCTGTCTGTCCCCCACCAAGGAGATGGGTGCCATGGTCTCTGTTGACCTGGTGAATTGGTGGACCATCCGGCTGGATCTAAATTACACTTTATGTCAATAGTCGATATTTAGAGATTGTCAAGAAGCAAGTAGATATAATTCAGATAGATGTGTGAATAAATAAAAATTGAACTTGCACTTGGTGGAGGTGAAAGTGAATATCAAATTGCTCAAATTACCTCTCGGATGCTCTTCCTAACTGCCCCATGAACTTTGCATGGCAAGTGCCTCATTGATAGAGCGCTGCATTCTTCAGATTAGAATATATGTGCTCGATACTTTCCACCTTTAATCAACTGCCAAGCATAGAAGTAGTCAAAGGAATATGCTTCTCAAACACATATATTTATTAGACATATTAATGGGGAGCTATACACCACTGAAGCCTCATCCATTGAAAGTTCCATATTCTTTGGAGGTCCAGTTTCAGGATATAGATTGAACAGCACCTGAAGATTGCAAATTGTGTAGTTGAGTTGTGAACATTTTTACATTTCATTCATCCCATTTCTTGTTTTATGAACTGTTTTGTTGATACATAGAGACATTGTGGTCTTGTGCTCCCTTACAAGAGACACTCATCACCACTCTTTTCTTTAAACTATTCTGTATAAATCACTACTACCCCTTTTTGGAATGCTATAAGTCATACTCTCTCGGCATCACTAGGAAGGCAAACAAATTTGGATCTTTCAATGGTCATCTTTGGGGTTTCGGCTCAGGTTCAAGGGCAAGCCAAGTGTTTACTATTTTTTCCATTTTTCTTGCCCGCAGAGAGATTTGTAGAAGATGGAAGGATCCTGTCTCTCCCTCATTTATAGACTGGCAGACCTCAGTTCTGCAAGTTTCCAGACTGGATCTCGCAAGATCTGGCAACCAAACCAAGAGGGCATTTTGCCACCAGTTGGTTTGGGGCCACTGAGTTTGCCGTTTTTTTTCGTTTTTTCCCCCTGTCCGATGATTATACACCTGTGGTTTTATTGAACCTGTAAAGCCCGATACATCTGGAAGATTGGGACTTAACAGTTGCACTTTCTCCTGTTCTTGGCTGACTCTCTGGTGTTTTTCCCCCCCTGTTTATGGTGTCTTAGTGTTGGTCTCTAAGGGTGTGACATTTCTGAGGGCATTTGGTTCCAGGTAGTAACCATGCCCTGCCAGGTTTATAATCTGTGACAGAGTGCTTTTCCCAATTGTGACTACACTGGAATCTAAGGTGGTAAATGAGGACCCCCCAAAAAAAACAAAAAAAAAACACTACTACTGCTACTTTTTAGAATGATGAGCAAAATAGCAAATAAAAAGTGACGCCTCTTATTTTATGCCAGTAAAACACATTTCAAGTGCTAAAAGCATTAAGATGCATGGGAATATTATGATTTCCAGAATGATTTCATTATGGCTTGTTGGCATAGGCACTTGCTAGCTGGTCTTAGGTAATTGGTCACTGCACTCTTGATTATGGAACTTGACAAATAAAGCATTGATCAGGTAGCTGCACTTTTTAAGGGAAATTCTGAAAGACATTTATAATTGAGTAGTAGTACTCAGGAAGCTCTGACGCCTCATCAGGGGCCATAAGCACTATATAAATGTAATTTCAATACAATAGATATTTGTACAAATCAGAGGAGGTAGGGAATAACTTTACCATAACAAAACCTAAACCAGGCATCTCCCAAAGGTCTATCGAGAGTTGCCAGTAGCTCGCAGGCTGCCACTGAGTAGCTGCCTTGCCCATGATAATAGTGTATCACCAGGCTTCAAAGTCTACAGCTATCCACCTGATAAACCATATATTTAATACGTTGTGCCTCTTTATGTGAGAGCTCAAAGCTGACAGTGCAGGATGATGTAGCCTGCCTGCTTCAGAAAAATTATTTTTCTCTCTTTTTCTTGCCTCTCATTTTCTCTCTTTATTTTTTCCATTTATTTCTTTCCTTTCTTGATTTCTTTTATCGGCTCCTTCTTTGTTTCCCTCTTTTTTCTCCTTCTTTCCCTCTTTCTTCCTATCTTTTCACACTACTTTTTTACGTACTTATTTCTTTCCATTTTTCTTTATTTGCATTATTTTTCAGTTTCTTTCTTTTTATCGTCTATATTTTACTCTTCCTATTTCTCTCTACTTTATTTTTTCCCATCTCTATCTGAACTGTTCTCAAGTTCCTTCATTTTCCCTCTGTTTTTCTTATTTTGTCTTTCTTCTCTGTTTTCGTTCTTTTTTTATGTCTCATCTTTGTCTTCTGCTTCACAGTTTTATCTCCTGAGTTCTTTCTTCTTCATCTTTCTTTAGGTCAAAAATGATTCCTTTGTACTTTCATTTCTTCTTTTTTCCTCGCCTTTCTGTAATTCTCCATTTATTGTTCTTCATCTTTATCTCTCCTCTTGTTATTCTTTCTATATTTCTCTCCTTCATGTTGTATTTACTTGTCCTTTTCATTTGTTTTTATTCTTTCTTTCTTCACTTTTGTTTTTTTCTCATGTCTCTCCTTTCTGTTTCGTTCTTATTTTGTGTCTTTTTCTATTCTTCCTTATCCTTGTCTCTCTCACTTTTCCTTTTCTTACTTTCCATCCTTTTCTATTTCTTCCTTTTTCTTGCCATTAATATTCACTTTCCGTTGTGCTCTTCCTTTGTTCTTTTTCTACTTCCTCCATAATTATTCTTTCTTTCTTCCTCTCTTCTTATTCATTCTTTTCACTGTTTCTTTCTTTGTTCTTTCTCTTTCATTGTCTTAATTTCTTTCTTCATCTACTTTGATTCTTTTGCTCCTTTCTCTGTTTATTGGTTCCTCAATCTTTCTCACCTATTGTTCTTTCTTTCTCTCTTTCACTGCTTTCTTCTTTTCATTTTTTCTTGCCTTTCTCTCATTTTGTCATTCTTTCCTTTCTGTCTTTCTCTTTTCTCTCTTTCTCCTAATTTTTCACTCACAGTCTGTCTCTCTTTATTTCTCTCTCTTTTTATTTTTCAATTTCTCTGTCTCAAGGGCAAACTGAACCTTAGAAACATCAAATGTAAAACCTTTTGCAATACAGCTCTTGTGCCATTTATTTATAAAGTTTTATATAGCGCGAACGTGATCCACAAGGGTATCAGAGCGCTTTACAGTATACGAACATAAATGGATGAAGTGTTATACGTACATTCAAAAGGTGTCAGTTCGTACAAAAGAAATATAAAATCCAAGAATAACAAACAGGGAGGATCGTGAAACAGCAGGACATTGTACAATAGACAATTAGTGCACAATAGGTGGTTGTGTTAGCATACATACACCTTATAACCACGATCCAATCACAATGGATATAATGTGTATAGATAACACCGAGAGGGACCCACCAACAACTAAATTTTACCAAACAGGCAGTTGTTGAACAGTAAGGACTGTGATAATAATCTTACATAAAATTGACTCACCCCTTCCCCCAGAGATAGGCAATGGTATTCAGATCAAAAGGAGGAATCAGTGACATCCTAGAATTTAAAACTTAGGGCATGAATATGTTCATTAGTAGTATTTTTACTTCTTTTTTGAATGCGGTAAGGGAGATGATTCCACGCACCACTGGAGGTAAGGAGTTCCAAATCTTTTGTGTAATCCCTGAAAAATCTATACGCCCTTTTCTCTTGTTATGGAAGGATTGAGGTTTCAGAAGGAAGGTGCTCGCACTTCAAAGTCGTCTACAGCCTCCAGACCTTTCCAACTGTAGAGACAAGTAACTGGGTGTATTGTTGTGGATTGCTTTATGTGTCATGCAGGCCACTTTAGGATGTATTCATGCCTCGTAGGGCAGCCAATTCAGGGCTTTCAAGGTTGGAGAAATGTGACTATTTCTCTCAGTGGAGCCAGCTTGTATTTAGGGAGACCGCAAAGGGTGGTACTACCGTAGTCTAGTCTTGGTAGGACTAGGGCTTGTACTGCCATTTTTAGATCAGTCTGTGGAGGAAGGGTTTGAGTTCCTTAATATACTCAGCTTGTGATTAGCTCCCTTGGTGGCAGTAGAGATGTGAGACTGCATATTCAGATGTTTGTCTATGGTGATTCCAAGGGATTTTGCAGAGTCAGTAATGAGGGGGACACAGTCAAAGGAGGTTAAGTGGTTAAGCCATAGATCTAGCTCTGGTGTGTGGCTTGGTGGCGAGATGAGAATGAATTCTGTTTTTTTGGTAATTAGCATAAGGTGGTTGTTAGCAAGCCAGCTTTGTGTGTTCAGTAAATAGTGTTGAGAGCAATGAAGTCTTCTGGTGAGGTGATTTTTAGAAACAGCTGAGTATCGTAACTACCTCCCGGCGGAAGCCGGGAGGTAGTTAGCGTGTACCTAGCTGACTGAGAATTCTCCTGTGTTACCTAGCTGAGAAATAGCGCTGGTTGCAGAGTTTTACTCATTTATTTTGCGCCGACTTTTTAAAATTTGTAATTACTTGACTTCACCTCCCCACACCTCCCTGAGCACTCACCATTATTTTGGCTGCTCCTTTCCCCTCGTTGGCAGCTCGGACGGTCACAGCCGATCTTAGGGCTGAGTCCTGATTGGAGATTGCCGAGGGCAGACATCTTGGGTGGGGGGACGGCTGAAATTGGTAGCGCTCCAGTCTACCCTACATAAGGAGCCACATTGGAAGCACACGTAAGATTCCTACACCGAAGAGAGTGTTAATTGTGGACCCCTCCTGAGGCGGAAGCCGGGAGGTAGTTAGCGTGTACCTAGCTGACTGAGAATTCTCCTGTGTTACCTAGCTGAGAAATAGCGCTGGTTGCAGAGTTTTACTCGTTTATTTTGTGCCGACTTTTTAAAATTTGTAATTACTTGACTTCACCTCCCCACACCTCCCTGAGCACTCACCATTATTTTGGCTGCTCCTTTCCCCTCGTTGGCAGCTCGGACGGTCACAGCCGATCTTAGGGCTGAGTCCTGATTGGAGATTGCCGAGGGCAGACATCTTGGGTGGGGGGACGGCTGAAATTGGTAGCGCTCCAGTCTACCCTACATAAGGAGCCACGGTATGCCTCCGCGCAGCGGACGCGCGCGGATCAGCGCCGGAGTCACGCCAGAGTCCAGCCCGTCTGCGCCCGTCCGCGCTGAGGACGGGCTGGAGAACAGTCCAGGGGCCTTACAGGATACTCAGGTGACCAACCTATCCAAACCGGACATTGTTGCCCTAAACAATCACCCATACAATAGATGTACTCATTCTCTGATTGTAGATAAATGGGTAGGTCCTATCTGTTGCAATACATGTAAAAAGACACTAGTGCCATATTGCACTGCCATCAAGGAAGTGAGCCCAAATAACCTTAGATGTGGTCTAATTAATGCACGATCAATGGTCAAGAACTCCGCACACTTATTTGACCTCATCACGGAAAATGATTTGGACTGCCTTTTCATTACGGAAACTTGGCTCCGTGAATGGTCAAACCCCGACATAGTCCACACCCTCCCCTTGGGCTTTTCTATATGCAGACAAGATCGCATTGAACAGCGCGGAGGCGGACTGGCTATCATTCACAGAGACACCCTTAAGTGCACTATGAAAGAACCACCAAATATACGAGGTGCTGAGAGCCTAAGCTTTTGCATACAAGCCCTAGACAATTTTGCTTTCACAGGGATACTGATATATCGCCCTCCTGGACATCCCTCCCAGTTTCTTGAAAACGTGGGGGAAGTGCTAGGCGATCTGACTCTCAGATACGCTAATTTTACCCTGTTGGGAGACCTCAATCTCCATCTTGACGACTCTACTGACGGCCAAGCGTCAAGCTTTAAAGAAATTTTACAGGTTATAGGACTTAAACTCCAAACGCTTGAGGCCACACACAATGCAGGGCATACCCTCGACTGCATATGTTCGAATTTAACCAACATACTGGTAAACCCCCCTAAGCCCCAAATCTGGACAGATCACTACTTCATTGAATTTTCCATCCCTTTAAAGGGAAACAAATTAAATACTAAGGTGGCGGTAAAAAAAGGAGCTAACCTCCCCTGTTGGGGAAAAATTCTGGAACACCCTGACCTCGATAAATGGACTAAAGACAGCAAACCCATTTTATCAGGGGATACGTTTGAAGATAATCAAAAATTTGAGAAATGGATGGCCAACATTGGCAATAAGATTAGGAACTCAGGGTCTAAAGGCACTCTGAACAAAAAAAGACAGTCTGCCCCATGGTTCTCCGATAAACTCAAAGAGCATCTAGTCGGCGTTAGACACCTGGAACGAAAATGGCGCCGGACGTATGCGAACGAAGCAAAAGAGGACTATAAAAATGCCAGGAGACTCTATCATTCTATGATTAAAAACGCAAAGAAAACCTACTTCACCTCCTGCATTGAAGCATCCAAAAACAAACATAAGGACATCTTTAAAATAGTCAACAGCTTCAACAAACCTAAAGCTCTATCACGAGAAATTCCACCATCCCAGACCCTGTGCAACGACATCGCAAACTACTTTGCCCAAAAAATCGACACCCTGACGAAAGACTTCCCACAACCAGTCCTAAAAAACTTTGAGGCAGAGCCTGGCACCGATCCAGCCCATCCTTGGTGGACAAAGTTCAGCCATATTACGCTGGAAGAATCCCACCAAAGGATATTGGCCACCAAATCGGGTTCCCCGTTTGACCCCTGTCCTCCAACACTTCTGAGAACCATAATACACGAGGTCAACCCCTGCATTAATTCTATTATTAATGCGTCCCTGCAAACAGGGGATATTCCTTCTCAATGGAAACTGGCCGCAGTCAGACCACTACAGAAAAAAGTAATACCTGACCCCACGACACTGTCTAACCTGCGCCCCATCTCCCTCCTCCCCGCAATATGCAAAGTCACCGAATCCCTTGTTAACAAACAACTGATGGCCCACATAGAAAACAACAACTTATTGCATCCGTGTCAAGCTGGCTTCAGGGCTCACCACTCCACTGAGTCAGCGCTACTATCATCAGCAGAAACCATTCGTGCTGCCTTAGATCAGGGAAAAATGGCTGTCCTGATCCTATTGGACCTCTCTGCGGCTTTCGACACGGTGTCACATGCTATCCTGTTACACCGCCTGACCAAAGCTGGCATAGCAGGAACCGTGTTCAAATGGCTCAAGAACTATCTGGAGCTGAGACGACAGGTTGTCATGCTAGGCAATTTCCGTTCTGAGGAGAAGCTCCTGACATCTGGGGTGCCACAGGGCTCAAGCCTGAGCCCTACCCTTTTTAACCTTTATATGGTACCCTTACTGGAACTTATCTCCACCTTTAACATCAGTACTATTGCCTACGCTGATGACACCCAACTCGTGTTGACCCTTGACAAAAATCAAACTGACGCTGAACAAACTCTAAAAGATTGCTTAACAGCAACCTTTGAGTGGATGACCCAAAATCATCTAAAATGTAACTCAGCCAAAACTGAGATTGTTCCTTTTGGCCCCAAAAACTGTTTCTCCCCAAAGGACTGGTGGCCGGAAATGGTGGAAGCCCCCCCCAAGACAACTAATTCTGTTCGAAACCTGGGCATTAAGTTCGACAATACCCTCTCTTTCAGTCTACAAGCCAAAGAAGTAGCTGGGACTTGTTTCAGAACCATCAAAAGCCTCAGGAAATTTTTTGATTTCCTTCCCCTAAGTGCTAGGCGGACAGTGGCTGTAGCGCTTATAACGTCCAGACTGGACTATTGCAACAGTCTGTATGCAGGGCTGAATAAATCGGCCCTGCACAGACTGCAAATGGTCCAGCACGCAGCAGCCAGGCTTGTACTGAAACTACCCAGAAGGTCCTCAGCATCGGCAGCATTAGATGCACTGCACTGGCTCCCGGTGCATAAACGCATCCTCTTAAAAGTACTCACCATCACCTACAGAGCCTACCACAACCAAGGCCCGCTGTACTTGAGGAAGTACTTTCAAGCATATCAGCCGAAATGAACCCTCAGGTCATCCACCACTAACCAACTTCAAATCCCCAGATTCAGGTTAACGACCAAAGGAGGAAAATCTCTTGCTGTCATCGGAGCAAAGGCCTGGAACAACCTCCCCTTGTCTCTACGCCATAACAAAACAGAACTTAGTTTCAGGAAAAACCTAAAAACCTGGATCTACTCCCTCTCAGATTCAGACTATAAAGCATTGGTATAATCATCACCCTGCACGCTCACTAAATCATCATTACCTCTCATCTCTATTAACCATCCTGGAATCGCAGCGCCAAGATACTCCTTGGAGTGGTAGTGCGCTATATAAGAACACAATCACATCACATCACATCACATCACATCGTCAGCTACAGGTGATACAGAATGTTCGTTGATTTTCAGTGCATTCGTCAAATGCTCCAGTAGAAGGTTCAAAAGAATGGTGATAGGGCAGATCCCTGCGGAACACCAAGGGTGACCATAGAAGGTTGCGAGAGTGAATTCTTCATCTTGATTCTTTTGTTCTATTATTCAGGAAGGAGGAGAACAATTGCAAAACAGTGCCCAAGAGGCCCATCCTTTGTTCCAATAGGGACAGAAGGTTATCATGCTTGACCGTATCTAAGGCGGAGGACAGATCCAGAAGAATCAATAGTTATGATTCATTGCGGTCAAGCAGATTCTGTGCTGTGTCCTTGGCAAAACCCTGATTGGTGACTGTCTAAGAGGTTATAATACTCAATGTGATTGCATAATTGAATTTGCACCCATTTTCCCAATAGTTTCGCCAAAGTGGGGATGTTGGGTAAAGGCCGGTCGTTGTTTAGATCAGATGGATTGGCGTCATCTTTTTTTAGTATAGGTGTGACCTGCCCTATTTTCAGGCAGTGCAGAATGGCACCTGGACTCAGGGAGGCATTTACAATTTTAGCCCAAAGTGGTAGGATCGATGTTTTAAACATTTTGAACAGCGAAGGAGGCAGGGGGTCAGAGAAATTATTGGAGGGGTTGATTGCTTGAAGAGTGTTGTCGATAATTTGTTGAGAGACTGGCGAGAAGATATTGTTTTTTGTATCTTCCCCTGGATTATTAAAATGTACTTTGAATAAATCGCCACAGTTAGAATCTTGGGCCGTAGTCTGCGTGAGCGCCAACTTGGATTGAATGTCAAGCTTGATGGCCTTAGTCTTTTCATGGAAGAAATTGACTAGTACGTCACATGTAGGTGTGGCCAGGTCATTTAATTCCCTAGAGATGGTTAAATTGCATGATTGTTGCTTGACGATTTCAAAGAGTTTCTTTGGCCGGTTGCTAGCTTGGTTCAGCTGAGTTCTGAAAAAGTCTGCTCTTGCCTTTAGAATCTTCCTATTGTAAGAGTTCCTTAACCTTCTCAGGTACTCAAGGTTATCAGTGGAAGGAGCCGATTTCCATAGACGCTCTGCAACTCTTAGTTGTCTACGCTCCGCATTCAGGCCCTCATTGAACCACGGTTTGGAGATTGTAAAGGAGACGTTTTTTTCCTAGAGGGGCACAGTATTGTCCAGGATTTTGAATAGCGAAGCATTGTAGAAGGTTGTGAGGTCATGTACATCAGTCATGTCCATCATGAAGGTCAGAGCAGAGTTACTGTGGTTAACCAAGGTGATGGGGTTGATCTTTTGTAAGTTCCTTTTCCATTGCCTTGTTTTTGGTGGTTGACCCCTTTTTTGAATAGCTTCGCTATTGATGGAGAAGAGGATGAAGTAATGATCAGACCAATCGCATGGGGTGATGGATTCTAGTAGGACGATGTTTGGTTTTGCAATGAGGAAGTCCAATTTCTCTCCCTTGTTATGAGTTGCACTGTCACAGAGTTGAGTTAGTTCCTGTACTGACAGAAACTCTATAAAACAACCTACAATATGATTGTTTGCATTGTTCCAATAAAGGTTAAAGTCACCCAAGAAGATATGATGAACTTGTGAGTTGGAATTGGATGCCATGATCTCCAATATCTCATCAATGAAGGTCAAGTTATCCCCTGGGGGGTGGTAGAATATGTGTAGCTTGCTGGCGATGCGCTTGGCATCTCAGATAATAATGCATATATATTCACAGGAAGATGGCCCGATGGCGTCCACTTGCTTGACTGATATTGAGTTACGATAAATGCATTCTACCCCTCCTCCTAGTTTCCCGATTCTATCTAATCGGAGAAGATCATGGGAAGGAGGAACAAGTAAGTGGATGATGGGTGAGGAGGAGCTATTTAACCAAGTTTCTGTGAGGACCATGATGTTTAAATCATTCTCTAATATGAGGTTGAATATATCCCTAGCATGTTTGCCAGCAGATCTGCAATTAATGAGCCCACACTTCAACTTGTTAATAGAGTGGTTTAAGGTACTCTGTTCTAAGTTGATATTTGTGAGGCAGGGATGTGGAATTCCTATAGCCCGACGCCCAGGACATATTGTTTGAGGTCAAGCACAACACGTTTAAATGTGTATTTTGTCCTTGGGACAAGTAGGCCTAAGCCCCTGTAGCACAACCCCTTTGGCTTCCAGTTTGCGGTAGCACATTATGGATCAGGGAGCACTGTCTGCAGTTAAAGTAATATATTTGCCCATATGTTAATGCTGATTGAACTTGTATTAATGGTTCATTAATTGAAAGCCTTCATTATTAGGGTGAGCGCTCTAAGTAAATTTTGTAACCTCTGACTGCATTACTGACAGTGGTTCTAGTAGAAAAATGTGTACACATGATTTTTAAAATTTAGCAAATATGAGGCTATTTATAATTTAATGCTCCTAGAATGCTCTCTGATTTTTGCAGAATCTTGAAAGCAAGATTAATGATTCTTTGCTGTCAAAATATAAGGTTCATAAAAAATGAAAGCAAGAAAAAAACATTTAGCTAAACCACTGTGAAATTTGAGGTGTCATTTCTTTGCAGCATCATTTAGTAACATGTTGATGCATGCTAGTATTTCCCAAAAATATTCATAATAGAAAAATCATTGTAACCAGTTTCAATAGGATTTTGGGAAACAAAAATAAACAATCATTGGCAAAGCCAGTGGGTCTGAAATTGGTGGTCAGTTTTATAGTTTTGTCAATTTGTGAATTGTTTTGGAATGTTTTTTGTAAAACCTTATTGGTATGGGAGCTGCGAGGCCCTCACCATTATGACAAACATTGGCAAAAGCAACAGTTGTTTATGGTCTCAAAAAGCGCACACTGCCACAGTTACTGGAAAAGAACAAAACTACTTTTTGTGCCGATATGCTCCTTGTGAAAGAGCAGAATGCTGTCACTCACAGTGAAGCCAGACTTTACAGAGAGAGAGAGAGAGAGAGAATTTGAATAAACTCAAAAGGTCATGGCAAACACCAGACCAAATTAGGGGCCCAATTATTAAGGAAAGTTTCAAAAGTGCACTAATGGTATATGTCCTAACATTAAGTGCAGCTATACGGCATTTATAGAAGTAGGTCAAGAAATAGTACTCCAAGAAAATATTTGTGAACTGCATTTTAGCCTGAGCTCATATGCATTTGGTCTTGTGAGCGTTGCAAGTTCACTTTCCCTCCAACGACTTTTTTCCCAACTCTGGAAGAAGGTTTATGCCTGCCTTTGTCAGGAGTAAATTGCCAACATTTCTCAGATTGGGAACAGATTAGAGAAGAGTTGCTGAAAACCCTTAAAACATGCAAGTTAATAGGTTTGCAGACTCAAAATAGCATTCTAACACTGGAATTATTGCTTACCACTACCTTCAGCCCCAGTATGTAGATTTGCGGAAACGTGGCAACATAAAGGGATTGCGAGTATTTAAGCACTACTATGGTATGAGCCCTGGCATAATAAGAGAGGCTATATCAGAGCTCTTATATAATGAGATGCTGCCTCAATTTGTCGCCGCACTACATGGCACCAAAGGGACAAGTGGATTTTGTTACAGGACAAATAGATTTATGAAGCAAACAGCCCCCTGGAAAAGTAGATATTTTACTAAATTTCACACCCCTGTGTGAGGTTGTATCTATTTACAGATCTGTTACTGAGAGTCGGTTGTCTGAGGGGATTGGTTACAATGGTTTGAATGATGTCACATTGAGACTTACTGCTATCAGTGTCCCGAGCATAGGATAAGAGGAGGTCATCTATGTCACTGTCTGATAGTTCATCGCATGACCTCCTATGCCACGAAATCTGTATACTCCCTGTAGCAGGATTGGGATACTTCAGGGGCAGTGTTTAAGGTATTTTGCCTCTGTGTACATTTATCAAGTCCCTATATTATGCAGTATCTCAAAAAGAATTTCAATGATCAGAATTAGTTCTCACTATAGCAAAGATTTGAGACACCCTGATCTATACCTGCAAATACAAAGAAAGAAAGAAAAGTTGAAATTGTGAAAAAACTAGTCAGGCACTCATAGAAAGTAATTGTAATAATGTCGAAAAGTAAGAGAAAATATTATTGCGAGATAACTTCAGACATTGTGGGAACCTATTCAATCAGGGCAAACATGTAAACATCATAGATGTACATACCTAAAAAAAATGTGTAAGTATATGACTCATCTTGCATCCAACACTACTCTACACACACCTGGCAAAAGAACACGCTGCATTTTTCAAAAGCACACACATGTTCGCTCACAGTGTGACACATAATTCAACTGAGGCTGATCTCTGGCTGTGATACATTTGGCAGCACAGGTTAAAGCGGCCACAGCTTGGGGTGTGGGATGGTTTTTGTGCTTCCCTTTGTGATGCAAGTCCTGTATTTCAGTTGATACCTGTTTACTGACCCATTTCAAGTTTGTGTAGATCTACAAAGTGTAGGCTGAGATCTCTGCGTGTGCCATGTAAAATTTATTTGGATGATTATGACTACAATACTCACTTAAAGCTGTACATCTTTCAACCTATTCATAGAACATGCATGCCTACTGTTTGATGCAAATATGTGCAGTTTTTGTGAATTGCATTTAATGTCATTCACAGGTGTAAATCTACGTACGCATGAATTTCTGCATGCAGATTTACCTTTGTGTATTGTACTTTTTTAATACAACTTTAGCAGGACAAATGGCTTAGTTATTCATAATCCTTCCGCAACACCTGATGGCAACTAACAGTCATCAGTATGTGCCATCTTCAGCAATTTAAATAAGAGATTTACACAGGCTCCCATTTCTCCTTGGGAGCCTGTACTACTGATGGTTTATGGCTACAGCGCAAGATCCCTTAGAGAAATTGGGGTATGCAACCACACCATGTGTGGTCACATTGTAAATGCGTTGTGAGAACCGCCGACCGAAGGGCAGTCGGTCCCGAGACTCCGGTCGGCGGACCAGAGACCGTAACTTGTCAAGTGCGCCGGACATCACAATCATGCCCTACATATTTGCTATGTGAGTACTTGTTATCTGTTTGGATTAAAACACATTTTAGCTTCCCTTGTAGGTAGAATTTCTGTATAGAAAAAATACCTACATTAATAAATATATGCTTATTTCAGAAGTAAACACATTAACATTTTTGTTCACGTTGTACCATTCTGAATGAGTAAACAAATTCAACATCACAATCATGAGTGAGGATCAAAGCATAGTCTGATTGAGCTAGAACATAAAATTCATACCTTTAAATTATTTTCTCATTCTCTCCTTTCCAAATGCAGAGATATTACTCCAGTATGGGGCCCTGAATGCTCACAACGTGACAAATGGAAATATAGAAGCATATCAACCCACAGCAATCTCTATGCAATCAAAACTCTTAATTGTATTTTGAGAATGCAAATTAAAAATGGAATCTCTTTCAGCCAGCAGTAATGGAAGAAAAGTTATCTTTTGATGAATTGCCTTTAGAGCCATTGTGCCTTTGTCCCTCAATTTAATTTTCATTGATCTTTCTGTTTTTAGGTAAAGGTTTGTTGGGGGTACTGAATTTACAACTTTAAAGGGGTGCCCCTAATGGTCCTCCTGTTAATAAATGGTAGTCGTGAGCCTCTATTATTATCCCAACAACTCTGCACAAGCATTGATTGTGGCAGCGTATTTATATTTCTGAGTTCCATGACTGAATCCAGGAGAAGTGCATACTGGCCTCCTCATGTTAAGTGAGCCAAAGGCTTTGCACAGAAGAGTATTTTATGTGCATTTTAGATGCTGGTAGCGAACATTATGGGCCTTTATTATCACATCCATGTTGGCCTTAAAAATACATTTACAGCTAAAAATGTCTCCAGGTACACCTGCTGAGTATACAGAAAAGGATAGCTAACAGACCAAAAAAGTTGTGATTGGGTGCAAGTATATGCAGTGGTTGGGTTCAATTTTGCAGTATGAAGTCAAATGCAAAGGTTTAGAAGGGGGTAGATGAAATCATGCTTTACCTTGAGAGTTTGTGAATGCCCATAAACTCATGGGTGTGTGGTTATTCACAAATTTCTCCTTGAATGTGATGGACAAGAATGCAAGTTGGTTACAAGCTACTGATTTAGAGTGTGGTGAACCTGTGTTTAGTAACTATGAAATATTTATATATTGTTTTGAAATGAGTTTTGGCAGATTGGTCAGACAAAGATGTTGTTCACTGAAATGTGTAACCTTTAATAAAAAGTGCTGATTGCTGCATTTCCAGAGTGCAGGCACATCTTTTCTCATATTGCGAAAGGAGCCTTTTTGTTACATATACATATACCACACTTCTTGTGTTACATCACTCATGACATGTTTTTGATAACATCCCTAATGACACATGAAATACCAGCATTGATAACAATGTAGTGCATGGTGAGGGTGTACTTTATAGTTGCTTTAGGACAGGAGTTATAGTTACTTGAGATAACTATAACTGGTGAATTTGAGTGGTTTTGTTAGTTTAAAGTGTTTTGTTTTAACTGCCATTTTCAGCTACCTACAGTGTCCCTTTAACTTTTGATTTTCCAATATATCTAAATAGATAATGTATTAAAAATTAAAGTAGTTTTAAAAAGTACACTATTGCCTTCAAAAAACGTAATTGTTATAAATGTATATTTAATATAACAAAATAACATTATTTTAATACAATTTATTACAAAAATGCAGTTCATACAAATGCATGTACTATAAAAATATTATTTAAATTGCAAAGATAAATTATAGATTCAAGTACACATACATACCAAATAAATATATTAAATATATTTTTGTGGTATGAACCTCATCAATAATATAATAAAATATAATTAAACAATATAAACATGCACAATTACACATTTTGTTAAAAATTAAAAACAAACTATATAACCATTAAACCATTAAAAATATATTTTACAATGAACTTAATCAAATATGTCATCCTAAAACATACAAGGAAATAACTTTAAAAACAATATAAATTTTAAAATAAGTTTAAAATAACTTGAAAAATATAAAGTTAGTTTAAAACATTTAGCATTTATCAAACCAAACCAAAATGAAATAGTAACAAAATAAATCCAAAAACAATAAACAAATAATATATTTCAATATATTACTGTGAGTGCAAACACTGAAGAATGTGCACAGAGTGCTGTTCTAACCCATGTATAACAAACACTGGGAAAAATGCATACATCTAGAGAGGGGATCATATTAACTAGTCGAAATCCAGTCTAACAAGTATTGAGACAATGACATACATTGTTATGGGGAAGATTACATTTTCTAACTCTAATCTAAAAACCATTTGGAAAACCGCATACATTTGCTTTGAGGGGGCAAATTTACTATTCTAAGGAATTGTGTAATCTAGTGGGGATCAGATATACTCTTCCAATACCAATCTAACAAACATTGGGGAAAATGCATACAATGGCAATTTTAACTGCAAACTAAGAAGTACTGTGGAATTTGCATATATATATTGGGAGCTGGGAAGTGAGATAGGACGGCCAGATTTACTATTCCCCCTCCAAGCTAGCAAACGTAAGAGACAGTGGATACATTGGTGGGAGGGGCAGTTAGAGGTATTATTGTAACCCAAGTCTTAAAAGCATTGGGAAAAGAGCAAAGATTGGAAATGTTTTCAATGTTATCTCAAGTCTAACCAACAGTTGTGAAAGAGCATATATATGGAGGGATTACATTTACTACATCCAAACAATTAAATTTTCCATAAAAAATAATACAAATTATTAAATAATATTGCATCTAAAAAAAAGTAAACCTCTTTTTAAATAAATATATACATTAATAATTGAAATCATTTTCAAATAAATAGTGCACCTGTAATTCACCAATAAAACACTAACAGTAAATCCATTCCCTTTATTGTAAACAAAAATTGAAATTTAACAAACGTATGTATTAGATGAATTTGAAAACAATTTATAAAAGACACTCAAATGTAAAATATATCACACAACCCATTAAAAAATATATATTTGTTTAGGTATATAAATAAATATTGAATAAAATGTTTTAATTATTAACATTCACTGTAAATTTATGAGCGTGGCATGAGGAGGAGTGGGAAGGTTGATGCTAAGATGGAAGAGGAGCCCTGCATTCAGCAGTCACTTACTGCAGAGGAGTAGGTTTTTTTGTTGCAACCTACATGAACGTTTTTGCAAGTTCGCCAACTTTCAAAGGTTCTTTGCTTTGCCACTTCTTTGTACGTGTTGTTGGTTTTAAGACTAACTGGCCCATGTATCTTTACTTAAAATCTTAAAATGGTTCCACATAATGTATGCTGTGTGTAAAACGTCTGTGTGCTTCTAATGCAGTTTGCTATTGTTCATAGAATAGCTCTATCAAATTGAACCTAATGGTGGAAACATTTTCAAACATGTGCCACTGTTTCTGTGAATACAGGATTCCTAATGAAAGTGCAAACACGCCATTATGGCTTTGCCTCTCACATTTTCCTGAAATATGGATTTGGAAAAGGAACGATATATATATCAGAAATAACGATTGTTCATCTATGTGATCTAAGTTTTATCAAGTTTTAAAACTCTGCCTTATTGACTTGTTGGTATGTAGAGAAACAAACTGTGCTTTTTTCTATTCACAAACATTTTCAAATTACGGCTGGTAAGCTGTGCAAGATGCAAATTTCCAAGTGTACTTCAGTGAAGTCATGTCACCGTTCGTGTGGGGGCCTAATACCACAGTGCAGAATTCTACATAGTGTATAATTCTACCAAGGGTAAATGGATCCCCCATTGGAATGCCCATTTTTTCTATTTGTTTTCTCCTCATGGAAAACATTTTTCTCCTTGGAGAACACACTTTCCATACATCCTCACCAAATGTAGAGGTTATCTGTTCCTCTTTGATTCTGGCATAGGCGTTGGACCAGCCTTCGGGTGGAAAACATTTACAACCATTTTCTCAAGCTGGGAAACGGTCAGATTAATGTTTAAGTATTCTCACTAAAGTACTTTTCTTTGTATTGCCAAATTTCCAATGCAGACATTACCTTGGAATGCACGAATTTTCATCCCTGCATGAGGTTTATGTCTGCAGATTTCTCTGCACTTATGATGGAGAAATTCACAGTAGCAAAGCAGTTTATGCACATCTGGAATCCTTTTGTGAATTCCTTGCAATTGTAAATGAAAGTCTTCATGGCAGTAAACCTATGTTTACAACTGACAATACATTTGTAAATAAGGCCCTGAATAAATGTGCAAATACATAAGTGTAATGCCCACCACCAATATTCATTGTTACCATTCGATATTCCTTGTTACCAACAGAATACTTTATACTGTCTTCCCTGCTTTCACACCATACTTCAAAATAACATATTAAATGGTATTCCGTGTATCCAAGTCAGCTAATAAATTATCACAGTTGAGTACTATGGACCTCACAAAGAACCAACTGTTGACACACTTTACACAGACCATTAAATCAATGGGGTTCACCCACAGAATCAAAGGACCTGGGTATGAATTGTATAAAGAAAGCTGGTCCTTGACTATAGTTTAAGTAAGCACTTGAGTGAATTTCATTTGTTTTTCGTTTATGCAGTTCAATTCGCATATATTGATTCAATCAAAACAGTGGGAGAGATATATTCAGTAATAAACAAAAACCAAAAGGTTTGACACAAAAGATTTAGAAAAACCCAGAAATTGCAATTTGCAATCAAAGTATAACCACACTATGTATATTCGTTATATCAAAGATTCAAATATTTATTTACAGTTATATAAAAAACAGTTGTCTAAACGGCGCAATAGACTATCAAGAGTAATGTCAGTGAGGAAGGGAAAGGGGTGCTCAAGTGAAAAGGAAATTTGAAGAAAGGGAGACACAGTTAATAAACAATTGTATTATTTACACAGAACAAAGCGGGATAGCCTCCGCTGTCTTATATGCCTGTCCCCTATAGTTGTTGATTGCGGGATATGACTATACTCTTGAAAGTCTATTGTGCCGTTTAGACAACTGTTTTTTATATAACTGTAAATAAATATTTGAATCTTTGATATAACGAATATACATAGTGTGGTTATACTTTGATTGCAAATTGCAATTTCTGGGTTTTTCTAAATCTTTTGTGTCAAACCTTTTGGTTTTTGTTTATTACTGAATATATCTCTCCCACTGTTTTGATTGAATCAATATATGCAAATTGAACTGCATAAACGAAAAACACTTTACACAGAAGCATGCTGCAGAACACATTTCATACAACCTTGCAGCTCAGGTTTTAGAACTATGATTTCTGGTTGGCTAAGGCTTGCTCTAAAGCCAGGCAGAAACAACCACTCTAGTCAGGGCAAGGGAGTTACAGGCCAAGGATAACCCCTGCTTACCCCCTTGGTAGCTTGGCACGAGCAAACAGGCTTATCCTGGAGGCAATGTGTAAAGCATTTGCTCATGCACACCGCAACAACAGCCCAGGCACACTACAAAAGCAACTCCATACAAGGTTATATAAAAATAACTTTTGTATTCCCAAAAACACATCAGATAGTAATCACACAATATACATTATGCCAGCTGGCACTGGCAATATTCACAAGGGATTATTTACACAGGACTGGGCCACTGTCAGGATCTACACTTAGCAGAAATTGATACAAGTAAAAATAGATCATAAACCTACAACCAGTAGCCACTGGTAATCACTGTACTCCACCCCAACCTGTAATATAACTCTACAGTATGCACAGTCCCATCAGGCGCGAATTGCATCCTGCACCAACCTCACCTGCATAAACACATTATGCAATCTCCTCACTAGTCTAAACACATTAGACCCTACCTCCTAAGTATAACTCACATTTAGGGACGTAATCACAGTGAAGTACAATCTCACTAACAAACCTCCAGAGGTAAAACCATCTCCAGAGGAATCAAACACAGGGTGCGTAAAACATACTAAATGTATTGCATTTCCTATCACCACACTTAGAGCACATAATTCACATTAGGACCTTGTGCCCTATCCATATACAAGTCCTCTGCCAACTGGCCATCTCAAGAAGGGGCTCAAGAATGTCAGGGCCCGCTGCCGATGCAGCACCAGACAGGGGTTCGCCTCAGGCGCAAACTTAAATGTTGCACCTGCCCACTACTTGCTGGGCAGCTGAGAACAAGAACAGGGCCTAAACGCTGCAGCTGGCACTAAGTGCTGCACAGCTGTGGAAGGCCTGGCACCTCTGGGCCACTTCTGTCCCTCTCAGGGACTTTCACTCAAATGGTGCCTAAATGGTTGAAGATGCCCACCACTTGCTGGGCAGCTTGGACATAAACTTCGGCATGGGCCCTCACTGACCATTGGGAACAAAACTGTGCCAAATCGTTGGAGCCACTTAGGCTCTAAACAGCAGGTCCCCTGGAGCACTCGGGCTCCCTAAATGATGAGCTAGCATGTTGGAGCCCTCAGGCTCTAAAGGTAATGGGACCAGACTGTGGCGCCATCTGGCTCTGCTAATAAACATGTGCCCCAAAAACATGTGGAAAGACCACGGGCTCCCAGGACCTCCCCGGGGCCCTGGAAACAGAAGATGGCCCTTGGTGGAGCCATTCAGGCTCGGGAAATACTCTGCACACATAGTTATGGCCCCAATCGTTGGAGCGGCCCACTGGGCACATGGGCCGCTCTGACTCGGTGCCCGCCCTGGCACCACCAATACCATTTGCTCCCTCGGGGAGCGAGAGCGGGAATGCCACCATTTCCCCCCTGCCCAGCCCTACTCACCGGGCTGTTCTTTTAGGTGGGATTTGGGCGGCGGCCTCATCGATTGGTCAGTGGTGGGGGCAGGCACTGGCAGTGTGCCTTGCTCCCCCTCCACAGCAGTAGGCGGAGGGTCTCTCTCTCCTGCGAGAGCCCTGCCTTAGCAAGGCACCTGGCCTCACTCGGTCCCCCATCTTGGGACCAGGACTTGGGAGGTGGAGCCCTCAAGGTTACAGACTCCTCTCCTTCCGGGGCTCCCTCCTCGTCATGGGAGCCCGGCAACATTTTGTGTGGCTTTCTGCTGGCGGCCGCAACCGTGGGGCTCTCCCTTTCGCATGGGAGCACTGCATCGGTACGCCACTACGTCACTTCTGCTTCCGTCCGGCGGCCCCGCCGACAACCAGGCGGGTCGTGGACGGCGGTGGTGGTGATGTCCGTTTCTCTGTCACAAGGAGGGGTAAGCTCTCTTGAGCGAAAACACCAGTACAGCGGGGTGGGCACCCGCTTGGACCATCACAGCAACCACGGGCAAAGACGCTGGGTGGGCACCCGCGCATCCCTTAAAATTGCCGGTCTTGATGCAGGGTGGTCACCTGCATTCAGGAACATAATGCTGGGGAATCCCTACGTCGGGATCCCCACAAAGGTAATTGCAGCCCAGCACTGCGAGGGGACCGCAGAAGCTCTTCCTCCTGGGAAAGTGACCACGCTCTGCCAGGAAGTCAAAATTAAGCGGTCTCGAGGCGCTGGGGGGCACAAAAAACCTCAAAGTCCCCAGGAATGTCCCCTTAAGGCAAAAGAGTTCCAGCAACAAGCAAGGAAACCCAGGCAAAGGTTTTCAGGGAAAGTCCATTAGGCATCCAGGGGCTGGGCAGGGCCCAGGGAGGCAAGCCTTCCCCTGGGCAACAGCAGAAGCACGCCCCTGGTTGATTCAAGTAGGAACAAGAACATTTTCATGGGGTCACAGCTCCTCTTTTATACACCATTCCCTTTGTCTCCAAAGGTGCAGTCAAGGGGCAAACCAGATGCAACTGGTTCTTGAGCACTTTGTTTTGCTCAGCCCCTCTGCCTATTCACAGGATGGGTCATGGACATCAGACACACCACAGGGGGTGGAGCCAGCATTGTGGATGGAAGACCCAGACCTATTCAGGTCCCAGGTGCACTCTTCCCTCTCATCAACATGCAGATCTCTCCATTCACCACCAGGGCAGACCCATCCTGACGCCTGGAGCCAGGCACACCAGCCAGCTCCAGCCAATCACAAGCCAGACAGTCAATTCACATTCACTGCACTGACATGCCAACTTCTAAAAGTGGCTCTTCTCCACTAGACACAATAAATCCGCACACATCATCGTGCAGCATTGGCAAATGCAAAATGTGTTGGGGTGAACCTGCCTAAAGTCCAACACAACCCTCTTCCAGCCAAAACGTAGGGTAGACCAATCACTCCCTTGATGGGCTTCCCTGCTTTGGGCAATAGAACACAGACGTGGGCCCGCACGGCAGGGACACCATCCGGTTCTGCGCCATTCTGAACCCACATGGTTCCTCTAAACAAGAACTTTCTGTCCCAACTAGGATACCCCACTGGTACTCTCTAGTTGTGCATGGTCAGGACCAGGCCCTAGGCCATCCAGATGTCACAGGTTCTGACCAATCCACCAAGTGGGGGGCAGTAACCCCTGGCACACAATAGCCATTCTCCACTCTCGTTCTCAGTGTAGTTCCAAACTACCACTGATCCTTCAACCTAGGGTCTGCACCCTTAGCCTGACCAGAGGTCACGGGCAAGAATGCCCCACCCTACCTCTACTTCTGGGGTTCCGCAAACTCCCAGGGAAGCACCCTTCAGAACACAACTCTCCACCAGTTCAGGACCTCGCTCCATCAGAGGTGTAGCGCCGCGGCCAGGGCGACTGACGTTGGAATCTGGGGATCACGGTTCGATCCCCGGCACCGGCGGCAGGTCAGCCCAGCACCATGAGACTCTGGGCAATAGCTTGCTTAATCTTCCCGACGGCCCCCAGCGCCTTTAGACCCTTACGCTGAGTGTTCGCGCTTTACAAATGTGGATTATTATTATTATCACTGGTCTACCACCTGGTATCTACATTCACCGGATGCGCCAACCTCACCTGCATAAACACATTATGAAATCTCCTCACTAGTCTAAACACATTAGACCCTACCTCCTAAGTATAACTTACATTTAGGGGCGTAAATCACAGTGAAGTACAATCTCACTAACAAACCTCCAGAGGTAAAACCATCTCTAGAGTTATCAATCACAGGGTGCGTAAAACATACTAAATGTATTACATTTCCTAGCACAACATTTAGAGCACATAAATCACATTAGGCCCTTGCGTCCTATTCATATACCAGAGCCCTGGCCAACTGGCCATCGCAGGAAGGGGCTCAAATGCCCTGTGTCCAGAATGTCAAGGCGCGCTGCCGACACAGCTCCAGTCAGGGGTGCGCCACCGGCGCAAACCTAAAGGTTGCAACTGCCCACTACTTGCTGGGCAGCTGAGAACAAGAACAGGGCATAAATGCTGCAGCTGGCACTAAGTGCTGCGCAGCTGGGGAAGGCCTGGCACCTCTGTGCCACTTCTGTCCCTCTCAGGGACTTTCACTCAAATGGCGCCTAAACCGTGCAGCTGCCCACTTGCTGGGCAGCTGGGTAATAAACTGCGGCATGGGCCCTCACTGGCCCTTGGGAGCAAAACTGCGCCAGATCATTGGAGCCACCTAGGCTGTAAACAGCAGGTCCCCTGGAGCACTCGGGCTCCCTAAATGATGAGCTAGAACATTGGAGCCCTCAGGCTCTAAAGGTAATGGGACCAGACTGTGGCGCCATCTGGCTCTGTTAATGAACATGTGCCCCAAAAACATGTGGAAAGACCACGGTCCTCCATGACCTCCCCGGGGCCCTAGAAACAGAAGATGGCCCTTGGTAGAGCCATTCAGGCTCGGGAAACACTCTGCGCCCATGGAGCGCACTGGCTCCACAAATAGTTATGGCCCCAATCGTTGGAGCGGCCCACTGGGCACACGTGCAGCTCTGACTCGGTGCCCGCCCTGGCACCACCAATACCATTTGCTCCCTCAGGGAGCGAGAGCTGGAATGCCACCATTTCCCCCCTGCTCAGCCCTATTCACCGGGCTGTTCTTTGAGGCGGGACCCGGGCGGCGGCTTCATCGGTTGGTCTGCGGTGGGGGCAGGCACCGGCAGTGTGTCTTGAGCCCCCTCCGCAGCAATAGGCGGCAGGGTTCTCTCTCCTATGAGAGCCCCACCTTCGCAAGGTGCCTGGCTTTACCCAGCCCCCATCTCGAGACCGGGACTTGGGAGGTGGAGCCCTCAAGGCTCTGGGCTCCTCTTGTTCTGGGGCTCCCTCCTAGTCATGGGAGCCCCGCATCATTTTGTGCGGCTTTCTGCTTGTGCCCGCAACTGCGGGGCTCTCCCTTTCGCATGGGAGCCCCGCGTCGGCATGCCACTACGTCACTTCTGCTTCCGTCCGGCGGCCCCACCCACAACCAGGTGGGCCTTGGACTGTGGTGGCGGTGATGTCCGTTTCTCTATCGCAAGGAGGGGTAGGCTCCCTTAAGCGAAAACATCAGTACAGCGGGGTAGGCACCCGCTTGGACCATCACAGCAACCACAGGCAAAGTCGCGGGGTGGGCACCCGCGCCTTCCTTAAAATGACTGGTCTAGACGCAGGGTGGGCACCTGCATTCAGGAACGTAATGCCGGGAAATCCCTACGTCGGGATCCCCACGAAGGTAATTGCAGCCTAGCGCTGCGAAGGGACGGCAGAAGTGCTTCCTCCTTGGAAAGTGACTGCGCTCTGCCAGGAAGTCAAAATAAAGCGCTCGCGAAGCGCTGGGGGGAACAAAAAAACCTCAAAGTCCCCAGGAATGAACCCTAAGGCAAAGGAGTCCCAGCAACAAGCAAGGAAACCCAGGCAAAGGTTTCCAGAGAAAGTCCATTAGGCATCCAGGGAATGGGCCGGGCCCAGGGAGGCAAGCCTTCCCCTGGGCCCCAGCAGCAGCACGCCCCTGCTTGATTCAAGTAGGAACAAGAACATTTTCATGGGGTCACAGCCCCTCTTTTATACACCATTTCCTTTGTCTCCAAAAGTGCAGGTAAGGGGCAAACCAGATGCAACTGGTTCTTGAGCACTTTGTTTTGTTCAGCCCCTCTGCCTATTCACAGGATGGGTCAGAGACATCAGACACACCACAGGGGGTGGAGCCAGCATTGTGGAGGGAAGGCCCAGCCCAATTCAGGTCCCAGGTGCACTCCTCCCTCCCATCAACATGCAGATCTCTCCATTCACCACCGGGCCAGACCCAGCCTGACTCCTGGAGCCAAGCACACCGGCCAGCTCCAGCCAATCACAAGCCAGACAGTCAATTCACATTCACTGCACAGACATGCCAACTTCTAAATTTGGCACTTCTCCACTAGACACAATAAATTTGCGCACATCATCATGCAGCATTTAATCACTCGAGTGCACACATACCAGACTTGGCCCTGCACTCCCCACACATCAAGAACTACCATGGTCACATATATTCCCCATGCATTCCTATGGGAGGGCAGGCCACTCTCACAACACATACACAGAGGGCGCACGCACTTTACACTGGACCACAGGGAAAACCACGCAGAGGCCAAAAATCACCAACACCAGGTTACAGAAACAGGCTAGGTAAATGCTAAAAGTTTTAGGGTGAACCTGCCGAAAGGGCCAAGTCCAACATCAGGTATGCCACATAGCTGATCATCACAAGGCTTACCGTATGCCTTTTCATTATCATATGCCACACATTTGTAAAGCAGTAAACATAGGAAAGAACAACTTGCACACATTCAAATCAGCACATATGCTGCTTTCGTACAAGAAAACTGTCCATCATAGTACAGTAAATACCTAATTTCAACAGAACACATTAGACATATTTCACAACATAGGCCCATCATAGTCCAGATATGGCATATAGTTTGTGATTATAGTAATGAACAGCTACTAGGGGACACCAAATATATAACGCTCCAGCGGTTGGTTTTAGATATGCTTGCTGTGCTAAAGATGTACATGTCTGTGAGTTAGGAGCAAATGTCAATGAAGCTTGATCATACATTTAAAAGCCTTAAGGAACTTGTGCTGCTTTCTGTGTTGTGGTTTCATCTAGAGGGAAAGGTACAAGTTCTATGTTGCAATGGAAAGTAGCTGTGATACAATGAACTGTGAAAACAGGGCATGGTGGGGACTGGATATATATTGATATTCACTGCTATTCATTAATATTTCCAAAAGAAAATACCGCATTAAGGGTTAGTCTGAAATTGCACATTGAAACAGACAGTGCTATTTGGGCAACTCTCTACAGCAAGCATATCTTATTGATCCAAAGAGGTGGTGAGTCTGAATTTTATAACATCTAAGTGGATATCTGTCAGATGAGCCATTGTCAGCCAAATCAAAGTTTTATTTTTGTTAAACACTAATTTGAGGCTTGGGCTTGTTCCCAAAATGCAAAGCGCTCTAGACTAAAAAGGCGGGGCTGGCTGAAAATATACTTTTTTTATTGTATGGAAAAATGTAAGCAATTGTAGGAGTATAATAGATTACTCAATATTGTTAAATGGATGAATGATTAAATGAAGATGATTTATAAAGTTTTGACAGTTATCCAGTTGTGCGTCTTGAGGAATTGACCAATGGACTGAGTGGTCTGACCCGATGAGGTGATTCCAGGAGGTATCACCATCGGCACTTTAAGAATATAATATTGCCTGATTTTAAGGACAGTGGCTAGTTAGCTGACATACTCTGGCACTGTGCATGCTGGATTGACTGGATGGTGATGGATGGGCCACTGGCAATATCCTTACTGTCTGAGTTCTGCTGAATCGTGTGGTGGAGACTTGTGGCAATCCTGATTTGCCTGATGCAGACTCACCTGGCTTCTTTTCTGAACTGACGCACATACTATATGTGCCTGGTGGTCTCTTTCTTTGCAGGAGACTGCTTGTACTGACAGGCATCATGTCCCTTCCTGAACTTTTGGGCTTTGGTATATTTTAGAATTTGACTAATCACTTTATAATCTGATGTTAATTTACTGATTCATATGTCCTTTCATAAGACTTTATAAACTAAACTAAATTATCATATTGACTCAGCTATCATGATATATTCCTTCCAAATTAAATGTTCATTCCTAATTGGAGTTTACTAATGATCAGGAGAGATCATATGCGGGAGATCGCAGACATCAAATACTAAGGCTATTATTTTGAAAAGCTTTTACTGAGTTCCTGGTGTGTATGATTCTTGCTCGCTTCTGTTTCGTAAGGAGATTTTGGCTTGCAGTGGTAATACTATATCTTTATAGTATTGTTCTGAGAGTAATCTACATGAATCTCGTCTCTAGCTTATAATACACATATCCAGTTCCTGGTTGTTGGACTTGGCCTTTTTCCCCCAAAAGTTTTCGCTTTTGACCCCCTTATCTAGGATGTCTCCCCCATGGGATTAAACCTGTATAGGCCATGAGTGGTGTGAGACACCTTGCTGAAAATGTAATTACATGTAATAATGTGAGCACTTGTAAAATCCCCCATTTTAAAACTGCACCTGACTGAAATGTAGTGTTTTTAAAATGGATGCCATGGCCCTGGGTTTTGCCACTGGACTGCCATAGGTCAGCGGACTAGATAATATTACCCAGCTACCCCTAGCTTTTGGAGGGAAGCCTGGCACCCAGGGTGCTCAACCCCTCCCCTTGAGCCAGTGTGAACCAGTTTTCCCCAACATTCCGGAAGGTGCTGGCTCTGAGAGGGAGGATGGTATAAATAGGGAGAAGTGCCACCAGAAAGTCAGTCAGCGCTGGGACAAGGAAGAGAGGGGACCTGCTGTGAGGTGCTACCGCCACATGGTCCTGTGAGCTGGGCCCTGCACCCCAATAAACCCCCCCTCTGCTGTCCCCATGGGCCCCTGACAAGGGAGGGCCCCTATCCAGGTCACTGACGCTATTTGACCGGGTACCACGCCAGCGCTGTATGAAGAAGCGCCCAGGAGGTGAGGAGTGTGCCCCTGAGGAATTGCTGTGGGATTGTCTGCCCCTTTGAGGCACCATGGGGAAGATTGTGCCCCCAAAAGAAATGCTGCTGGCTGAGGTACTGTGAGGCCCTGTGAAAGCGCTGGGCCCTGGGACTGTTTGGGCCCCTAGTGCTGAAAAGCCGCCTGTCAAGCGCTAAATTCCTGCCCCCTCTGCGCTTTCTGAGGAGCAGTGCGTTGTGAATAGCGCCGTTTTCGGAGGAGCAGTGCGCTGTGAGAAATGCTGTTTCCTGAGGAGACTGTGGCAGCTTGTAAATAGCGCCGTTTGTGGAAGCGCGCTTTTGCCGCTATCTAAAGGAATTATTAAAAGGGAGCCTACCCCTTATTGTTGCCATCGTCACCGCCGCGGCCCGGTGCCGCCAAGGGACCCCCACCGCTGTGGGCATCGTCGCAGCGGCCCCCGGTACCAGGAGAGGGCCGCCGAAGTGCAGGGAGGGCCGCGCTAGGCCCTGAGGCCGTCAGGTTCCCCCATCACATGACGGGGGCCAGGCCGCGTCATCGGCCCGCCCCCGCCGCGCACTGATTGGCCTGCGCTGCCGTGACCTTTGAAGGCCACGCAGGGATTGGCTGTTGGCCGGGAAGGCCAGGAGAAGGGGAATCGAAGCCCCTGGTCCCCGTGAGGTAGGAGGGGGACCCGGGTGAAGCACCGGAGCGGGGCCCCCGTGGTCGAGGGGGAGCCCCGAAGCAAGAGCAACCGGAGCGGGTGCCCACCCCGCCGGTGAGTGCCCCCGCGCTGGAGGGAGGACCCGACGCGAAGCCCTGGGTCCCCGTGAAGGAGGGGGACCCAGGTGAAGGGTTGGTGCGGGGCCCCCGTGACTGAGAGGGAGCCCCAATTACTAACGACCGGAGCGGGAGGCCACCCCGCCGGTCTGTGCCCGGGTGTGGACGGAGAGCCGCCCACCAGACTGCCCCGCCTGCAGGGCTCTATGTGAAGGGGGAGCCCTGCCATCGGAGGAGGAGGGGGCCTCAAGGCACGTGTCGGTGCCTGCCCCTCCACAGTGGAAATCCGGCTACCCGGATGGTGTTGCTGCCTGCGGGGCTCCCGTATAGAGGAGAGTGCCCAGCGCGTTCCCTGCACCAGCAGTGAGGGAGAAAAGCCCCGGAATAGCCCGGTGAGTGGGGCCTCAGCTGTGTAGTGGTTGGGGAGCTGGAGTCGGGGCACAGGGTCGGTGCCCGCCCCAAGGACCGGACTAACTTTCCAGGTGCCCCGTCTGGCAGTGGGCACCGGCAACGTTGGGCCCTAGTAGACTGTGCCAGTTGTAGAGGGCCCTATATCTAGCCCATAGGGTCACCCAAGGAACTTTGGAGACCTAGAGGGCGACTAATAACTTTTGTGCCTAGGGGACTAGTCAGGTGTGTCCCGCCCCATGACACCTGTGTAGGCCTGTTATTCCCTCTGCATGGGTACGCCCGAGGTTCTTAGGCCTGGAAGTTCCTGCCTACGATGGGTGGTGACTTTGCCAAAGGAGTGCTTAGTCCTGGCCTGACAAAGGTTTACGGTTGAGAAAATGTTCTACATCTGATGTAATGCTTTACCTTGACCAAAATGTTATTTCCTCATGTGAGTCACTGTATATTCCTGTTAAAGGAAGCGTTCTAACCTGGCATAAGTAGTTTTATTCCGGCCTGGTATTTTCCGGTTACCTGTCCAGGTGCGATGCGCTTCTGCGCCTAGTGTTCCTTGTAGGCGGATTATCCTGCTAAGGTGTGTGCTGAAGGTTAAACGCATTTAGGCTGTTGTGATATACCCATAGGGATGATGGAGTAGACCGAGTGGTCCCCTTTATTGCATGTGTGCCCAGAGACTGGCCTGACATGCTGTTCCAGGCCCCTACTCACGTCCCCTGTTAAGGAGTAAGCCTAGTTGAATCCTGACAGGTGTTCCTGATCTATGAGGCGGGCCCCTACCTGATATTTATGCTGGGCGATGTATTTTCCGCCTAGGTTGGTCAATGGTTTGGCCTGATGTATTATTCCAGGCCCTTGTTATGTACCAGATTGATGGGCCAGACGGGCTGATTTATTACAGGTGTTCCTGTCCATGTTATGCCGTGATGCCCTAATGTTTTTCCCTAACAGGGGTGGGTTGGTGTTAATGTGCATGATGTATTCCTATGCTAATGTAGAATTTTGCAATTACAGCCTTCCCTTTAGGATGAGAGTCTGAGTTGGCCCCGCCAGATTGGCCCCAGATCTAATGACATTTTGATCCCATCCTTTTTCTTCCTTTCAGCCTGGACTACTTCCTATGTAAATAATTCCCCCCATTATTCACTTGGCTCTGGCGCCATTTGGCGTCCTGTGTGACACTACTGTTTTGCATTCTTTTGCCTTGCAGGTTGGAAACCCTACTAAACTACCTATCTTTTTCCAACTCAAACTGGTGTCCTGCCTCTTTTGTGGTGTGCCTGGTGTGTTGATTGTGGGTACTGCGTGAATGCTTCACATGTCCTCGAAGTTTGGCCTGCCCGCTTGATGCCATGCTACCCCCTTGGAGATTTGGGTAACCCCCATTTCTTACACTGGTCCTCTTTGGATAACTGTTGTTATCCTTCTATCCTCCCCTCTCGTCACAAAACAAGATCCGTCCTACGACCAAGAGAGTGGTAAAATTAAAAGACTAGACTGAGGAGAAAAGGTATGTGTGCCCAGTAACTCTAAAGCAATTCCTAACATAGAACAGGCAAGAACTAAAATCGAAGCTTCTGTGCAACTCTGGGCCTCTGCCCATAGGCTGCCATCACTACGAACGAAGAGCACTAAGGTATGTATCCGTTTGACATCACTTTAACTAAGTACAAAACATTCTGTTGGAGCATACTATTTCCTCCTATTTAGAATATTTACTCCTATTTCATATAAAAAGAACGTTTCTTCTCAAATAGACCAAAGCAAATGCCATCACAATAATGTTAGAGGCAACCAGAACCATTACTACTGTGAGAGCACTTTTTTTTAATTTAGCAAGTTAAGGTAGGTGGACTTTCCAGAATATAAAGTGCATGTGTGGAGAAGAAAGATAACACTGTCCAATAACAAGTTCTCTTTTATCAAAGGTGTTCTATCTCCCACACCTTTATCTCATATAGTTAAATGAATAGTTGACGTGAGCATGAACCACTGTGTCTTTTATGTACTCAGCAACAAGGCACATTTGTTTGAAACTGTTATTATCAAATCCTTTTATCCTTGCAAAATAGATGTTTTACCAAGACGTATTCAATAATTGATTCTAAATGGATTTACCATGTTCTATGGCCAATCTATGAAAAAAGTCCCTTAATAAATTAATATCTTTCATTTACTGTGAAATATTTACAACCATTTATTATTTATCAAAGATGCTGTATTACTTTGCACACATAAGGTTATACAGTAAATTAGTTTATTTGCTTTTAGTGTCCTCCTGACGAGGGCCCTGGCACGTTACTACTATTATGTTTTCTAATAAATTAAGCTCTGATGCAAATGAAGAACAAAGGTGGATTTAGTCAGTGTTGGGGCATTATCCCCCCTCAAAACAGTCACTTCTCGCATCTGACATTGTCCTTCATCGTGCGCCAGTGTTCAAGAATATTTTCACTTTGTTTTCAGTCCTGATGAACTTTACCAACAGCTCCAGAGATATAACGGCAACGTTCTGTCCTTAACCAGAGTAATCTTCAGTAACAATTAAAAAACAGAAATTGGACAGGATGGCAGGAGTTTATTTGGCCAAAACATCGGCTAATTTATATTAGAACGCTTAGTGAAATTTAATGAAAAAATCGATTCAAGTATACATGAGCAGCTTAGGGACATCGACCACGTTACAAGAATGATAACATTACTGTTGAAATGTTCAGGGTGTTTCACATCTGGATATTTCATGACTCCTTGCACTGCTCAGTGGGAATACTGAGAAGTTGTGTGAATCTCTGAGGCTTCCCTCTTAAGCGCCGTGTTGAAATGGTCCCCATTCGAATCGCAGCACCTCTAAATTATCAAAAGAATTGGCTCGTAGGAAGCTGAAAAGCACAAGATCACAGGAGGCAAACATCACCAGGGTGATACAGATTCCATGACAACAGTGGTAGCGAAAGGAATCCTCATTTAGAGCACGTCTAAGCAGAAGTAAGCATCAATGGATATCTCAGGTAGGCCAGGCATGTGCAACACGGCTACCAGACCAACCAACGCACACCACGACCGACCTGCCACCCCCCCCCACCACCACCCTCCACGCCTGGACCCCGATCAGCACAGAAGACACCATCCGCACGATGAACTCCATCCACTCCGGATCACCAACCGACCCCTGCCCTCACCACGTCTTCAACAAGGCCGACGCTGTCATCGCACCCCACCTGCGAGACATCATCAACACATCCTTCGACACCGCCATCTTCCCCGAAAGCTGGAAACACGCCGAACTCAGCGCTCTACTCAAGAAACCAACAGCGGACCCCACCGACCTCAAGAACTACCGCCCCATCTCGCTTCTCCCGTTTCCAGCCAAAGTCATCGAGAAGACCGTCAACAAGCAGATGGCCGCCTTCCTCGAGACGAACGGATCCCTCGACCCCTCACAGTCCGGCTTCCGAGCCAACCACAGCACCGAGACCGCCCTCATCGCCGCCACCGATGACATTCGAGCCCTGATGGACAAAGGAGAAACAGCGGCCCTCATCCTCCTAGACCTCTCCGCGGCATTCGACACGGTCTGCCACCGCACCCTAATACGGCGCCTCAGCAACGTCGGAATCCAGGACAAGGCGCTGGAATGGATCATCTCCTTCCTCGACGGAAGAACACAGCGAGTCCGCCTACCACCGTACAAGTCAGAGGCCTCCGAAGTCATCTGCGGCGTCCCCCAAGGATCATCACTGAGCCCCACCCTCTTCAACGTCTACATGAGCCCCCTCGCGGCCATCGTACGCAAACACCACCTCAACATCATCTCATACGCCGACGACACCCAGCTGATCCTCTCCCTGACCAACAACCCCGCCGCCGCCAGAGCCAACCTGCACGAAGGGATGAAAGAGGTAGCCGAGTGGATGACGACCAGCCGCCTGAAACTGAACTCGGACAAGACGGAGGTCCTCATCCTGGGCTCTTCACCCTCCGCCTGGGACGACTCCTGGTGGCCTCCCGCCCTGGGCACCGCACCCAAACCGACAGACCATGCACGAAACCTGGGCTTCATCCTGGACTCCTCCCTCTCCATGACCAGGCAAGTCAACAGCGTCTCCTCGGCGTGCTTCAACATTCTACGCATGCTACGGAAGATCTTCTGGTGGATCCCCTCAGAGACCAGGAAGACCGTCACCCAGGCCCTCGTCACCAGCCGGCTGGACTACGGCAACGCCCTCTACGCCGGGACCACCGCCAAGCTCCAGAAGAGACTCCAGCGGATCCAAAACGCCTCAGCCAGACTCATCCTCGACATCCCACGATCCAGCCACATCTCCGGACATCTGAGAGACCTTCACTGGCTTCCCATCAACAAGAGAATCACCTTCCGCCTCCTCACCCACGCACACAAAGCCCTACACGACCAAGGCCCGAGCTACCTCAACAGCCGAGTCAACTTCTACGCTCCCAAACGCCACCTCCGATCTGCCAACCACGCCCTCGCCGCCGTCCCCCGCATCCGAAGAGCGACTACAGGAGGAAGGTCCTTCTCCTACCTGGCCGCCAAGACCTGGAACTCCCTCCCGTCCGACCTGCGCCTGACCCAAGACCACCTCTCCTTCAGGAAGAAGCTGAAGACCTGGCTGTTCGAGCAGTAGCGGCACCCCCCCTCCCCAGCGCCTTGAGACCCTACGGGTATGTAGCGCGCTTTATAAGTGTCACTGATTGACTGATTGATTGACTGATTGACCAGATGCTAGAAGGAAACTTTGAAACTGATACAAAAAACTCTAGCCACACATGAGAGTGGGAAATGATACTGTTGATGATAATGCATATACCAGGAAGGCAGAGGACGCCTACTATGTAGAAAGAGGCACATAGGAATGGTCTGATGAATCTACAGATGATGGAGAAACCGTGCTTTATCGAAGAACAAAACAGAAAACAGAGGTGTAGGACAAAAGTGCGGGCAAATAAGAGGCACAGGTAAGAAGCAAGTGGTACCGGCTGGGAGTAGAGCAAAATGCAAGGCAGCAGTGCTCGTACTGCCAAGGAGTAGTAGATGCAGGGAGGAGGTGGACCGTTAAAGTTAGTGTGGTGAGTTGCAAGTACATTTAAGAGGGACTGATAGTAGATTACAAGTGGAGAGGAGAGGTGAATGGTTCAAAGTATATGAAAGATACAGAAGAGAAGTGTATGGGAGAGGACAGGACAGTAGAAGGCTGCAAGGAAGGTTGAAGATAAATAGCTCAATAACCGAAAACAAGCCAGGATAACCAAGGGGCATATTACCAACAACTAGCGATAATTTTTGTCTCTAACTTGTTTAGAGACAAAAATTATCGCCGCACATCAGCGATTTTTATCGCAGATAAACCTTGCTATTAACAAGGTTTATCGCAAATGCGATAAAAAACGGCCGAAATGCATGAATATCGCTGAAAAGTCAGCGATATTCATGCATTATCGAGCAAATGCTCTTAGCCATGTTATCCACCTCCCAGTGGATAACATGGCTAAGAACTGCTCAGGGCAGGTGTTAGCTTTTGGAGATATTCCCGCTTAGCGCGAATATCTCCAAAAGTTGGTAATAGGAGATAGCGATGTTAGCGACTGTTTTCAGTCTCTAACATCTTGGCACGCCCACTTTGCATCTCATTAGTGATAAATATCACTGACATGCAAAGTGGGGCCCAAGATGGTCGCTATCTCCTACTAGCTGTCGCTAACTGGTGTTAGCGACAGCTTGGTAATAGGGAGATAATTTTATCTCCGCTTTCTTGGCTTTTAAAGCCAAAAAAGCGGAGATAAACCCCCTTGATAATATGCCCCCAAGTTCAGTTAGGCATACTGGGGATTTATATGTTAACAATATTTTTACAATGTTAATTGGGATCTGCCCAATTAATGCCCCTGGATGTTTCACATTTTATACTACCAGGTTTAATGAATTCAGCTATGAGTAAATCACACTACCTGAGTTTAACTTACAGTATGAACTATTATATTGGATTGGGAGTGATAACCAGCCATGTCCACCTGTAACATAAATGTTGCTTCTAGGCTCAGGGCTGGTTGCAAGATACCAAGTGCACAGGCTGAGCGTGTGACACTGCTTTCTAACTCTGCCTGGTATCCGTCTCAAAACCTATGTTTCCGACTGAACCTAATACATTTCCGACCAATCAATTACAATGCAAGGAAACCGTTTGGGCTATCCGATTCAGTTCCGATTGGCATTCAGACAGCCCAGGCAATTTGGAGCCGAATTGTACAGCTCTGTGGACATGGTTTCCGACAGAGCGATTACGATGTCCGATTCTTTACAACCATGCACAGCCCAGGCAATTTGGAGCCGAATTGTACAGCTCTGTGGACATGGTTTCCGACAGAGCGATTACGATGTCCGATTCTTTACAACCATGCACAGTGTGGCAGGCGCCATGGGGTGCCCGTCACAGGGTCCTAGGTTTTCCCCAACCACCCTTTTCTTCAATGGGAGCCTGTGTTCTCGTTCAGAACACAGGCTACCATTGAAGTTGATGTTAGTTCGACAAACTATGTTCTGAAGCATCGGAATGGGTCAGTCGGACTCGCAGAAACCGATTTGGTCGTAATCAATTCTAAAACTAATTCGGTCTAAAGAGATTCTGACCAAATTTGTAATCGGCCACTTAGTCTGAAGTCTGCACTCCACTAATGTTTAGCCTTAGTTAGGCCTAGAGACTCAGTTGTTGCACCATTATTATGGTACATCAGGATACCAATTTCAGCTCCAATATAATTTCCACATATCTGCACTCCTGGCACTTCAAGATTGATCAATTTTTTCTGACTTGTCTCCTAACGGTATACCGGCCTTTGAATAGGCTTGTGTGAAATGTAAAATATGCTGGTCCAATTTCAGGAATTTTGCATTACACTTGTTAAGCAAAATTCCCCAAATCATGGCACTTCATATTTGCACACCATTCACAGTAAAAGTTTACCTTGGGAAGCAGGCAAACAACAGAACTTCGAGTAGCTGTTATTTGTGGTGCTTTTGTTTACATGAGTCCGAGGCCCAAAAACTGATGCAAGGATGCATTTTGCACTAAAATATAGCTTGAAAAAACAAATTTGCATTTCACGTAATTCTGTAGAATGACACAAAAGCAAATTACATGCATATTGCAAACCTTTACAATTAAATCACTCTGCTGCGACAATTATTTGATCTGTTGCCAATTCGAGGATAAAAGTCCTCCACACACAATAGGGACATTAGCCAGTAGCTAATCTTGCTCCCATGAGAGGAGAGGGTAAGGACTGACTTTGCATGCGCTAATTACTTTTCATTAAAGTATACAAAAAAGTGATGGATGGAATGCTTGAATTAATCTCAGCCATTGCTAATTGCTAAGTCCACATCCCAGTCCATTGTTTTGTTGCACACCATGACACCTTATCTTGGACCCAGTCACTCTAGATTATAGATGTCTTTAGCTAATGCTAAAAGGGTCACCTGTGGAAATTTGGCAGAGAACACTGTTAGCATTAAGCTGAAACCATCTTGTTTTGGGCAGCCATCTTGTCTAACCATTTGCTCACCATGTGCTTTTCCTTCTTCACTGCTGCTTGCCCTTGCGCTGTGCTCAAGAACTGCTTATACCTAGCCTCTGCTACTCTGCACATGCTCAGAAGAGTCTGTAGCTGCCCATGCACCTGCTTAGGTTTGTCACTGTCAGGATGTTTTTACCAAAGTCAGCAACTGTTGGTTCCTCCTTTACTGTTGACTGTGCATTCTCTGTATGACCATTTATGTATGTAACTCTTCCTCTGTGTGCTTGTACTGCCTTGTTTTGAGCTCCAGTGTAGGTATAAAAGACCCATGATTCTTCTACTCCTTGTGCTACTTCATACACTGTTGAAGGGTGTTGTGTGTATGTAGTTCCACCTCATGAGGTTTATTAAAGTGTTTTCTTGATATTACAGCATCCGTACCAATCTCTATTGGTCTGAAGACTAGTGTGCAGAAGGGCGAACCCCTAGCACTGGTAGGCCTTGCTGAGGTCTACTCCTACAAATGATGAGGCTTTGTTTGTTTTTAATGGTTCCTATAGCACTTGCATCTCCACTCTGTCCATTTCTCAAAGTTGCCAGTTACTTTTGCTGCAACAATATGCAAATGCATTTAATGGAAAATGACTTGTGTGTTTGTTTATGTAGACATTCCTGCAGCATGTACTCCACCTTTAGGTATTGAGGCACTTTGCATGTGCACCAGTTACATTGTTCATGTACACATTGCTTGGGATATTTGCCCCAAACTCCAGATTTCATCTACATTATTGGGGGTTTTGCTGGACGTATTTGCCACCCAAACCCCAGATTGGCTCAATATTGCTGGGGGTATTGGCGACCCAAACCCCAGATTGGCTCAACATAGCTGGTGGTATTTGCCACCCAAACCCCAGATTGGCTTAATATTTCTCTGGGGTATTTGCTACTCAACCCCCAGATTGGCTCAACATTGCAGCGGCTATTTTCCCCACAACCCAGAATTTGCCTCAACATTGCTCGAGGTATTTGCCACCTAAAGCCCAGATTGGCTCAACATTGATGGGGGTATTTGCCACCCAAACCCCAAATTGGCTCAACATTGTTGAGGGTATTTGCCACCCAAACCCCAGATTGACTCAACAATCCTGGGGGTATTTTTCACTCAACCCACAATTTGCCTCAACAATGCAGAGTCAATACTGGGGTTGGGGCAAATAACACCAGCAATGTATAGGTAAAGTGTAGATTGTGGGGCAAATACCCCCAGCAATGTTGAGGCAAATTGTGGGTTGAGGGAAAAATACCCCCAGCAATGTTGAGCCAATCTGGGGTTTGGGTGGCAAATACCCCCAACAATGTTGAGCCAATTTGGGGTTTGGGTGGCAAATACCCCTATCAATGTTGAGCCAATCTGGGCTTTAGGTGGCAAATACCGCGAGCAAAGTTGAGGCAAATTCTGGGTTGTGGGGAAAATACCCCCTGCAATGTTGAGCCAATCTGGGGTTTGAGTAGCAAATACCCCAAAGAAATATTAAGCCAATCTGGGGTTTGGGTGGCAAATACCCCCAGCTATGTTGAGCCAATCTGGGGTTTGGGTCGCCAATACCCCCAGCAATATTGAGCCAATCTGGGGTTTGGGTGGCAAATACGTCCAGCAATGTAGATGCAAATCTAGGGTTTGGGGGGCAATACGTCCAGCAATGTAGATGAAATCTGCAGTTTGGGGCAAATACACCAAGCAATGTGTACGTGAATAATGTAACTGGTGCACATGCAAAGTGCCTCAATACCTAAAGGTGGAGTACATGCTGCAGGAATATCTACATAAACAAACACACAAGTCATTTTCCATGAAATGCATTTGCATATTGTTGCAGCAAAAGTAACTGGCAACTTTGAGAAATGGACAGAGTGGAGATGCAAGTGCTATAGGAACCATTAAAAACAAACAAAGCCTCATCATTTGTAGGAGTAGACCTCAGCAAGGCCTACCAGTGCTAGTGGTTCTCCCTTCTGCACACTAGTCCTCAGACCAATAGAGATTGGTACGGACGCTGTAATATCAAGAAAACACTTTAATAAGCCTCATGAGGTGGAACTACATACACACACATACCCTCGACAGTGTATGAAGTAGCACAAGGAGTAGAAGAATCATGGGTCTTTTATACCTACACTGGAGCTCAAAACAAGGCGGTACAAGCACACAGAGGAAGAGTTACATACATAAATGGTCATACAGAGAATGCACAGTCAACAGTAAAGGAGGAACCAACAGTTGCTGACTTTGGTAAAAACATCCTGACAGTGACAAACCTAAGCAGGTGCATGGGCAGCTACAGACTCTTCTGAGCATGTGCAGAGTAGCAGAGGCTAGGTATAAGCAGTTCTTGAGCACAGCGCAAGGGCAAGCAACAGTGAAGAAGGAAAAAGCACATGGTGAGCAAATGGTTAGACAAGATGGCTGCCCAAAACAAGATGGTTTCAGCTTAATGCTAACAGTGTTCTCTGCCAAATTTCCACAGGTGACCCTTTTAGCATTAGCTGAAGACATCTATAATCTAGAAGAGTTTAAGTATACATCATGTATGTCAATTCTCATCATTTCATCAATCTCTTTAGCTAGTACACATCGGGCATTCATTTGCTTAACATCACATCTGGTAGGTGTACAAGCAGTGATACAGATGGAGCAAAGCATTGGACCACATTGTAGATAGGCAGCATGTCAGTAGAATTGCAAGTAATATACACAGCACTGTCAATAGTTTCCAGCCCCAAGTAGATATCAATGTCCAAAAGCAGCTGGCTAAAGTCCATGTGCCAGTATCAGGGTGAATCTCAGCAGCTATTTTGTGTAGCTTGGATATTGGATCAAAAACTGAAGGGGCATGATCTGAAATGTACACGTAACAACTACTTACGATGATGCGACATGCACCACCTCAATCAGCCAGAACCACGTCCAGGACAATATGGTTTTGGAGCGCCACAATCTTTGCAATCTGTAGTTCTTCTGGGATGTTTCCAAGTGCCATAGCTGTCTGGTTGGTTACAGCCTCCATGACATGATTCAAACGTCTGATTTTCCTATTGGTTCAGGCAGCACCAATAATGAAGAACAGCCCCAAATTAAAATCAACATATTGCTGCAGTGCGGTGTCAGTCTGATCCAGCTCATCATTACTTATTGTTCTTTTGTATCTGTTCTTGGAAATGTCACTAAACAGTTGATAGTCCTTGGGATATGATGCAGGTGCCAGAAACACAGGAGGTAACAAAAAGGACACATAACAAATTCCATACAATCCAACAGGTAGATGGTAGTATTCCTTATTTCCGCAGATAAAATACATGTTATGTGAAGACGTGAAGCTGCTGTTGTTGGTGCCAGCAATGTTCAAAACCAGGGTACATTTGCTTATTCCCACTGGAATTTTCCCAACACTACTCACACATAAATCTGCCTCGGCTCTAGTGACAGCTATACCAGGAGGTCCATTACCCTTAGATGTTTTTGTATTTGGGTAAATATAGTGTGTAGAACCATTTCCTTGTTGGTACTCCTCAATTTCACATATAGTTCCTTTAGCTTGCAGATCACCTTCTTTATCAGGATAACACACTTTATTAAGATAGTAGCTTAATCTCCCTACACCCATATAAATAATATTAGCCACTTGAGAAGCCAATACAAGTGCAAACCAGACTTGAGAAAAACCATTATGAGAAAAGGGAAGAGGAATGAAAGGTGTTCCTGTGTTTTTCTGATGAGCTGGCATCATTATGCACACCCAACAATCAGTAATGTTCGTAGCATTGTGTGTGTGGTGCAACATCTGGATGAACCTGTTGTTCAGATAAGACTGTCTATGCTTCTGCTCATAATAAGGGAGAGTAAAATAGTGGTGTTCAATGGGTGCTGGAGTAGTGACAGTCAGTATTTGTTGAGCAGGAGCCACTTCCTCTACAACCAAAGTTATCACTGCCATAGTGAGTATAGTGACAGTAAACCCAACAATACACATAATGCTCTTGTCGAAAATCCTTGCAGCAGTTGATGTTTTCTCCATAGGCATAATCCTCTCGCTGTTGAAGTAGCAAAACTGTTGGAGCTCTAAAGTCCTGGGCAGCCTTTGGTTTCTTCACTGAGGGTTTATAACGGGTGTCACTACACAAGAAGATCACCCCCTCTACAGCTCAGTCTCTCACTAACCCAGGACGGTTGCTCAACAATTCTTTTTCAACAATGAAATTTCTTTCCGGGGCCGTAGTTGATATTGGGATGCACTAGGAATCGTATGGTCTGGAAAGACTTCCTCAGGTTTTTCAGATGATATGGCTTGGCCTCTCTCCGTGTCAGGGATGTCTCGATGGTTGATCAGGGCAGCAGGCTCCACTGCACCATCTTGTGAGGGGCATAATGCACCCAGTTCCTCCTGTTCGTCACTCCGACTGCAGTTCACGTCGCCAGGAGGACCTGCTCTGGACTGCGCCACCTAGGTTCCAAGCTGCTCGATCTCTGGAAGGACCAGATCATCACCTGATCTCCAGTCCGTAGTTTGTGGCCTGCACCTTCCAAACTATCAGGAAGGGCTTCTCGAACCTGTTGATGTATAGCAATCAAGTAGTCAGTCAACTGGGATAGGTAGTCACTCATCAAGACACAAGTTACATCATGTATGAGGCGTGGTTTATAGAATTGCACAATTATTCATAGGCCTTTCAAATACCACCTCAGCCGGTGTAAGGTCAGATCGTGAATGTGGCACTGATCTAAAAGACAACAATGCCAAGGGTAGTGCCTCTGGCCATTTCAAGGATGTGGAAGCCCGAATTTTAGCTAGCTTACGATTGAGAGTAGCATTGCATCTCTCCACTAGCCCTGCTGATTGTGGGTGGAGGGCAGCATGAAATTTCTGTTTAATCCCTATTCCTTTCAAGATGTACTCGACAACTTGCCCAATAAAATGGGGTCTGTTATTACTCCACAAACGTTTGCAAACACCCAATCTGGGGAAGAATTCCTTTGGAAGCACCTTTGCTGTAGTAAGAGCTGTATTATCTTTCGTAGGTTACGCATCTATCCACTTACTGAAGGCACATACCACCACTAGAGTATATTTCAGATTATTACAGCATTCAAGCTGGATGTAATCCATTTGCAAAACTTCAAAAGATGCAGTTGGTGTGGCAAACCCTCCTGTAGGAGTTTGTGTACTTTTTCCAGGATTGTACTTAAGACAAATCAAGCAGGACTGCACTATATTTTTAGCTGTGTCAGCAATCTCTGGATGCTCCAAACTTGCGTGAGCAGTTCCGTTATCGAGGAGGCTCCAACATGTGCTGGCCAAAGTGCCATATGAATCATAGTATGCAAGCAGGCTGTGGGCAATTGCCACTTAGTCATATCTTTATTTCTCCAATAGCCCTCATCATCTAATGTTCCCTCTTTAGACCATTGCTCAAGTTCTTCTGTAGAGGCAGGTCTCTGCATGTCTAGCACTTCCTGCTTCGTATGCTGCCAAAATTCAGCGTGTGGCTTCACCACGTACATAGATGTGGTGCTTCGCTGCATTGCTGTCTCTCGGGCTGTGTGATCTGCAAAGGGATTACCTTTTTCCTATTTTGTCAGTCACTTTCTTGTGTGCGCTACACTTAACAATTGCTATTTTCTGTGGGTATGCAAAGCAGTCAGAAGATTGTGTACCAATTCTCCATGCATTATTTGCATCCCATGGGATGAAAGAAATCCTCTTTCCTTCCAGAGTAACCCAAAATCGTGAGCCACTCCAAAAACATAGTGGCTATCAGTATAGATGTTCACAGACAAGTCAGTACTAAGTTCACACGCTCTTGTCAGGGCTATTAGCTCAGCTGCCTGAGCTAATTTCTGTGGAGTACGAGCTGTCTCAACTACCATCTGAAGTGTTGTGATTGCATATGCAGCTAATGTTGTGCCATCTGGTACAGGACCCATCAACCCACAGTTCTCCATCAACATTTGAGAGGGGTGTAGCTTTCAAGTCGAAACAACCCTTTGTTTGTTCCTCAGTAAGGAATATACAATCATGAGGCTCTTGTGACTGGGACTGAGTCGCTGGATATGGCAACAGAGTAGCTGGATTCAGAGTTAAACATATTTTCAGAGTGATGTGAGGAGCCAAAAGTGTCAATTCATATCCTGTCAAATGAGCACTAGTTCAATGCTGCATTTTGGTTTGGTGCAAAAGGGCATCAACTGCATGGGTTACTAACACAAGCAATCTATGTGACAAGACTATCCCTTTACTCTGACGTATGGACACAGCTGCCGCTGCAACAGCACAGAAACACCCAGGCAATGCACGAGCAACTGGATCAAGGACAGCTGAAAAATATGCACAAGGATGCTGCTTATCACTGTGTGTCTGTACTAAAACTGAAAGGGCACAACCATCCCTCTTGTGTACATAGCATGTGAAAGCCTTAGTGTAGTCTGGGGTGTCTAATACTGGTGCAGAACAGAGAGCTTGTCGCAACTGTTGAAAAGCATTCTGGCATTCAGTCGTCCATGGAAGGGGCATTGGAGTTTCTTTAGTTAGTAGAGCCAACAAGGGTTTAACGATGTGCGAGAAGCTTGGTATCCATTGCCTACAAAAAGAAAATAGACTAATGAATGCACGAACATCTTTCTGAGTACAAGGCACAGGCATGTCTAAAATAGCTTGAATGCAATCAGGTGTAAGTGCACGTCCCCTCTTAGACAGGAGGTGACCTAAATAGGTAACCTTCTCTCTACAATACTGCAATTTCTTCAGAGAAATTTTGGGATGGTGAGATGCAAGGAATGAAAGCAATGACAGTGTACCTTCTTCACACTGTTCAGGCGCATCAGCTGCCAACAAGATATCATCGACATATTGTATGAGAGCCATCCCAGTTGGAACACGGAAAGAATCCAGCTGTCTTTTCAATGCTTGGCTGTAAGTACTAGGACTCTCCGTATACCCTTGGGAACTCTACAGAATCTGAAGGATCTACTCAAAGTGAAGCCAAACAAATATCGGCTATCAGGATGGATAGGGATTGGAAAGAAGCGTTCTTCAGATCTATCACTGAAAATGTAGTAGCAGTCGGAGGAACCATGGTAAGGAGTGTTCTGATGTCGGAGACTATGGGGTTTTGGGGCACTAGGATCTTATTAACCTCTCTCAAGTCAATGATAAACCTGTAGATTTTAGTATCCTTGTCTTTCTTCAAAATGGGGAGGATAGGGCTATTGTAAATATTGTAAGGGACCTCTTCCACAACCCCCACTTCAATCAAATCCTGAACAATTCGTATTAATGCCTTCTCGCCTTCTCAAGAAATGTTGTATTGAGGTAACCGAGGCAATGAACACCTTCCCTCACATGGATACGAACTGGTGGGATAACCATGTGTCCTACATCTGTGTCTGACGTATCCCACAAAGTACTAGGAAATGAAGCTAATGCTATATCTTCTCTAACAAGACAAGCTTTTTTCAACCAAGGGATAGTTGTTATTCATTATTACACGCACACCTTCTGGGGAACAGCATATCGTAGCCCTAAAATGCATGAGCATGTCAAGACCTACAATACTGTCCGGCATGTTAGGGGAAAGCAAAAATGGACATGGAGCAGAAAACATATCAACATGAAATGCAAGTGAAACCTATTGATGTAATGGTTAAGCCAGACAGGGGAGCCCTTTGAACCAATTGTTTAGACAGGGCGCTACGAGTAGCTCCTGTGTCAACCAAAAACCGATCAGTATAACTCAAAACACGTGCATTACCATAAGGACCCTTCTGATCTACTGGGACTTCAACTGATTCCTGCCCCATCCTAGGCATTCCTATGCATAAGCAGAATCCTTCAAATCAGAGATTGGATAATCAGACATCTGATATTGGTTGTGTCGATCAAAAGTATTAGAAGAATTCTGAGTATGCTCAACAGCCTCAACCCTGGTATGATCGTTCATAGTCCCCTTATATCCTAAATTCCCAGGGCAGCCTCTCATTTGTCCTTGGCCTTACTGGTATCGCTGAGCACGCAATTGCAGACAGTCAGCAGCCCAATGTCCAATCTCCTTACAATAAGCGCACTGATTAGGGCACAAAGTAGTTCGGGTGAAAGAGGTTGTGCCAGGGTGACACATTGCACGTTTGCCCCTGCTGTCACCTCTATAAGATGGACCATACACCTGAGCTAGCATATCCTTAGTTTATAGATCTTTAACCTTTTTATCCTAATGGCCCTTGGCTTCCAATTCCTGTTGTTCGTAATACTGAGCCATAGTCAAGAGAGAGAGACTGGTGAAGACGTAATCCATGAACTCTCGCTGGCCTTTAGGCGACTAGCTATCCCTGGCAACATGTTTGCGACAAATTTATCGACAAACAGATGCCTGCCTAAGTCATCTGTCAATGACTGGCCACTAAAGTTGTGGAATGTCTCCTCAAAGGTATAAAAAAGTCAGAGACCGATTTGTCTGCCTTTTGCTTACAACCAACAATTTAGTCCAATCTATCTTTTTAGGAGGAATAAGAGTTTTCAATGTAACTATTATAGCCTTTGGAAGGTCTAAAATTTCTTGGTGCGGCTTATGGGCTGGTTTTTGATCTGCATCTATCCTCTCTAGTTCCTTCCAAACATCCCCAAAAACTGCATGATCATCGACTTTACGGATAGACCTCCACATATCAGGGGGTAAAATAAGCCCAAAAAACATATCAATATCAGATAAAGTCATAGTACAAGAACTAATGGCACCTTCAACTTCTTCATAAAAAGCAGCCCGATTCTTCCGCTGATCAGGCAAAGCAGCTTTCAGAGCCATGACATCCGCTCTAGTCCAAGGAGTATAGACCCAATTATAAACAAAATAACCCTTCCAATCAGTGGAATCTTTCTTATCATCCATTCCCGCACCCTTAGGAGGGACATGTCAAGGCGCAGCTTCCAGCATGGGTTTTGCATGAACTACAATATTCTTATCTGTCCCTGGGGTGTCATCCCGCGACACGGTGGTCTGAATAGTTTGTTCAGCAAATGGAGTGCATCAGCTCGTAGTTTAACCACGCGTCTAATTAAGTCAGCCACCTGGGAAGGGAGAAAAAGACTGTGACTCAATTGTTTATAATCTTTTGCTATATCAACTCTGTGGAATGTTTTCTAAACTGTTCAATCACTTCTGTGGTAAACATCTCTACAAAATATAACTGCTCTCTATCCTGCCATTGTTGTACATCGGCTACAAGATGTGAAGCAGAAATGTTATCACAGGCTGCTGTACGAGCAGCAGATCTAAGAGTAGCCGCACGATCAGCGGTCAGAGAAGAGCAAGTCTGTTGCTGAGCATCTGATCCTAACTTATTCTGATCCGAAGGAGAAATATCATCATCAGAATCAAGGGCAGGGGCGGAGGGAAAAGTATATGGAGGGGGAGAGCGATCCAACAAAATCGAATCATCCTAGGGTTTATTAAGGAGAGGGTAGAGGGGGCGACGGACTGGGTATTGGCCATTTACCTGTAAATGACACTCCCTATCTTCTCTCTCTTTTATCTGCTTTATTTCTTAATTTTTCATCTCCAACGTTTTTGCATAGATATGTTTGCGTTGTTCTTTTTCTACCAAAGCTTGCTCTCTTCTCACACGTTCAAGTGCTTCTTTCTCCCACATTCGTACACAGTCAAACATATCTTGTCTACTCTTGCGCTTAAACATACATTGTTCCACATACTGAATTTTTCTAAGATCAAATGACCCATTTATAGGCCAACGCAAATCAGGATCCTTGATGGTATATTTATTCTATAATCTGCTGTACATTATATAAGAAATACCGTTTTTAATATACATGTACCTATTTGGTGTCCCCTCAGGGGGAGCCGGCTGAACTCGTTCAAAATTCACATTGGTACTTGCAAGAAAGCAGCACATTCTACGAAGTGCGCTTAAAACAGGCATGCCAGGAATCTTGTTGTATAAACAATATTATATACAAAGTAGCACTTAGCTTAGAGTGTTCCGTTCAAGTATTCACAATTTAAAGAAAAATCACCTCATTACCTGCCTACATAAATTGCAATTTACATATAATCACACAAATCACAATAATCACATTACTGGCCAATACAAGTCAAGCACATGTCGACCACCTTACCAAGCACAAATCTCCAGCCTCTCCCTGCCAAGTTCTGAACTGACCAAATGGTCTCTGCACGGGGAACCCCAAAAAGGATCTCAGTTGAGGAATGGTGCCACCTGGAGGGTCAGATCAGGAAGAGAGGAAAAACGCCATGGGTGCCAAGACGTGGGTCTCCTCGGGCATTGATCGTCCGTAGCGAGAGACTGACTTTGAATGTCCAGTAGACCAATGAATCTATTTGTGGTCTTATGAAACCTTTTGCTTTCTGAATTTCTTTTTTCCACATTAGTTTGTTGTTGATGGAATATTCAGTGCAACGTGACGTAGTTTTTGTCATAGGTGTCATGAAATAGCACCTCTTATAATTGATGTTTGTTGATGATCAAAATTGAATATAAATTGCATATTATATTTATATGTATTGTGGAATTGTATTGCATGTATGTGGATTTGTATTGTATTTGTATGTCAAAGTGCATAGTGTTTTTTCTTAGATATTGATGAAAATGAAAATAACTCAAAAATAATAAAATAAAAGGTATGAATAAAGGGTACCTTACAAACTTAATTGATATTAGTTTGTTTCGCTCAATTTTGAGACATAAAAGAAATGTGCAATTGGTAATTTTGTGCATAGTTGTAACTTTGAAGGTCCACCCGACTGCATGCCCCAGGACCTAACTCCTTATTCAAGCAAGCCCACCAGCAGCATTTGATTTACAAGACCTGGGCACACCTGGTGCACTGTACTAGAGTCTGGCAAGAAAAGAAAATAACCCAATCATGGCGTCACTAATCAGTTCATCAATTTAACATGGGGAACACTTACACTGTGGCACTGAATAGTAGTGGCACAGTGCCCAAAGCATATAACCAGCAAAACATCAAAAACAGAGGAGGCAATCAGTAAAAATGGAAGGGAGACTCACTCCAATGATGACAAGTCTAACAAACACTATCCAGCAGTGGCAGCCACCTTGCCAGTATACTTCCCCTTACTGTGAGGTAAACCTAGGGCCAGAAGACTTCTATGGCCTGGTTGTAAGGATGAGTATTTAGAATGGCTAAAACTACCATCAGGTCTTGTCCCACACAGACCTTGCCACCCATCATGAGAATCCTACTTGTAACTCAGCTTCCCTTAGAGTGGCAATGTACTTGCAAGATGTCTGACACTGATGACTGGTGCCTATTTTTCCACAACTCACAGCAGGGCCTAGTGGTACAGAAAACCAGTCCCCAGTGTCAGCCATTTTCTCTGTATATTTCCACTCACTATCAGATAAGCATTGTACCTTGTGGTCTTGTTGGGCTGGGTGGGAGGAGGAGTATTTGCATCCCCAGGGGCAGAGTCAGCACCAGCAGCAACTGTTCGATAACACGAGGCAAACGCCACGTGTAATGCGACTCTCTTGTCCCACTGATGGAGAGAGATTAACCGACAATTAAGGAATCTCAGTATGAGAATTTCATACTCCCCATTGAAAACTACACTAATTGTGTGAGTATCAAGTTTCTGTTTTTGTCCTGACGAAAGCTCTATAGACCCTTGCGGGCCCAAAAGAGCTGAAACATGTTGACCTACGATAGAGTTATATGGTAATCCTGTAACTCGATTACCGAATATACCACTATTTTGCAGTGTTTTAATTCACAGTGTGCATCTTCTTATAATAAATTTTGGTTTCTGGTGCAACACTGTTTTTATACCCACTTATTGGCACTGTACATTAATCCCTCTGGACTAGTCCTAACCATCTCTGGACACTTCTACACTTACCAGAGGTTGCCTCGGGTGAGGCCGGCATATAGCACGTTACTTGACAACCCGATGATATGCCATGACGCTAGAGAAGGGGCGGATAGAAGATACACCGCAACAACGAAATCGTAGCGTCTATGAGGGTTGTCAATAAATAACCATTGGTTATTGTAGATACAAGTGTCCATTCTCTTTGGTGATTAATAAGGTACCTATTCAGGGGAACTGAATAGACGTTAACTCCTCTTCCCTCCTTTGATAAGAGTATTTGCACAGTCTTCAACTCCCATCATGCTCTGACCTCCACACACGTTCGCAGGCAGCCAACATAGCACACATGTGACTCTGCAGTCCCCGAGAGTGAATGGAAATGTACTGGCAAGATGGCTGACACTGGGCCTGTAGTTTGCTTTGACCATAATTCCCATCAAGGCCTTGTGCTCTTCACACCAGTCCCCAGTGGCAGCCATCTTGCCAGTACATGTCCACCCACTGTCAGGGCCAGAATGGCCCCACGTGTGCTGTTTGTGCTTAGTGGGAAGGTGTGTCGAGAACAGAGCCTGATTGTAGATGTAGTCAGTTCAGACACTTCTCTTCCCAGGCAGCGCAACCAGGCCATCTGAAAGAGTGATGTCCTGATAATGAGTAAAGAGTACATTTAAGATGTCTGACATTGGTGCCTGCTTTTTGTTTTGACCCCAACTCCCATCAAGGCCTTGTGTTCCTCACACCAGTACCCAGTATTAGCCATCTTGCCTGTACCTTCCCACTCACTATGAAGAAAGCACATTTCCAGGTGGGCTGTTTGGCAATGTGGGAGGAGGAATATTTGCACAAACTTCAACTCCCATTATGCCCTGTCTTCCACACACCTTCCCAGCCAGCCCAAATCGAGCACCTGTGAGTATGCAGTCCCTGAGAGTGAATGGAAATGTACTGACAAGATGGGTGACACTGGGGCAAGGTGTTTGTAGCACATGGCCATGATGGTATTTGGCTTCAAGATCAACACCATATAGCAGTGACAGTCATCATGCAAGTACATTTCCCCACACTGTCAGGTAGTCATAGGACCAGGTGAGCTATTTGGGATGGATGTGAGGACGAGTGTTAGCTGTAACTACAGCTCTCATCGGGCCTGTGCCCACACCCACCTTTCCAGCAATTCCAACCATCCTTCCTGTGACTCAGCTTTCCTGTGAGTGAGTGAGTGAAACTGTGCTGACAAGATTGCTGATGCTGGTAACTGGTGTTTGGAGCACAATGCCTTGCTGTGAGTTTGTAAGAAGTATGTACATGTTAGGAAATTGTTAATTTTACAATTTCATAGCAGATATGTTGTTTGTCAATATGGCATACACATCACATGCTCATTTACTTGTGCCTTTGATAAAAGTAATTTGTATCACTGTATCTTTGACTGTGATGTCTGTGGATGTGTAATTGGTGAGATTAGTGGAATGTTCATTAGATACTCACCAGACTGTGGTGCTCCTGGTATTCCATAAATGCTATCTGGCATAAGGATGTCAAGCACATTCTCCTCCCAGGAAGTGAAGTGCACAGGCGGTGCAGGAGGTGCCACCGCCAGTCTGCTTACTTTGGGCTTGTTCCTTTGCTATCAGTTTCTTGACCCTCCTTTGCACATCGTAGTACCTGTTCCTTATATCATTTATTGTGCACAGGCAAGGTGCTTGAGCGTTCAAATTGTTGACTATTCTGTCCAACATCGTATTTCTCTGGGACTGGGTGGTCTGTTGGACTAGATTCCCAAATACCTGTTGCTCTACTCTGACTATTTAATCTATAAACACTTCCAACTCCTTCTCTATAAACCTTGTCTGCTTCTTCTGGGGCACGGTGAGGGTGAGAGTGAAGATGTAGGTGAGGGTGAGTGTGAGGGTGGGGGTGAGTGTGAATAAGTAAAATAGTGTGAGTTTGAGAGTATACTTTTACAAAATAAAATGTGTACAAGTTGTGTGGTGAGTGAAGTGTGAGTGTATGAGGCAGAGAGCAGTAAATCAGTGGCTAACTCTGTGCCCTCTCAGCAGTTCAGTTGCTGCAAAGGATCATGGTAATCTGTTTGGCCCTTTATATAGGTGGATTGGGGGGTGTGGCTAATATGTTTTTTATTGTATTTTTTTGGCATTGCCAATGCTGGTTTTGACATTATTTGACACTTTCCAGTTGCCTTTTGTGACACAAACGGACGCGGTTCAAAAACCTTGTTGTATGCATCATCATCTGTCATCTGTCTGGATTGCTGTATTTCAACATTTACGAATGAGTCGGTCACATCGGGTCTGTTTCCAAACTAATCAGTCGAACGGATTGAACTCCAAATGAGTCGGTGGGAGTTTACATGCATCTTACTCCGTGGTTCCGGCAGCTCACGGTTGACTAGTTCGGAAAGCATTCCAAAACCTATTCGGTAGGAATGCATTCCTAACGTGATCATAATCAGCCCCTAAGTGAGTAGGCCACCTTTTTCATAAAATAAATAAGTGTGGTAGACACCAGAAAACAAAACATTCTTCTGAGCTTGTGTGCTTTGATTTATTTATATCTTAAATCATGTTTTCTACATAATATTGTAATAATATCGAATAAATAGCAGTACAATAATATGGTATTTTCATCCACTGTTCAATATAACCATTTGTGTTGAATTTCTTGAATTATAGTACACTTCTTCAAAATAGATTCAGTGTGCTCGGTTGTTGCCACTATGTACATCTTTCTCAGGGCTGTAACGATGTAAAGTGGGTTCAGTTATAGTACTTAATAATCAAGAAAATAAATCTCAAGTGATTAAGTCAAACACCAACAATACACTCAATATGATTCACCAAGTAACACAAGTTAAATGGTTTCTGTCAATCTACTACAGAGGTTCTACCAGGAGTGACCCATGCAGGTAAGAGCGGTAAAGTGGTGTGTCGGGTGGGGGGGGTTATTTGTCAGACGATGTTGAATCCCCAACCCTACCCAGCCCTACCGCTCTTACCTGCATGGGCCGCTCCTGGGTTCTACACACCAAGACAGTTGTCAATCATCAATACTCAACCATATTATAAAAACACAAGTATTCAATTATAGAATTATAAATTGTAGTGCAGCTTTGAAAAGTATACTATGAAAGAAGAGAAAACTTCATTTCAAGACACACTGCTGTACAAAAGCGACCTACATTTTTTAATGGTAGATCTAATCACCAGTTATAGATCCATGGTAATGACTCTGCTGTATTTGTATTTATATGATGTTCTCATTCATTAAACAGCACCTTGCTATGAACTATGTCATTCACTAAATAGAAAATATCTAACACTAACTGATTAAACAAGCATTTATAGTAAGAGAAATGTAATCAAATGTAACTTAGAATAACCAGCAGATAACATAATAGTTATGTCTCTGTAATTAATGAGTAATATAATATATATCCAGTCACCAGTAAAAAATCAACCTTGGACTTCAACTTCACAGTGTTCAAATGTAAAAAAAAACCAAACAAGACAATTCAATACCGGTATGACAACCACAAACTACATACCCTCATACTCACCCACGAGTCCCAGTAGAATTGTTCAACCCTGAAAACAAATCCAATGACCAAGTAATTAATGTTGAAAAAATTATTTGTACAACAATGAATGTTGTCTTATTGACTTGCAAGTGCTAAATCACAGTTAGAATAAGGCATAAATATATGGGGTTTGACCCTAACTTACTACTCTCATCTTCAGGTGCAGTTGGGAACACAAATATCCTAAATAAGTGCAATTGAGAATTAAACCCATGGTAAGGTTCATTATGTCTAAAACTGACTCGCTGGGAAAAAACTTCTAACACGTCCGGCAACTGTTAGAAAACAACCTTTTAACTTTTGGACCATTAAAAGTCACTAAGCGAATTAAGGCCAAACTCCGTCATGTAATGTTGTTGCATTAAATTTGAAAACTGTTTCATCGTGTGATCTCCTGAAAACAGAATTTTCAAAGGTTGGTGCACAGTATACTGTTAAAAGCTCCACATTTTCAGACCCCAAATAGGTAACTTAAAACATAAGTTGGAGATAACAATTTATTTTTTTATTTAAAAAATCATACTACCCATTGTCTGCCTTGATACTCCATCACATAGGGGCATGACTTACAATCTGAAACTTTATAGTCAAAATGTTACCAAAGTCCAGTTGATTATGAAGATATTGAGTACAAATGGGATTTCAAATACTGAAAAAGTGTCAAATCTAAACATTCTAAAATCCCTTTGGCTGGAATGACAAGACAAATACTAATTTACAATTAAGATGGAGGATGAAATATAAGAATAGACAAAACAGAACAAAGATAATAAACAGAAAAATACAAACACCTATCCTAGGGTCAGCTTCGAACACCCTTTTGTTAAAGTTCATGGTTGTTGGACCTGGGATCTCCAAGTCACATAGGGTAGCTTGGCACTAAATGGGAAGGCGTTATTCAAAGGCACATGTGTTAAGTTTGCGTCACACCCTGTAGTAACTCAGAGTCCCATCCACTCATAAACAACACTACACCAATTTTAGGAAAATACGGATTGCTTTATAAAATAATCTTTAGTAGTTTCTTTTAACATCTAGCACAGTCTCCCTTTAATACAGTACATGTATCTGTTGTCAATGTAGGGGCTAAGCACAATTACATACAGCAGCATTAAATCTTTTCTCCCTTCTTCAATTCAGTAACACTGGGATAATACTTGCAACTTGAGCATTGAATATAGATTCTACAGCTTCATTGAGGATACACAGAATAAGTTCACTCCCCCGTGTGACAAGTACAAAGACAGGCAGTAAAAGTTACATTTATCTTATACCCAATTTCGTTGTTCTCAAGTCCCAAGGGAATATTTGTCCCTCACAGAATCAGTCTGAGGCTCTAGAACCTTGATTAAAGGAATCGCCCTTCTCATCTGCTCCCCTCTTAATTCCTGTACAACCCTTTAACCTCAACTCATGTACAGTGCATCCTTTCCGTCAATTAACCCTCCGTTTTCGTTATACTGCCATCTACCCCTCCCACAGTGTAATGCTCTCCTCCAGGAAGACTCCCCTAGAGGGAACAACAGGTTATTCAAGGTGTCACTCACTTGTGGCGTCCGGGTAGTCTATTTGCCAACACAGTCTGAAGAGGAGTTGCCCCAAACCTGCTGCTGACCGTCTGGCCCTTTTGTTGTCTACTGACAGCCTGCCCGGCAGTCTCTGCAGACGGGTTCAGTGGCTCTCCCCTCCCTTCATTCAACACCAAAGCCCTCTCAGGTTCAGGGGCTCCGCTTCCCTCCTCACAGTCTTACCACGTAGATGATGATCTCGTCTGTTTACCACTCGCTCCAGCTGGAGCCTCGATACCCCTGAGATCCCGGCTCTGGTATAATTCCGACCCCCGCGCTGCACGAAGCAAAGCAGCTTGCGGGGTCGGAGCTCCGCCGCGACTTCCCCGGCGTTCCTCTCAGCTCCAAGTCCCGCCCTCCTCTCGTCCGACAGAGGGGAAGGAACTGTGCAGGCCGGCCTCCTTCAGGCTCTCGTCACCCGTCTTCCGTGAGCTCGCTCGTCTGCATCCGCTGTTCTCCTTAACGCTGGCCACTCGCTCACTGCCCCGCTGACCCCAGATAAGCCGCCCAGCTAACTTCTCACCACAGGGGCCCAGGGAATCAGTGGCTGTAGTTCGATGACGGCGTGATCTCCCGCCAAACACTACCGGGTAGGTTTTAATTTCATTCGGCCAATACTTCTCTCATGGAAGGAGCGAGGAAGGGTTTAACCCCACAACCTTTAAGTCAACAGTTCAGGCGGGGACACCCCAGAGGAGGAGAGATCGAAGATGGAACAATCCCCTAGTTATTCAGGACTTGTTCCAACCAACTTTCCTAGCCAATTTACGATGTTCTCATAAAGGAAGGTTGATGGCTTTAGAAGTCTATAAATAAAGTGGAGCTGTCAGGGCTCAGTCAATAGGCAGGGGGCTACATCAACAAGGTAGGGCTGCTGAACAAAAGGTCAGACTATCTCCTAACAGTGCGCTTGCCTCCCCACTCTAACCCTTCACTCCTCACTAGGCTCTCCCTGGCTCTCTGGTCACTCCTCACCAACAGCTAAAATGGCCGCTCTGGTTCTGGCCTTATATAGGCTGGCTCTGGCTATCAGAACCCTTTAGAAGGTTCTAGTATCTTCCTAGTGTAATCCAATGGTTCCTTCTCTAGAAGTGACAGTTATGGCGGTTGCTGACCACCATTTTGCGTGACCCATATTTTCTAGTGAGAAAAGGCTTCTAGGCCTCAGGAAAAAGGGACTATGAGGGCAAAGAGCATCTAACCCCCATGTCAATACCACAAACATCCAGTGGACATAAAAAACAAAAACGCTTGAAGGGCAAAAAGGGGACAAAATAAATAATTAATAGGAGGGGCTACCCAAAGGGCAGACAGGTCTAACAATGGTCAACCTACCAATCCTTGAGGGTATGCTGTAGCATACATAAATGGTCAAAAATGCCTACTATTCTAGACAAACAGATGCCCTTGTTTGTGGACAAATTTTAGACCGATAGACACTCAAAAAAAACATAAAGTGTTCAAAAAAGTTATAACCAAGCTCAAAACGAATGGCAATAAGTAGTCAATGAGTGACGTTACCATAACTGATAACATCAACAAGTATGCAAATAGTTAAAATGTTCCAGGATGACCCTCAAATACATTCACCTATGTTCACAATCCGCACTCAAAGGATTTTGATATTAACTCCAGATCAACACCAAATTAAAATATTTTAAACGATTATTTATGATAGCATACTGAACATTAGTTGCTATAACTTGAACATTATCCATACAACAAAACACTAGTCTGACAATAGTTTTAAAATATAAGGATACACAAAGGATGCATGTCCAGAAAGATACCAGAGCACACTGTGTTGGATAAGAACGTATGTGCTTTTACATCAATTTTAAGTCCAAGTTCCACACATTTCAATTTATCAATCCATCTGGATTCACATCTTCTTACATACAAAACCTAATCTTCCTGCCTTTTGTCCAATTTCACCTGTTAGATTCTCGAATGTTTGATGTTGTTAATGTCACTGCTATGATGTACAACCAAAAAGTGATTTTCCTCTGAGTATGACATAGCCTCATTATAAATTGCTTGCATGTGTTCCTTCCACCTAGTTTTGAATGGACTTTTGGTTAAACCAACATATACCTTTCCACATGACTAAAAAACACTAAATACACACAGTAGGTTTATTTATAATTCATGAATGTTTCGATGGAATAGCACTTATTGTTAACACAAATTTCAGTACTCTTATCAAGGGTACATTTACAACAAATATAAATAGCACATTTATTTATTTTTTAAAACCTGCAGGTAGCAAAGGTACATTTATTTAGAATTGTTATATTATTTAATTCTGTACTTGAGTTTAACATGTTCTGTAAGAAGCTAACTTTTTAAATATGATTTGAGGTGTCATGGGGACTAGTTGTTTTAAATATGTATCCAGTTCTAGTATTCTCCAATATGTTCAAAACACATTGTTCCAGAGATGCATCAGTCTTAGGTTTCTCCTTTAATAAAGATAACATCTTAATAAATATATCCCCTTGCTCTAAATGTGTGTAAGGTATTAATGGACTCCAATTTATAAACGTCATCAATACTGTGATTTCTCTTAGTTCTAAGCAACTCTTCACAAGGTATTTTAGTTTTCTGTTGGAAAGGATGGCATGACGTCGCATGCAAAATACTATTACATGACGGTTATTTCCTAAAGATTCTGCTGCGCAATCTATCATTCTCAAAATGCAATTCTAGATCCCCAAAAATGTAGTGATATTAAATTCTACTGTCAATCTCACATTCAAATCACTATTGTTAAGAAAATCATGTTATTCTACTAAATCTTGGATAGTGCCATTTCATATTAAGAAAATGTCATCGATGTATAGGACCCATAGCATGATTTTGTCACAAGTCTGATACAAATCCTCATTTCAATCATGAACTGTTTCAAAATAACACAGAAATAAATTTGCAAATGATGGAGCAAAACGAGAACCCATTGGGGTTCCCCATGTTTTGATCGTATATCTGATTCTGAAAGAGAAAAAAGTTATATTAAAACACAACATTTGTCAAGTCCAATAACATCACTGTATGTCACCAGAAACGGTATGATCTGGTGAACAAAAAGCTCTCAAATGCCTTAGTCCCGTGTTTGTGGCTGATTATGGTACACAGACTCCGTACATCCATTGTCACAAGTATGCTTAAAAACTTGCAAAAATGGCAAAAGACTTTGTCCCTTTCTATCTCGGCATGGATGACATTGTGCTAATCCTACGTTAAAAGACTTTGATAGAAAATCAGACATTTGAGGTGAACAAATGTAGAGTCTTTTCCATATTGACGGCGTTGTCGATGGAGGGAGTACTCTCCGGGACCTGATTCAAGAAACTAAATGCCTTTATACCACTGGACCAGAGATAATTAGTCCATTTCAAGAATTTGGCTGCTCCAACATTATAGAATATGGATTGCTGCAAATAAGAACAGAATGTACTTCACCTATTAGACCATTATTGCATGGGACCGCACACAGGGTTAACTGTACTGTGGTGATGAGATTACTAAAGAACTGCTTATGCCCTGATGAAGTCGTTGAGTGATCTATTCCGAAGACAAAACACGTGTCAGCTGCTTGGCTACATCTGATGATATGCACAGGCAGCAGTGTCAGGCAGCAGTGTCTCCTAGACTTTCGTAGCGAATCTGCACGTGTACCCCAACGTTCCTGAGGCTCATGAGGCATTGGATTTGGCCCATAACAGTCGACATTCTGCGACTATTGAATCATCTTGTAGGTACATATCACGACCTGCACTAGATTTCACTTTTGTAAATAACTACATGTTTTAACTAGAGATACGTGAGTAAGGTGGGGATTTGTGTACCCTGTCCTGAAGAAGGAGCTTAGTCTCCGAAACATGTTGACACACACACAGGGGAGGTAGTGCACATAGTTTGCATAATACACCTCCATTTTCTGCACATTTTTAATAGCGCCAGCCTGGGGGCAGATTAAAATTGTTTTTTACCCCACGAGCCAGGCTCTTTTTAAACATCACTCGCCGTATAACCTCACCACTCATGCATATAAATACCTTCACACACACCACACATAGTCTATAAAGTGCTCCCGCGTAGTTGCTGGTCGAAGCATGCTGCATCCCTTAGAGGGGTGCGAAGACCCCAATGATGAAGCATGACACCAAGGGTCCTTTTGGTGTGTGAGGGGTATTTTACAACACAGGGTGTTCCCAACCAGAGTAGGGAAACACTTCCTTAGTGGATTCATTTTCTTTATTTACTACCTAAGACCAGGACATTGCCCCACCTCCTGCTTTTAATTGGCCCGCCAAGGGGCTGTGTTGGTTCTCTCTATACAAAAAGAACAGATTGACGGAATGCTGAACGAATCAAACACCCCCAGTCATAGATCTGGATTTAATCCATTATTTTGTTGTTTATCACGCTACCCCAGGGTGGACCCAACCATAGGCGGATCAGTCTTGACCCTGCTCCCCATGGGAACAGTCCAGCCTGAACTGCCAGGCCATGTCCTTCCTGGACCAGAAACAAGCATCCTGGGACCAGTTACGGGGTATCACCCCTCATCAATCAGGCTAGCTTACATCCACTGGCACAGTGCGCACAGGACCCACGTCTGGACATACCCTTCCCACTAAGGGAGACAAAAAAGAAGAACAGATGATGGATGGAATGCTGAACAAATCGAACATTCACCCGAGTCACAGATCGGGGCTTAATCCATCGATTTATTTTGTCACCACGCCACCCCAGTTTGGGTCCAGTCTTATGTAAATCAGTCTTGACCCTGCTCCTCACTGAAACAGTGAGGAGCAGGGTGACGGAGAAGCATTGCGGTCAGCGTTTCTAAAACGCTACGACTCTTTTCATTGTAAATCGTGATTGCTACGTTTTACTACGTTTTTTAATTGACAAAATAGATGAATTTTAGGTTTAAAGCATTTTTATTAAGACAAAAGAAATATGGGGAAGGGAATAGGAAGTTATGGTTACATACAATGCAGTGAAGAAAAGAAGCGTGATCAGAAGCGTTGGTCAAGAGGGAGGTCGGTGGTCCAGAAGGGAAAGACATCAAATGTAAAGCAATAAGGCAGTTCACATAACCGTTTCATGTACCCCAACCCCCCACCCGAAGCTGAGCGCGAGTAGCTAACAGCGATCCAACAAAGCACAACCCAGTCCCTCAGAGCCCCTCCCCCCCAAGAAAGAAAAAAGGAAAGGAAACAACACCCCAACTCCCCCGTCCAATGGCCCGTATTAGAATAACCCGCCCCAAACAGCCCGCACCCCATCCCCTAAGATCCTACCCCCCATTCGTTCTAGTCCCCCGGGGTCGCCGGTGGCGTCAGCCTAAGAAGACGAAGATACCTCGGGCAGGTGAGTTCCCGGAATTCCGTGGACAGTAGTGCCAGGAAAGGTTGCCATAGCTCTTCGAACTGATCTACATTCCCAGCCATCGTAAGCGACATCTTCTCCATACCCAATACCTGCCAGAGTCTATGTAGCCAACCAGTAAGGGAGGGAACAGTGGCGGTGCGCCAGTGGACAAGAATGTTCTGGACCGCTGAGCCTAGCGCGATAGCAATCTGTCTACCCCTGCGAGACTTCAACGGGTACATTAGGTCATTGGGAAGGCCTAACAAAACATACGCAGGGAAGCGCGGCAGCTCAATCTCAAAGTGCTTATCTACCTCATCCAAGACCTCCTTCCAATAAGCAGTCAGCACCGGGCAAGCCCAAAGAATGTGCGAAAGGGTACCCTCTTGTCCGCAACCCCGCCAGCACCCCTTGTTAGTATGTTTATGCATTTCATATAGCCTCTCCGGGGTGTAATACCAATAAGTAGACACCTTAGTAAAGGTCTCCGTAAGCCCAGTGTGGTATGCCGAGTGCCTCGCCCGATATGCGATTTTGTCCCATTCCTTGTGGCTTAGTGTCCTGCCCAGTTCTCTGTGCCAGCACTCCCTCCCCGGGTTATGGTAGTGGAACGTCGGGGGTTGAAGGAATTTATACAAATCGGTAATGAGCTTGGCGTCCGAGGCCCGGGTCACCAGCCACCGCTCATATGGTGTGATTTGGCGGGCTGCGACGTCGCGTACTTGGGGTTGGAGAGCCCAGTGTCGAACCTGCATATAGTGCAGTCTGTCCATCTCCGTCAGGCCGAATTCCTGTCGGAGTTGTTGGAAAGGAATCACGCCCTCCGGCCCGTAAATTTGGAAAAGGGCTCTGCAGCCCGCGCTCACCCAATGGGAAAAGGCTCCTGGCTCTAAGCCTGGGGCAAAGTCCGGGTTACCCACTATGGGCGTGAACGGCGAGGGGAAGGTAGTCAGTTCACGGGCCTCGCAAACCGCATCCCACACCCGTAGGGGGACCCGCGTAACAAAAGAGGTGTAAAGATTAGCCGGGCGATGCGCGCGGCGCATCAACGGAACCTCCTGGAGGGTACGGCCCCTCACCGCCTGGTCTTGAACAAGCCAGTGCTTGTCAGATAGATTCCCACCTGCTCCACTCCACCAAGTATCGCAGTTGCGCCGCCAGAAAGTACTTCCGGAGGTCCGGGATACCAAGACCCCCCGCCTCCGGAGCGAGCGTGGAGAGGACCCTCTTCATCCGTGGCCTGCGGCCTTGTCAAACGAAGCGGGAGATGTCAGCCTGCGCTTGCTATATCCAGCCCACAGGGGGCTGGAGAGGTAGAGCGCGAAAGAGGTACAGAATCTGGGGCAGCACCGTCATCTTCACCGCTGCGATACGGCCCAGCCACGAAAGCAGGCCCTTGCTCCATCGGCCGAGTTCGTCCTTGATCTTCCTACTGAGGGAAGTGTAGTTGGCTGTCACCATCTCAGGCAGCGAGGGCGCCAGCAGGATCCCCAGGTATGGCACCGTAGACGAGGACCACTGCATGGGGAAAAGACGCTGAAGGTCTCTCCTGGTGTCCGTGGCTAGTGACACGTCCAATGCCGCCGACTTGGCCATATTCATTTTAAAGCTGGCCACACGTGCAAAGGCGTCTAGCTCCTGGATGCAAGCAGGGAGTGACCTCCTGGGGTCGTCCAGGGTCAGCAGGACATCGTCCGCGTAAAGGCTAAAAGTATGGACATATTGGCCCATCTTAACCCCAATAGCATCAGGATTATTGCCGATCCTCTGGGCAAACGGCTCCATGTAGAGGGCGAACAAAAGCGGCGAGAGGGGGCAACCTTGTCTCGTACCGCGTTCAATGGCAAAACTACCGGAGCTACACCCATTGACCCGCACCGACGCCGATGGTCTTTTATAACAATTGAAGACCATGGTGCGGAACTTCTCGCCGATTCCCAGTTTCCTGAGAACCAGCTCAAGGTACGGCCAATGAACTCTGTCAAAGGCCTTCTCCGCATCAACTGATAGCAACATCCGCTCCCCCGGGATACGTGAGGCCTTTTCTAATACGTGCGTCACTCTCTTGGTGTTGTCCACCGTCTGTCTACCGGGTACAAAGCCAGCCTGGTCCGCCTCCACCAGTCCCGGTAGGTGTAGGCCAAGCCTGGACGCCAGGATCCCCGTATATAACTTGAGGTCAACATTTAAGAGTGAAATGGGCCTGTACGAACCACACAAGGTCCGATCCTTCCCGGGCTTCGGGATGACCGTCACCGTCGCGTTAAGAAGGTCCGGTGGGACAGCGCCAGGCTCGGAAAAGGAGTTGAACAGTCGAGCCAGGATTGGTGCCACAGCGGAGCAGAAGGTCTTATAAAACAAGGCCGTGTAGCCATCCGGCCCGGGGCCTTACCCTGCTTCAGTCGCGCTATCGCGGAGATGACTTCCTCCACATGGATGTCCCTCTCTAGGTGGTCCGCCTGGGCGGGCTCTAGCACCGGGAGGGCCACTGACTCCAAATAGTCCTCGGCGTCCCGCGGTGAGGAGGGATCCGCAGCATATAATGATTCGTAGAAACTACGAAAGGATTCCGCCACCTCCGCGTCACCTGAAACAGTATCCCCGTCCGCTCCTACCAGTTCCTTCACCACATTACGTTGCTGTGCAACCCTGAGCCGATGGGCCAGGAGCCTACCCCACCTGTCCCCCCCTGAGTAAAAGGCATGCTTCAGGCGCAAAGCGGCATACTCCGCCCTATCCAGGTCTAGTGCCGACAGGAGCTTCCTCGCCGCCTTCAGCTGCCTCCAAACTCGAGGAGCCCCTGTGCGGCGGTGAACCTGCTCAAGCTCCCTGACCTGCGCAGTCAGTTCGCCCCTCTTACGCTGTCGTTCCCTATTCTCGGCTGAGGAGATGGAAATAACTTCCCCACGGAGGACCGCTTTCAAGGCAGCCCACTGCATTGCTTGTGACGTGTCGGAGTTGCCATTGTGAACCAAATAGTCCTGAATGACCTCCCCTACTCGCTTCACAACAGACTTCTTATGTAGAAGAGTATCACGAAGCCGCCACGTCCCTCGTGAGGGAGAGGCCGCTGGCCATTTGAAAACGCCGGAAACTGGCGCATGGTCGGACAGGGACAGGACCCCGATATCCGCCGCCGTGGCGGCAGTGCGTAGCTGGCCACTCACCAAGAGGTAGTCCAGCCGCGAGTAAGTGCGGTGCGCATGGGAGAAATAGGAATAGTCCCTATCGGTGGGGTGCATAGCGCGCCAGAGGTCGTGCAAGTCCATCTCCACAATCCGGTCCTTCACCGCGCGGGAAAGTTCCCCCGTCTGCGGGGAGCGTTGCGCCGACCTGTCCATAGCTGAGTCGAAGACGATATTAAGGTCTCCCCCCAGGACAACATGGCGATCGGGCGAGGCAGTGACGTCCACCAACACTGAATCCAGGAAGCGGTCCTGGTGATCATTCGGGCTATAAACGGAGCCAACCGTAAAAGCTATTCCCCCCAGTCGCATGCGATATGCAAGAAGCCTCCCCTTTTGTTCGGCATATTTATACAGAACCTCGCCTCTAAAGGAGCTAGCTAAAAGAATGGCCACACCCGCAGTCTTGGTCGCTGCTGAGGAGAAGAACTGAGTGGGGAACTTGGCAGAGCGCAGCCTATGGCAATCTTTGGGCAGTAAATGGGTCTCCTGCAGAAGGCATATATCCGCTTGCGTCCCCTCCAACAGGGATAGGATCGCTCTACGTTTCACAGGGTTATTCAGACCCTTAACATTAAGGGTCACTACCTTTAAGGACGGCATTCCACCCGGGGAGCAAAAGCGCTATGCAGCAAGCAAGGGATTAGCGGGCGGGGCGCATGGGGCAGGCGCGCGGGAAAGGCCAGGACAGGCCGAGCATGAGCATGGGCAACATCGGACGGGACCCCCCCAACAACAAAACAACCCTTACACCCTCCCAATACGTACGCATGGCAACTAGCCAAAAACAAAAACAAATGGAAACACCCCATTGTCTCAGTCAAGCCCGATCGGGCAAGTCCGTAGAAACCAACAAAGTGGACGTTCAGCCACTCACCTCCAACCGCCCCCTCCCAACCCCCGGCCCCAACTCAGCATCGTAGAAGCTTAGAATCTCTCCCCCCGGAGTGAAGTCAGGCCGTCATGGCCACGCCATTGGAGTCGGGCAAGTTTCTGGCTGCTGTTCTCAAAGCATCTGCCATATCCGCCCTGATGGTGGGGGAATCAGGGCGACTCGCGCTCGCCGGTGACTGTCTCCTCGTCAATCTCCGTCGACTCCGTCTATCTGGGCGCCTCCACGTCGGCGTAGCTCCGTCTTCCTCCGTGGCCGTGAGTCCCAGCACTCTGCAGATGTCTTGGAGGGAGCGCAGTTGGTGTAGCGCCCCGTTCCATCTAAAGATCAGACGGAAAGGGTGTCCCCAGGAGTAGGGCATCTCGTGCTCGCGCAGAATGTCAGTGGCAATCCTGAAGGACCTGCGCTTCTGCAGCGTGATGGCGGACAGATCTTGGTAGAGTGCTACAGGCCGCTCCCTGAAAGTTAAAGGCTGCTTCTTTCGGGCCTCCGCCATGATGCGTTCCTTCAAAGGAAAGTCGGGCAAGAACGCCAAAATGTCCGGAGGGGGCGCCGATGACTGGCGCTGTCGGCCCACTCTATGCGCTCTGTCAATGCGGACCGGGAAATCTGTATCTTCCCCCAAGATCTCACGGAACAAATCCTGTAGATAGGCCACCAAATCGGTCCCCTCGTCGGCGGACGGGACACCCCGCACTCGGATGTTATTCCGTCTGGACCTGTTCTCGAGGTCTTCCGAGTGGGCTTGGAGCTCGACACATTGCTCCCGGAGGCGGAGAACGTCCTGTTGAAGATGGACTATTTCTTCATCTCGGCGTTGGCCCGCCGTCTCCACCGTTTCAACTCGCTCGCCAAGGCCCTCCACCTCCCTGCGCACTTCGCGGACTTCACTGGCCACTTCCTTTTTCAATGTCTGGAAGTCTTCCTTGAGGGAGCTAAATAATTCCTCCATAAAGGACCTCGTGACCGGTGGTTCGTCCCCGGCCACATCTGCCGAGGCCCGGGAGGATCCCGGCGACGGTTGTGTTCTGTCCCGCAACTGCTGGGCCCTACCAAGCATGTCCGGCAGGGTGCGGTCCCCCTTCCTCGAGCCGCCTCTTCCAGACATCGTGGCCGCTGCAGTGGACAAGGCCCAAGTCCGGCCGCCTCAGAGGTGTCCAGTCGCCCGTGGGCGCCAAATGTGGAGACCGCACTGAAAGCAGGGGTGCTGCGTCACAAGCGACAAAATGGCGGTCCAGCCCGGGTACAGCCAGTCGCGACACCCGACCAGGGCGGCGACCGGGAGCCAAAGCAAGGGTCTCTCCGCAGCGCACCCCTCAAGAAGTCAGACCAGTAGCAGAGGCGAGAGCAAGCACCCGCCAGCCAGGGGCACGGGCGGAGGTCACCAACGCCAGCTCTTCAGGGGCAAGATGGCGACAAGGCGAAGCCAGGGAGAGCGGTCCGGGCTGGCGAGACCACTGGCGACCCCCGGGATCCAGCGATCAAAGAAAGTCCACAGCCAATGTCCCACAGCTTCACCAGAGGGCCCACATAGGCCGGCCCCCGCGGTGAGGCCTCTGGCCGTCGCCTCCGGGGACGGGATCCGCACCGCACCGTGTGTCGCCGTCGCTAGCGGAGGGCCAAAGCGCCAACTCAAATCCAAAGTCGACTGTGCCACCAAGACGCCGGCCGCCAAGACACCGGCCGGAGGGTCTGTTATTCCCCGGAGCGCAGCGGGTCCGATCCCCTCCGGATCGTCTGCTTTCAGCACCAGGCCCAGTCGAGGCGCCCGGACAGCGCTGCAGTTCGCTCCGCCTCCTAGGCTCTCCTCCGTGCTTCAGTCTTTGAACAAACTTTCGAGGTGCTTCCTCCGAGGCGATGAGAGCCAAAGTGGTATCAATGCGTGCACCAGGAACTCCGGCACATTCCTCTCGCCCACTGAGCAGCAGCGGGGGGAGAGAAGCGCAGAAAACAGGGCTCGAGCTGAGCCGGGCCGGAGGAGCTACGGGAGGAAGCGTCCGCTCACCCCGCCATCTTGGCCACGCCCCTCAATAGATGAATTTTAAACCTGCATTTGGTATCATTTATTTTAACAGTGTATGATCCTGACTGCGCATTGAATGTACTTTTGCACACGATCGAGGTACAAATTGTTTGCTTACTCATTGACACCCTAATCCCTGTTCCGCCGTGGGAAGTCCCGTTTGTTGCGGAGGGATAATACGGGGACTCATTGTCTAATATCCAACCAGGTCATCTAGCCGACATCTTAGGTGTGGTGTGAGTGGTCAGACGCGCTCTAGTTGTCGCGACTTCCGCCCTACCAGCCCCATGTGCCTATTTGGCCCTATGCTCTTCCGGACGCGCAGCGGGCGCGCCGACAGCGCGCCAAAGGCGCGCTTAAGGCAAGCCCGTCTGCGCCCGTCCGCGCCAGACCAGCGCCCAGTGCCATTACCCCTGGCCTTTTATCTACGGTTTCCCTGAAATATAGTTACACCAGAGAAACACTCCTTAAATTAAGATGTAACGATTTCCACCACAGAGTACAACCGTCTGTGAGTAGTATGTTGTACATTAGCAAGTGTCGATCCTGTGGTTACAAAATACCACATCCCCCATTCCATGGGCCCACTTCCCTACACCCACTCACCTCCTTCAATCCTCAATCACTGCCCATGCACTGTCACGCTAAACCTATCAGCAAAACGCTAAAAAATATACTTATTAACGTTAGGTCTATGCCAAAGCATAAACATGAAATTGAATCTCTCATTGTGGAAAATGAGATTGATCTGGCCTTCCTAACCGAAATATGGGCCTCAGATTCTTCTGGGCCGGACTACAACATCGCAGTGCCCCCAGACTACTCTGTAGTACACGTAGACAGACAAGGAGTCATTGGCGGTGGAGTAGCAATTATTTACCGTACAAATTTGAAACTACATATAATTCACCAGACAGGGCTGGCCTCAGAGGCCATATCCTTTTCGGTCAAATATAATAATCAACAAATATTTAATGGTCTTCTGCTATATCGACCCCCAGGACCTAGAGGTCCTTTCATTACTGCCCTTCTAACATTCCTGGAGTCTACGTCGAATCACCCCTCCTTCACAGTACTGGGGGATTTTAACTTTCATCTTAATGAAAGTAATTCAGCTGACTCCTCCACATTAAGAGACAACTTCAGTAGTTATGGATTTACCCAACTAACGACAGGACCCACCCACACAGCTGGTCATACCCTGGACTCCATTTTTACTAACAATCGCCACATCAAGGTTACCGCTACAACACCCCTACCTTGGTCTGATCATGCTGCTATTAAATTTACTTTAACAACCACTCTGTCTAATGCTGGGAGAAAGGACTTCGTACCTCCGGCTAAATCCCGCCGATGGAAAAAAACTAGAAGCCGCGTCCCTAACAAATCTCCTTAATAGAGACGTACATACTGTAGTAAGCACAGACAGCGATGAAGGAGCCCATAAATTTAATGTATGGCTCTTACAAGCAATGGACAAACTAGCTCCAGAAGAAGTAAAAAAAACTAGGATATGCTCGGCAACCTCACAATGGTACACTCCAGAGGTTAAATTAATAAAACTGAAATGCAGAAGGGCCGAGAGACTCTGGCGAAATGGCTACAACCTTCAGTCCAGAAAGGAGTATACGGCTGCCCTTTATGAATACAAGCTTGCCATCGAGAAAGCTAAGACGGCTTTCTATACAAAGAAAATTCAAGACTCACCAAACTCCTCGAGGGAATTGTTTAAGACCATTACTCATTTAGCCAAAAGCCCCAGAGAAATCACTTTCCAGCCTCACCAAGAATTTGTAGAAAATATAGCCACGTTCTTTCAACAGAAAGTTCAGACGGTGTATAATGACCTGCGATCGCTACCCCCGTGTGAAACGGCTCATTATGAACCGGCTTCACGGACACCAATTCTGGAATTCCTTAGCTTTTCCCAGCTAAGCTGTGACCAAGTTAAGACATTGCTCCTTCAGACCAAGTCGGGCTCGCCAATGGACCCATGTCCTCCCCATGCTTTACATATGATCCCTGAAATCATTAGCGTAGCTTTAACCCCCCTTCTCAACTCAGTAATAAACTCCGGACAATTTCCCTGCAGTTGGAAGAAGGCGTGCGTTAGGCCCTTACTTAAAAAGGAGACCCTTGATCCCAATAAAGTCAAGAATTATCGCCCAATATCTTGCCTACCCTCACCTGCTAAAATCCTGGAAAGTGTAATGAATCAAGAGCTAACAAAACATCTTGAGAACAACTTGCTATTAGATCCTACGCAGCATGGTTTCAGAGCATGTCACTCAACGGAAACTGCTCTGATCGTAGCATCCGAGGACATTCGTCAAACTATGGACAAAGGAGGCAGAGCCGCCCTAATTTTACTAGATCTGACAGCGGCGTTTGACACCCTGAATCACGACGTCCTGTTAAACAGATTAACACCGTTGGGCATCTCCCATACTTCCCTAAAACTGCTCCATTCCTTTCTGCAGGCACGCACTCACCAAATCCATTGGGATGGGCTCACGTCTAAGGAGTTCTTTCTGCCATGTGGAGTCCCCCAGGGTTCGGCCCTGTCACCCACCCTTTTTAATCTCTATGTCACACCACTAGCCGCACTAATCAAATCCCATGGCCTACACTTAGTTTCATATGCTGACGACACCCAACTGGTGGTTTCATTAGTTCAGACAGTAGAAGCCACTGCCACCAGTTTTAGGAACTGTCTGTCGGATGTGAAGACATGGATGAACTCTCACTTCCTCAAACTCAACGCCGGAAAAACGGAGGTGATCGAGTTTGGTCAAAATCCTTCCATTTGGAACAATACATGGTGGCCTCCAGAAGCCGGTGTTTGTCCCACCCCAGTCAACAAGGTTAGAAACCTTGGTTTCATCATGGACAATGACCTCTCTTGCACAGCCCAAATCAACCAGGTCACGTCATCTTGCTTTTTCACTCTGAAGGTTCTCCGAAAGATCTTGCCTTACATCCCTTTCACCTTGAGGAAAACAGTTGTGGGAGCTCTAATCTTGTCCAGGGTAGACTACTGTAACGCCCTATATATTGGCGCCTGCGAAAAACAGCTTAACCGACTCCAGTCCATCCAATATGCGGCGGCTAGAGTTCTACTAAATCTCCCCAAACAACACCCTACCTCTAAAGCAATAGGCGAACTTCATTGGCTTCCAGTTAGGAAAAGAATTCAATTTAAGGTTCTGTGCCTGGCCCACAAATCTCTGTATGGGCAGACCTCCAAGCAGCTCTCTAATTTTCTCCTACCTTATACTCCTGAACGCCGACTGAGATCAAGCACTCAAAATCCACTTTATATCCCTAGGATCAAGAGAGCCCGTTGGGGTGGCAGATCCTTTTCCCATCAAGTTCCAAAGCTTTGGAACAGTTTACCATCTTTACTATATTCTGAAAAGAGCATAGCTAAGTTTTGAAAAGAGCTGAAGACCTGGCTCTTTGTGCTACCCTAACTCTGCTTTTTCCCCATCTCTTCGTCTTACAGCGCCAAGATGCCTCGGCATAAGAGCGCTCTAAAAATTATTCACTCACTCACTCACTCAACAGTCCAGCCCGAACTGCTAGGCCAGGTCCTCCCTAGACTGGAAACGAGCATTCTGGTATCAGTTTCGGGATATCACCCTCCATCAGCCAGACTAACGTGAATCCAGTGGCACAGTGAGCACAGAACCGACGTCTGGGCATACCCTTCCCTCTTACAGTGACAAAAGCAAAAAGAACAGATGATGGACGGAATGCTTTATCTGCCACCCACTATCATCTGCAATGCCGAGCGTTTATCGGAGCTCGATCTAAGTGCAAGGCAAGCCAACGAGGGGAAGGAGGAGTGAGAAGCAGAAATCAGGAGTCCAGAGCCAGTGGTCCGTTCATTGCTTTTATCTTCGCCTGACCTGTGACTTCTTGGCGGGCAGGAGCATGTAAGTGGGGAGGAGTTAATACAAAGAGCATATAGAATGTCCTTTTGAAACGCTGCCTAATCCACTAACATGGTGCGTATCTTGCGTACCTTGCACATGAAAAGGAAGAAACCTGTCCTAGCAGCAGGGGCGGCTCTAGGGTCATGGTGGCCCTGGGCAGGGAGCGTAGGTAGGGGGCCCCGGAAGAGGGGGTCTGGGTGGGGCAGAGTGGGGAGGCCAGTAAAGGGGGGGGGGGTCAGGGTGTTTAGAAGTGGAACTGAGCCGGAGGCCGCCAAATCCCTGACAGGGGCCGCCACACAAATATGTATCCATCCTCAGAGGATAAATATATTAAGGATATATATTGGTGTGGTGGCCCCTGGGGTTTGGTGGCCCTGTGCAGGTGCACAGCTTGAACATGCCTAAGGCCGGCCCTAGCAGTATTTCAAAAAGTAACCTGGTATGGATGAACAGTCTGTCCACTAGTTACCCCGTTACTGAGGTGCACATCACACACAATTAGGCTTATGTTCGTTTAAAACTCCACACATAACAATTGTGTAGACTTGCACTCCATTAATAGGTACATTATCGGGTCGTGTTCGTTTTGGGTAGAGCGAAACACAGGGTGGTGTGAACAATTCGCGTATGTGTAACTACTCAGGCCGCAAACCGATTAAATAGTTGATTTATAAGTAAACAATTCCGGCTCATATTCTGGAAATATTCCCCTGTAAAAAAAATCACTAAAATCTAGTATTGATTTTTGTGATGCTTCGTAAATCAAACGTTTTAAGCAAAGGGCGATTATTTAGCCCCAGCAGGCGGTTCTGGATGACTTATCATACCGCGAAGATAAAAGAAATGCACAAATGATGCATCTGCGGCCCGCAGAAGATTTATGAACGTAGGAAGAGATAGGACTTTCTGATCCTATAGGGGATACAGTACTTTTCAAACTATCAGACTGTAGCAGTGTGGCCGACTTCCTGCCGAACGCGCAAGCCTAATGGCTTGTAAGGAGTATGTTTACATGTCATCCCGGGGGGATTTGGGGGCTTCGCTATCTAAAGAGCAGCAGCAGGTGAGAGCCGGTTCACCGAGTACAACACTTACACTCCTCTCAGAGGGCAGGCCGCGGTTGAAAGGCAGCGGCATTATGCCTCGCGCTGGTCAGCTTGAAGGATAGCTGGCTGGCTTACGGCATGCATGATTTGAACACGAGGGGATGCTTTTCAGGCCTCAAAATTCCAAGCACTTCCTGCACTTTCTGCTTTCCCTAGGCCGATGTGTGAAAAACTGACTTCAATGTCTTAGCAAGTTACAGTTCATTAGCACGGCTCATCACCAGCTGTAATTGGCATCGGAGCTCGCTAATAGATGCCGATAAATCTTGCCCGTTTTGCCATCTGCTGCATACAGAAAGGGAGCAAACCGGGGCATTAACGTCTATGTTTGATTAATCCAGCGCTGCCCTTTCCGCGTTGTGGTTGAGCTTCATTAATTTTAATTTCGGCAACCAAGGTCATGTTCTGTTTGTGAGTGTGCAGTCTCCCTCTGGGAGCCACAACCATCACCTTTCACCCTGTTCGAAATCGGAGTAGATACATCATTTGGGCCCTTCGGGAGATCCGTAGAGAATGAATGAAGCCGAGCCGGCGCCGCCTATTCATTAAACAAAAAGCGTTTCTTGTTCGGCCTCTTAGAGAGCAGGTGTTCGATGAAAACAGCCTGCTTGTTGTGACTGGACTCTGTTGTGTACGTTAAAGTTAGATAAATAGTTACATTGTTAGTGGAGAAAATGTGAAGCAGTTAGAAGAAAAACAGTGCCCTTTTAGGCAATGCTTAATTTGTAAATGAAAGAATGCGGGTGCCCAAAGTAATGAAACTAACTTAAGCTATTAAACATCGGCGGATCAACACCAAGCTTGCGTTGTCTTGAATTCACATCCGGTCTCTTTAATCCACTACCAGACAGTTCTTCCCCTTCATTTTAAGCTTGCTTGCCCCTGCTTTCTTCTATTGTGCTGGTTTTCCCATCTTTCTCTTCCTACTTTCCCGTTTGTGTGTTTTTATCTTTCCTGCTGGCAGCTGATAATGGATGAGGAATTTGTTTTATTGTGTGGGCCAATGGTCACACTGTACCTTAATATTTTAATTAGTGCTAACCCCTTTTCCTCTCTGGCTACTGAAAAGGTCTATTGACCAGTGTCGAATTGGAAGAAAGGGAGACAGACCCAGAGCGCACTCATTATCAAACATTGTGAGCACTCTGAGAGGGAATGGGAGGTAAGACACAGAGAATCAGACTACCAGTTGGAGGACCACAATAGAACTTTTTGGAAAAAATGACCTCAGCCTCCTCTGAGTTTAGCCTTAAAGAGTTGGCACTAATCCATCATGCAACGGAATACAGCGGCTTTTGATCTGGCCCTGAAAAGAGCCCAGATCACCATCAAGCCTTACAATAATTTGGGCGTTGTCTGCATAAACATAGAATCTCAGGCCATAAGACAAAATAAGAGCTACCAGAGGGGTCACATAAATGTTTAAGAGCGCCTGAATCAAAGAGCAGTGTTGGGGGATGCCACAGTTAATGGGTTTAAGGTGGAGCGATAATGGAACAATGTGACTTCCTGTGAGTGGCCCGGGAGAAATGAGGTGAAACAATCAAGTGCAAACTCATGGAGTCTTTCCAAAAGAATGTAATGTGAAACCGTATGGAAAGGGGCAGAGAGGTCGAGGACAGTGATGTCAGCTGAGCCTCTGCATTTAGAATCATCCTGATGTCATTACTCACAGCAATATATATAATGTACTCAGACTTGGAGAAAGCTCGACTGAAAGGCACTAAGGAATGACTTGTCTTCAATATGCTTGGACAGCTGTCAGTTGACACTCCCATGGTCAGCGACTGGCTGCCGCCCCCTTCCATATGACCACACCAACCCCCGGACACATGAACATGAAACATGGTTGTCTTTGGAAGGCGGGAGGTCGCAAGACCCCCCGGCCGTATATATTAAGATATAAAATTAATTAATTTTAATTGCATGGTAAACTATTTGTACAAAAATCAGCAGGACATTAGATACAATATTGTCAACAAGTTTGAGAGTCTAACCTTAACAGAAACTCTAATACAGATTGTTTCCTAACCAAATCTAACATCCTCATCTAGATTTTTGTATACTACATTTCTGGCCATATGGCAAGGTCGCTAACCGGTGTCAGGTCCTACTAGCTGCGCCTCACCTAGAGATGTGCGCATGCGCAGCCGGGCCCGGTAATTACCCGGTCCACGCCGTGAACTCCATTTACCCACTAAAGGAGAGCCCTTACTCTGCGACATCCGGTGACGTCATAAGTATGCGCACGCGGGGTGGCTACCAGCCTAAGGAAAGCGTGACTACCCCAACCCGCGCTCCTTTGAAGCACCAGTTACCTTGCCCCTGAAGTTCTAGGAGGGGCCAATGGCCTCCTCCCCCTGGGCGGGAACCTCCATAGGATGATGCCCGCCCCCTCAGACCTTAAAATAGCTGCTCACCGGTCATGACCTTACCGCCACAGGCCAGCATTGTTGACCGACGATCTGGCCTCCTCCTCACCTCCTCTAGAAAGGTCATACTCACCCTGCAAACCCTTCCAACCATGCCAGTATATTAGTAGCCCAGAGCATATTCCCTGCCTCCCTCCAGAGCACCCCATCCTTGAAGGTAGAATTCACTCCCCCAAATATAACCCAGAGGGACTGTCTGCAACCGGGGGGCTCAAAATAATTTGTCCAATTGTGTGTGATCCTCTATACTGAGTGATCCAACGCCCTGACCGAGTCCCCCCTCGCCACTGCCGCCGAGGTATAAGTGGAGACCCAACTATAGTGCGACCTGGGCACGTCCTGGCCACCCCCCCCCCCAGCAGCGGAGATGATCACCACTATCTCTATTCGCCTCCCCAAGTTGGCCAAGTCGTGTCCCCCAGGTGAAGTATCACCACTGACGGGGGTGTGGCATATAGAGAGAGTGGTTCCTATACTAACCCCTACTTGGCTTACGCATAAGCCCCCCCCTCCCACAGAAGGAAATGGAATACCCGCCCTACTCCGTCCTTCTCCTGCCAGCACTTCGCATCAGAGCGGCCCACAATCCCAGTTAAAAGTGCCCAGTTACGTGCCGCCTACTCGCCTATGATATATGCTCCTTACTCCACGCAGAGTTATTCTTAACCAATAAGGGGGGGGCGCCTGCAAGCACAGGCGCACCCATCTCAATATCCGTCTTCCCACGAGGGCGTTGTTGAGACGCCTTGGCTATACTACTCCTGCCCTTGGGCCAACCATGGTAGTATACCCTTCGCACCCCACCTGGATGACAAATCCCACTTCCACCTTAGGGAATGGGTAGCACTTACACCTGCCAGCACCGCTTGAGCCCTTGGGTGTCCTCTTTCTCTTGATCAATCGCCCCCACACTTGATGTCGCTGCTTGCGGTCGCCATGCTAACGTACGCTTCCCTTTTGCCGTCCATCTGTCGCTGATGTTGCGGTGTGGATCACCTCTCAGATCTCCGCCATGGGCCCAGTCGTGAAAACAAAGATAGACAAACACAAACAATTAGTGTTTCTGGCTTCGTGGCGAAAACTGCATTACACAAGCCTGTCTTACATTGCCCGCACAAGCCATGTCTTAGCCATGATTAACGCCCAATGTATTCCCAGGGACACTTCCCGCTGCAATAGCAACAACTTTATTCAGCCATGGCCTGACCTGTGTTCCCTGCCATTACTGACCTCGGCGAGGTACAGCTCTGTCCTAGCCCCAGGGAGCATCCATTCCCTTGCTTAAACAGTTGCTTTGGTTCCTTATTAGGCAGAGGGTCAGGTCCAAGGGTCTGTGCATTGCGCATAAAGCCTAATTTGGAATGGCACTCGGATCCTATGTGCCTAGTCGGCCCCCCTCCCCCTTAGCTTGATACCAAGGGTAGCTCGTTCACATCAGTGGCAACAAATACAATGATTACAGCTCTGCCGCCAGTAAGAAAAGTGTACGGTGGGTGCATCGTGAGGGAACCCCCCAATCACTGCGCCCGTAAGTGCCCAAGATACTGATAAAAGTGCACAGTGATTACCCTGAAGGTAGGAAGCGTACCCTGTCGGCAAGATGTGCTATTAAAGTTGCGTCAAGCAACCAGACCCGTCCATGCCACCGTGTTTTCTGAAGATGTATTTAAACAAATGAACAGAACTCTGGGTAATTTTCCTGTTCTACACCGCTGCACTGTGCCCCATGATACCCCTGTGTTTTCAGAACCCAGTGCCTGCCCTTGTGCAGCACTTTTAATAAACGCATGCTACTTTCAAATGTGAAAATTGAGAGGCAACTTATAGAGTAATCGATAAGTGCGGTAAAGTCATAACTATGGGATCTCCTGCCAGAGCCGCATAATCTATCAATTTCAGTGGCCCAGATTATCAGACCGAAAGGCCAGGAACTTCAAAGTGTGTGGCCCCCCATTAGACCAGTGCTTGTTTAGTCAACACTCTTTGTATGATTGAGGTTCTGGTTATTTGAACCCTACTGGTGCTAGGAAATGAAGTATTGCTAGCTGCACCAGGACTTGCTGAAGGGACCCCACGTGTCCTGTGCCATTTAGGGGAAACAGGACCAACTACCACCGGAAGGAGGTTGAAATGTAACCTGCACTCAGACACCCACAAGATCTAGCTTCAACATGCTACTACTGTGCAATCAACCTTTTGCATAAGTGCACAGGCCACTCCCGTAGAGGCAGAACTGTTGGCGTTGCCAAAGCTTGTCCCTCTCACATTTTTTTGCCTTTGATACCTGCACAAGTGCCATCATTGCCTACGTATCTTTTGTTCTTGTGCCTTTGTGTCTAGCATCTATTACTGTGGGGACACAGAAACGCCGAGGGCTTACCGGCGTCTTCCCACGTTGTCAGCAGAGTCCGTTATAGCTGCCTTCTGTCATCAGCTACAGCTAGCCGCACCCGCTGCGCGGGTGCCGCGTCGCAGTTTGGAAGTGCAAGGCTGTTGGGAGCACGTTTGCTCACAGCCCCAGGGAAGGTCTTCAGGGAGCAGGGTCGCGCTCCACACACCAGCGCTGCCGTTGCCGCTGCAGGGACTCAACTAACCAGGAGTCCCTGCGCCACGGCACACCTGCAGACCGATTGCCCCTCCCACCACTCGCTCTGAAGGAGAGGAGAAAAGGAAGCAGATTCCCCTATTCCAGCGGGACACAGAAACGCCGAGGGCTTACCGGCGTCTTCCCACGTTGTCAGCAGAGTCCGTTATAGCTGCCTTCTGTCATCAGCTACAGCTAGCCGCACCCGCTGCGCGGGTGCCGCGTCGCAGTTTGGAAGTGCAAGGCTGTTGGGAGCACGTTTGCTCACAGCCCCAGGGAAGGTCTTCAGGGAGCAGGGTCGCGCTCCACACACCAGCGCTGCCGTTGCCGCTGCAGGGACTCAACTAACCAGGAGTCCCTGCGCCACGGCACACCTGCAGACCGATTGCCCCTCCCACCACTCGCTCTGAAGGAGAGGAGAAAAGGAAGCAGATTCCCCTATTCCAGCGGGACACAGAAACGCCGAGGGCTTACCGGCGTCTTCCCACGTTGTCAGCAGAGTCCGTTATAGCTGCCTTCTGTCATCAGCTACAGCTAGCCGCACCCGCTGCGCGGGTGCCGCTTCGCAGTTTGGAAGTGCAAGGCTGTTGGGAGCACGTTTGCTCACAGCCCCAGGGAAGGTCTTCAGGGAGCAGGGTCGCGCTCCACACACCAGCGCTGCCGTTGCCGCTGCAGGGACTCAACTAACCAGGAGTCCCTGCGCCACGGCACACCTGCAGACCGATTGCCCCTCCCACCACTCGCTTCACGCCCCCATAAAGGAACGCCCAGTCCCCGCTGTGCGGGAGCACGCAGGAGAAGCCCGGGACAAGGGCGGGACCATCTCAGGCCATCAGGGGCCAGAAGAGGCCAGGCCGGGCCACATCTCTTGGCTCTGCTAAGTGGGCACGCAATTAACGGGAGAATGGCTTCAGGCACCCGATCTTGTAAAACAAAGAAATCTGCAGGAGACGTTGTTTTAGGTACTATGGACCAATTCATAACTCGAGCAGTCTCTATAGTAGAAAAGGAGATAATCTTGGCAGAACGAAGATTATCCCGGGATTCTATGAGCATGTCCAACAAGCGCTCATCTCTGGGCGCCATTGCCCTAGCCCCTAGTCCTGCATATGTTTCCCCAACTCCACTGGTGATAAGTGATTCCCCAAACATTGATGAGAGGGTGAGTCGAATTAGGGCTAGTCTAGAAAGGGTAACTACCACCGCACCAAGCATTGTTCTTGACCCGACACACCTTAATTCACCCGCCCAAACTGACCCTTCGCCGGGGGGGCAAATACTGGATTGCAACCCTGAAATCCACAAAGCTTTTAGTCCCCCTGTGCTGTCTAGCGAAGCCGTGAATTCCCCGCCCACTGTAGTACACACTGAAGTTAGCACTCCCAGAGTAGTGGCTCATCAAAACACCCCCGTAGGAAAACTAGCTTTAGGACCAGTCCCACAACAGAAGAGAAAGCGTCCTGCTAGCCCCCGCAGGGGAGGCTCTCAAAAGCCACATAGTAAAGTAAGTAGGAATACTGCGACCAAAGGGGGTACCAGTTCTAACCAAGTCCCATATCCAAAATCCTATGCGACCCACACCGGAGATATTGCGTCGGAGGGCACACCAGGTCCATTGGCTTCTTTAGATACCAGCATTTTCCCCCAAGTTGAGAGCATAATTAAGTCTGTGGTGATGCCTCTCGTAGATAAGATTGACAGTCTCACACGCAAACTAGCTACACTTGAACAGTCAATGCTGGATAACTTTTACGCTGTGAAATCACTAGTCAAATTTCACGCTAAGGCTCAGGTTGAAGAAAATGGAGGGCTAACGAGTGGTGCTGTCCCCTTAGTTCCCTCTGTCACCATAGCTCACCCTGAGCCTATATCTTGCCAAAAGACGCCTGCCCTGGGAAAGGCTTCCCAATCGCAGCAACCCAATAGTGGAACTATACCCACACCACTAACTCTTACTCTTGAGCCTAGTTTGGCCCGTCCAAGGAATAAAGCTAGTACCCAGGCATCTAAGGCTCTTAAGGTTAATTTTGCCACAAACTCCAAGCCCATAGTGCCAAACACTAAGGTAGCAGGAAACACAGCGATCACAACAAAGGGTGATACAACCCCATCCCTTTCAACTCCTGCCAAACAGGCTGTGCCCAAACCTCCAGCGAAAACCATAGCTAAATCCCCGGCTAAAGACAGGGTAAGAAGGCACACTCCAAATGCTAGTCTCCCCCCAGGCTGTAAGCCTTATGTGGTAATTTTAACGGGGGTTCCTGAGCTTGAAGAGGGTTCTTGTGAGCTGTATTCCGACCTCAAACACAAGACGCTCTCCTGGCTCAAAGCAAATAGACCCCTCCCAGGGCACATTGATGGTAGAATAGCCTTTGTCCGACGTGTGGGATGGATTGGAAATAGACGTAAGGATCTCACCGGGGACTGCGTGCTGATCAATTTTAACGATCCCAGAGCAGCAGGCATGATCTGCAGTCAGCAGTCGCATTACAACTTCTGCGACATTCAAACTAGGGACCTGGGGTACTTCTATCACCCCCCTCCTCTAATGGGGCCCAAGAAATCTTCTCAAGATGGGGGCAGAGGTGCATGGTTCCCACATTACCCAACCTTGGATGTCAGAGCAAGGGCATGGACACCTACCCAAGCAGCCCCATCGCAGGGCTGGGGTTGGTGACTTGGTGATATAGCAGTAACTAATGCCTCCCCTCCTAGGGTGGGCGGGCGGGTATCCTTGTCTACCATTTCTGCGCCCCAACCCCCGCTCAACCCAATTATGCCCCCTCTCTCAGGCGATGGGTCTGAGACTATTGAGTTAGTGGATGGAGTTCAAACTCCCGGTACACAGGGTGGGGAAGCAGGACGCCCGGAGCCCATGCATCATGCATCTCTGAAAGCCATCAGTTGGAATGTGGCAGGCTTAAATAATAAGTTAGATGCCCCGGACTGGGTGGCGCTCATCGAACCCCATTCAGTCTGTGCATTTCAAGAGACGTGGTGTGTGGAACCAAGGCATAGAGTGGGTCATGCCACCTTCTTTGTCCCGGCAGGTATTCCGGCATCGGGAAGAGGTCGCCCTTATGGAGGTCTCTTAGTTTGGGTAGACATTTCTCTAGGATGGAGAGTACACCATCATCCCCAAAAATCTCCAGACTTGATGCGCCTCACCGTAACATGCCCAAGGAAAGCTGAAAAACTGGAGATTATTAATATTTACACACGTGGGGCCTCTGGGAGAGCTTTGTCACCAACTCTTTCGGCTTTTGAGGTAGCCCTAGGTGAGTGCAGTGGAGACTCGTTAATTATGGTCATGGGGGACTTTAATTGCACATTCGAGCCCCTGTTATCCGATGAATCTTTGGACTTGTATGACGAAGATTCAAGGAGAGGTGTCCCATTACTTGATCTCCCAATCATAAATAGATGGACCCCCAGAATTATTCAGCTAAATTCCCTTACACTTGAGCATGGCTTGAGAGCAGCCAACGGGAGAACACGCTCAGACTTAGCGGGGGCACATACATATAATAGGGTTGGTCACTCATCCAGGATAGATTATATCCTATTAAACTTTTCTTTGTGGGCTCACATGAAGGATATGATAGTCTTACCTTCCCTGGATAGCGACCACAACGCACTCTCACTATCCCTAACATACTGGTGGAGGGAGAGTCACGTAGCTTGTGGAGATCATGATATACCTGAGTCAGGGTCATCGGGATGGGTGGTCCCCTCAAACTGCCTAAGACGCTTAAAGTGGGACAAAGTGGCAATAGATGAAGAAAAACTATCATGCATTAGAGCTGTTACCTCTACAGCCTGTGCCATTTTGGAAAATGAGCCTGTCAGCCCAAATCAGATTTCAGCAATGTTTAGCGAGGTCTCGATGTCGATTGGGGACTTATTCAAGGTTAAAATAAAAAAGGGAAACAACAACCTTGACAAGCGAAAGGGCAAATTTGGCTGGTACTCGACGGAGTGTCGTGCTGGAAAGAGAGCACTAATATTGGCTGTAAAAAGTGGAGACGCAACCCTAATAGCCACTAAACGCAAGAGCTATAAAGCAGAGTTAAAGACAGCAAGGAGAGACTGGGAAGATGCATTTTGGCAGGAACTCCGTGTCGCCAGCGTTGAAAAAAATGCAAAAGGTTTTTGGGACTTAATACGCAAGAAAAACAGACCCCTAGATACTGTCATCACATGTAACATAACTGAGGATCTATGGTACTCACATTTTTCAAAATTGTATACAGCATCTGTAGCTGAAGCGATGGATTTCGCATTACCACAGATCTCACGAGGTGACGGGAGTTATGAGGAAAGTCTGTTTACCAGGAAAGAAGCGGAAGGTGCCATAAAATCTCTTGTCCCGCGCAAAGCGGCTGGTCCCGATGGCCTTCCGGGCGACCTGCTCCGTGCCGACTCAGGCGATTGGAGTATGTTAATTACATCAGTATTAAACGCTGCTATGGCGGGTGCTCCACTGCCCGCCTCATGGATGGCCGCCGAGGTGGTCCCTCTGCACAAAAAAGGCTCAAGAGAAGACCCAGCGAACTACAGGCCGATTAGCCTGATTGATTGTTCGCAAAAAGTAGCGGGCAAGGTCCTTTTAACCAGAGTTCAGCAGTGGGCAGACGAAAATAGGATACTCTCGGATCTTCAGGCTGGGTTCCGAGCTGGTACAGGAACAATTGAACAATCGTTAAGGCTATTTATGATCCACTGGAAGGTCGTCACGATTGGGAAGGGTACTTTATATCTGGCCTTCATCGACCTCCGGACGGCCTTCGATTTGGTCCCCAGAAATAATTTATGGAAGGTTCTATGCGATCTTGGCTTGCCACCTTACCTGCTCCACCTGATCATGAGGCTCCACGAAAAAAACTATGCCCAAATTCGCTGGGGTCCGAATGGTCAAAAGACCTCAAGAATAGACGTGAATAGAGGCGTGCGGCAAGGGTGCGTACTTGCCCCAACACTCTTCTCGCTCTATGTTAATGGGGTGGTGGACCACTTGACCAGGATACCAGCAGATGCACCCCGCTTGGCAGGTCGTTTAATTCCCACTCTGCTTTTTGCGGACGATACTTTGCTTCTGTCAAAATCCCCAATGGGCCTCCAGCAGCTTCTTTCTGGTTTTGATGACTTTTGCAAGCAAAGAGGTCTCTGCATTAACACAGATAAAACAAAGTATCTTATCTTGAATCCCCCGCAAAAACTTGGCCCTCCTCCAACACTGGGGTCCGTTGCACTGGAAAGGACCAAGACATTCGATTATCTGGGTATCCGGCTGGTGGATTCCATGAAATGGGACTATCATTTGACCAAAATGTTGCTAAATTTGAAAAGAGTAACTGGGGCCCTGCTGAAAGAGCAGAGAGTTGCCTCCACTAAACCTATAGCAGCAGTAATGGACATTTACTCGGCCAGAGGAGTAAGCGCCGCTCTCTATGGGGCGGAACTCTGGGGAATGTCAAATATGAAAGAGCTTACTCGAGCTGAGAACACCTTCTTGAGAAGTTTGATGTCCCTCGGTCCATCTGTCCCCATTCTGCCACTGCAATTGGACATGGGCTGTCGGGCGATAGAAGATCAAGCAAAGTTACGCCCTTTGCTTCTGTGGGCCCGCATCTGGAGAGTTCCTGAGCTCTCAAGTTATGCGGATGGCCTGCGGGAGATAATCAGATCTACAGGTTGGGCAAAAATAAAGTGGCTAACGGATATCAAAGTACTACTTACCAATCTGGGGCTGGAAGAAGCATGGTACCAACAGACAGCCCCGCCCAAATCATTGCTAAAACAACTCTACTGGAATTGGGTGGCAAACAGAAGAAACTCTTCTGCCTCGATTTGTAAATCGACTAGAAACTTTATGGAGTCCAAAGATGTCCCCATTAGAGAACTGTATTTGGACATTATCTCAGCCCCTTGGGAAAGATCCCTGTATTTCAAATTTAGAATAGGTCTTCTCCCCGTAATGGAACTCACAAGCCATTGGAAAATTCCTTACCAGACTGCTCCGTGGTGCCCCTTCTGCCCACAGCGCCATGAATCTGTCCCTCACTTTTTATTCGAGTGTCCTGCCTATAAAGTTCCACGGATGAAATGGCTAAAACCCATGTGTCTTACACTGGGAACAAGACATTGCAATGTGGCACTAAGGATATTACTTTCAGACACTCGTACATTTTACGCATGCGCCACCTCGAAGTATCTTGGGTGGGCATGGCGGATTCGGTCAAAAAGACTTAGACAAATTGTTTAATCATGCTTTTACCTTTGCGGTCTGTTTCATAAACATACCTTTTTTAGGTAATTTATATATTCTTCCCCTAAAAAATAATAGCAAAAAATTGCAGATTTACATCATGCAAGGGGTCTTTTATACGTTTTATTCTTAATGCTTTGAAATGAATTTTATATGTATGTATGCTTTTTAAGATATTTTTTATGTCGAAATAAAGCCTTTTTGACTTTGACTTTGAATCTATTACTGTATTATACCTCTACTGTATCTTGTTTTCTCGTGTAGCCCGCATACTTGTCACGGTTCCCTCCTGAGCACCTTATGCTAACTCATGTATCTTGCATCCTCACAATATTCATTGTATACCTTAGGCAACGTAACTTCTGCTTTTGTAATCTGTTCACACGTAATGTTCCCCTCATAAACCAGTTCTGTTCCTATTGCGAAGCGCTCCGACGCCTGCGGGTAAAGCCTGCTCTGTATACAAACGTACGACTAACTAAATTAAATAATACTCTGTGTGCACTGCAACTCAGCGTTTGTTTGGTGTGCTCGTCCTACCCCTGATATGTGCACTGGGTGTTTTAGATTCAGTGCACCTCCCTCCTGTAAGTTGTATGTTTGTATTTGCCATGTAATCCTGCCTTTGGGTAGTTGCTATTCATACCGTTACTGCGTACAGCCTGCCTCCGTGTGAACCATACACGATGATGTCCGTGTATCTAGTGAGTAGGTGTAGTGGCTGGATTTTCTGTTTAGATGGGATCAGCCCCCAGGGGCCCCTGTGACCCAGCCAAAACGTACTCACCTTCCTTTCTTAGATCGTATTTACACTGAGTAGATATAACGATGAATATACAGGTCGCACCTAAGAATGGGGAATGACAATATACATATATGGATTTTCTACAATATCTTATTCACATCAGTTGGCCTCGCGGTCGCCTCGACCCAGACCGTTCTACCCCAGGGCAGATCTGACACACAATCCGGCGTGTCTACACACGGGCCTGCAGAACCCAATGCTCCCTTTTCCAGCGTTCGCGATCCTGCGAAACATAAACGTCAGTATCCCCCCTGACGCTCTCACTTAGTCTTATACCACAATCCGGTGGCTTTACACGGCAGTATCCCTCCTGCCGTTCTCATTAACGCCGCATATCAACGACGACCACATTCCTATGAAACATTATTGGGATGATATCTCGACAGTCTACTTAGGATAAAACTACAATAATAACTTTGGATATGGGTCCAGATTGTATAGTGTACTCGTTGCTTTTGACATCAGAGGTTCACTCACTCCCTATTTGTGTGATCACCACTTACCTGATTGGGATTACTCGTCCATTCATGCACCTAGCTTTCACCTAGGAGTTGCGTTTACCAAGATTGAACATAAGCACCAGGCACACGGTAATTCTATATGAATTAGGGCATTTATTAACCATAAACATAAATCACATTACTATGCAACATTACATTTGCACAAGAAATAAAAGAGAAAGATTAGGGTGCACGCACTATAAGGATCGGTTGGACTTCACCTGGTTAATAGGAAATCGGGACTCGGCAGTCATCTAGGCTCCTGTCTCGTCTCTGGGTCCTGGCTCGCCTTGCAGTCACCCTCAGCCGTCACAGGTACACGTCTGCACTGATAGGCTCAAACTCGTCTGCTCTCCCTCAGGACCTCGGAACCTTGCTGTTAATTAGCTACCGTCTCTCTCTCTCTCTCTGCATTAGTGCGCTCCGCGCCACTTCTCGTTCAGTCTATTTTCAGAGAGTTTCGGTCTTAAATCTTTCTCCGACTTCAAAGATGGCGGCTCGTCCACCATGAAAATGAATAATGGCAGAGATGCTAACGGCTAGATGCCGCCTACGGACTGACTGACTGAAAGACTAACACCTTCGCTAATATCAAAGCCCGTTCCTTCATGGAAATTCACGGCCAGTAACCTGCCGCCCACCAAATTCTTGTACCTCCCCGTACCAAGGACACTTTCCCAGCCGGCCGGCCTGAAGTTGTGTCTTCGGAGTGGAGAAAAATACATTCCTTCGATAAGGGTCAGCCTGAACCGGTTCTCTCCAAGCGAACAACAGCTTGAAACTAAAACATTACACTTCACCTAGAAAGCCTTCTCGAGCTACCAGGCAGAAAGCAAAATGGAGTCTGTCTCGCTTAAGGCCTACGGAGCCCATAATATACATAGCTCCATGAGAAACAGATCGGCATGTTAGCAAATGAGTAAGTCATGACTAATACCCATATATCTAACCCCTAACTTAAATTCATAAGCCTTACTCTAAGGAAAATGGCACGAAAATGCCCTTATGTCTATAAGACAGGGTCCCTGTCTATCGGCCTAATCCCTATGCTATGAGGGTGATAGGCTGGAGTCACTCTCCATCATTCTCCTCCTCCAGAGGGCTGGCAGAAAGACAGCCATAACATTACACCCCTTGACTCCAGTCTATTCACCAATAACTAAATGGAACTAACGTCAGTAGACGAATAATATGAAACAAAACTAACTGATCTACGACTCTTTGTAACTCTAAAAAATTGTAGCAGGGAAGGGATACACTGAATGAAGCAGCAAATCGCTATAAGGACACAGACAATAATAATAACCCCTCCCAAAATTTGTCGTACAAAATGCATGTCAGGGAGCCAATTAAAAAGCCAGTCAAAGAAACCCTGATCTATGTGTTCCCTAATTTCTGCCGTCAAGTCGTGGAGTTTATTAATATGGGACTGGATATCTTTAGAATGGTCAGACAAATTAAAACAGCATAGACCTTCAAATTCAGAGCACTCATGCCCGTGTTTCAGCAACAAATAATCGATAGCGGCACGATTCTGCAAAATAGCTCTACGTTCACCTTGGGAGTCCAATAATAAATCTGATAAAACAGTAGACGTTTGGTTGATCGATTTGACCATCCAGCAGGCCATTTTGCCGATTGTTTTGGCATTATAAACGGCCAATGCCGGAACACCAATTATAGAAAAAGCTAAACCAAGATATTCAGATCTAGAAAAAAGATGAACAGAGGAATCACAGTCTTCATGCAATGACATGGAGTCTCGAACAATACGGGAATGTGAAGGAGGATGTGAAGAAAACATTAGCAAACTTAATCTAGTGATGGCACATGGGCCACCAGAAATATTCGCAGGAATATAGGGCCAAGATGAATTCCCGCATGAAAAGAGCCATCCAGCCGGCAACAACATTGAACGATAATGGCTAGTGGCAACAACTAAACTTTTGCAAGTCATATTGTTCTTCACCGAAAAACATGAATTAGGAAGTCTTTTCATACATAACAAACGCTGGTGAAATGAAAAAGTAGTAGCGGCTTGGAGTTTCAACCGCAAACATTCAGAGATGGCTTTAGGATTACAGGTCATCATAAAACAAAGGTCACCAGGGGTAATGTTAAAAGTAGTGATTCTGGAATTAAGTAGGACATCTTGGTCTGGAAGAAGAGTACATGAGGGACAATATTCATGGGCCAAGAAGTCGCCCAGAATGACATTAGGTCGGGCACTGGATATATTAAATACATGACAAAGGGTTTCAGTAGATGCGGGGACAGCGACCAAACAGGTCGATAATATGTCAGTAACGCTCTTCATGGGGGTAAGGCAAAAATGCGGAGAGTTCGTCACTCGCTCCGCGAGTGTGATCCAGAAATTGGAGGACTTCCGCCACGCGGATCGCGTAGCTCTTGTTATCCCATCACTCGGCGTCGGTAGATCCTCTCCTCTCCCGGCGTAGCAGGCCAAAAGGAGTCCAGCGCCGACACATCCTGCAGCAGCAGTCCAGAGAATGATCTGAAAGAATACAAACACAGGCCTTAATCATTCTCGTAAATAACATTTGTCAGCTGGGACAGCTTCCCAGCCATCTTTCCCTGGCTTCATCACCAAAACGGTGTTGTCATGACCAGTCGCAATAATATCAGCCTGTTCAGGAGGATTTTTAGGCGATTGCACCCATATTTTAGCTCCAGGAAGATCAGATGATCCGAAGCCTTTTTGTCCACGCACAGTTAGCAACGTTGGGGCAGAGCCTTTTTTGATCTCACCACTGAAGACAGGCATAATCAATAACTGAGCAACACGGTCAGACTTTTTGATAAACAAATCCATCTCACTGCTATTAAGCAAGAGAACCTTAATCTCTCCCTGATAATCACTGTCGATCACACCACCAAGGACTTGAACACCTTTGAGGGCCAGGCCAGATCTAGGGGCAATTAATCCAAAACTACCGGCAGGTATAGAGACACCAATGCCAGTTTCAACAATGATTCGATCTTTTCCTGGGAAGTGTACATCATTTAAAGCATGCAGGTCGAGGCCTGCGGAACCTGGAGTAGCCCTACACGGAGCCAAAGCACCGGGGGTAATTTCCCAATATGTGACCGTAGCAGCAACAGAATTAGGTTTTGCATCAACATGTGGAGGAAACAAACGCATCAAAGGAGATTCAGCATGCAACAAAGGACGATTATTAAGTATTAACAAAGCTTGAAGTAAGATATCTCTCCACTGGGTGTAACGGTCATCAGTCAACTTGCGCAACTGTTCTTTCAACAAGCCATTCATTCTCTCAATCAGTCCTGAAGCTTGTGGATAATATGGAATGTGAAACACCCAGTCAATATTGTTTTCCATACAGAATTCCTGCACCAATCTTCCACGAAAATGGGATGCATTGTCTGATTGAATTTGGAATGGGACACCATAGTATAGAATGATTAGCTCCAGAGTTTTAATCGTATTCACTTGGGTAGCATTCTTGCAAGGGAAAGCGACCAAAAGGCCACTATAAGTATCAACTGCTGTACAAATGTATTGACAATTTCTGCTCATGGGGAGCGGACCAATATAATCAATCTGCCAAATTTGGGCGGGCAATTTACCTCGATGTAAGTGACCTCGAACAATTTGAGGCACCTCTTTCTTTCTAGAATGCTGGCAAATGGGGCAATGTAAAATGGCATCTTTAATTAAAGAAAAGGGAATATGAATTCCTCTATCAGCCGCCCACCTGTTAGTGGCTTTCTCTCCAAAATGTCCTGCTTTCTGATGGGCCCATTTCGCCAATCCCGCCAAATCAGAATCTTGCATGTCAACCACTGCCTCAGAAAATTTAGATTGTTCATCTGCAATGTTATGGAAAAATTTGTCAAGGGAGTCGATTGGAGTATGAGCATCCACGTGAAAGATTGTTACAGTACTCTGCGGAAGCAGTTCCCAAATTTCTTGCCACAATTCTTTACCCCACAACTCCTTAGAATGCAATTCCCAATTGTGCGAGTGCCATGTAGGCAACCACACCGCTAGTCCATTTGCAGTGGACCAAGAATCAGTGAAAATATGACATGTACCTGGTAACTCCTGTTTCAAAACTTGGTAAATCGCATAGAGTTCAGCATATTGACTACTCTTACCGTCACCAGTTGTGCTCAACAATTTCTTAGTAGTCGGGTTATAGGAGACAGCTTTCCAATGCCTCTTGTCACCAATGAACTTCGCAGAACCATCCGTAAACCACACATGTTTTCTATCCTCCACGGACAGATCATCAAATGATTTACCCCACTTCACGGGAGACTCCTGCACTACGGGAACCGAACGCTCACTCTCAGCTTCATTGGAGGGCGCCTGCGCCACTCGCTCATGTAAAACCGCCACACCTTTCGGACCCACACGTGCCCTGTCCTGAATGTACCATTTCCATTTAATCACACTAGCCTCCTGAGCATGTCCAATTCGATGGGACTTCGGTGAACTCAAAACCCACTGCATGATGGGAATCTCAGGCCTCAAAATCACAGCATGGCCTAAAGTCAATTGCTCGGTGTCCACCAGAGCCCAATAACAAGCAAGCAACTGTTTTTCAAAAGGAGAATAACGCTCACCAGCCTCTGGTAGCTTTTTGGTCCAAAAACCTAATGGCACTTTTTGTCTGCCCTGCTTTTGCCACAAACTCCAATTGGCATACAGACCTTCCACGGACACATTCAAATCCACATTACCCTCACTCACGGACCACAAATCCAAAGCATACTGAATAGCTTCTTTAGCCAAATCAAAAGCAGTTTGTTGAGGTTCACCCCACTCAAACGCATTCTTTTTACGAGTGACTCGATACAGTGGAGCCAAGATTTGACTCAAATGTGGAATATGTTGGCGCCAAAATCCAAACAACCCAATAAAGGATTGCGCCTCTTTCCTATTTCTGGGAACAGCAAAATCAAGTATTTTACGTTTAACTTGTGGGATCACTTCTCTGTGACCTTCATGCCAATTAATTCCTAGAAATTTCACAGCTTGGGATGGAGTTTGTAATTTATCAGGATTAATTTCCCAGCCTTTTGCTCGCAAACAGTCAATGATCTGATCCAAATGAGACTGTACTTGGTCTTGCGTTTCACCTTGAATCAAAATGTCGTCAATATAATGACAAATCTGAACTTGTGGAATCGTAGGCACTTCAGACAAATGTTCCGCCACCAGCCGGTGACAGATTGTAGGGCTATGTACATAGCCTTGAGGAAGACTCCGGAACGTCATTTGACGTCCATTCCATGTAAAACTGAATTGTTCTTGACATTCGGGGGCAATTGGAATCGAAAAGAATGCATTAGCAATATCGATAGAAGCATACCATGTACCAGGATGCTTTTGAATTCTCTCAATCAATGTAACAATGTCAGGCACTGCCACAGTCAATTTAGGTGTATGTTTGTTCAATTCTCGATAATCAACAGTCATGCGCCAAGAGTTGTCACTTTTGCGCACGGGCCAAACAGGATTATTCCAAGCGGATGTGACCGGAGTAATGACTCCCGCGTCAACCAAATCCTGAATCGTAGCTGTAATTTCTTCATGACCACCTGGGATGCGATATTGTTTCTGAGAAATCACTTTCGTTGCTAAAGGGATCTTAATAGGTGGCATGCGTAAACGGCCAACCCGTACGGGTCTGGTCGAAATGTACTGTCTAGTACCAAACTGATAGTAACCATCATCCAAATGCAAAGTCATACCTTTCAAGATGTCAATTCCAATAATGTATTCCAAAAGTGGCACAACCAACACAGAGTATTCTCTACGAGGAATCCTACCAATTTTAATCTCAAGTGCAGTTTGAACTGCGGGCGTTTCTTTACCACCCAGGCCGGTAATTGTGAAAGATTGTCCATGAAATTTTCTCGACTTGCCATGAATTAAAGTGGCCTCCGCCCCAGTATCAACCAACGCTCGGGCCCTTTGGATATTACGATGTTTCCAAAAAATCTCAATATCTACATATGGTCTGTAATCTCTGTGGGCCCACCTGCGTACCGGAGCTTGACCTATTTCCTAGTCATTTTTCCCGCGTTCAGTCAACCAAGACAGATCAGGGTAGATGTTTTCAGTTTTCTTCGGTATCAGAATTTCTTGTTCATATCCGTCTCCAGTACGAAACGGATTAGTATCATGTTCAAAAAATTGTGAATTACGGTCAGAGAGTCTATTACGATCCTCCCTCCTTCGTACATCAGGGGAATAACTCCTTGCATCTCTATGTCTGCTAGAACCACGATCATCTCTTCCCCTTTCACGATCATCCTCTCTCCCCCTCCCATCACTACGACGGGGGGAACCACCACGTTCTTGGCGCCGGTCATCACGGCGATCAGAATTCACACGTCGTCTCTCATCACCACTGTCATCCGAACCACGATCATAATCATTCTTTCGCACACGACGGGCACCTTCCTTCCGATCCAAACCACGCTTACGGAACATATCCCATAGGACATTGTTGGGTTCACCATCGATCTCTTCCCTTTTCACACCATCAGCAACGAGAGCAAGAAACATGTCACGTCTAGAGAACTTATAGTCCCCACCAGTACGACCCTCAGGTCGGGATTGTCTTTCAGGTTTAAACCATTCACCCAACTCACCAAGCTGACGAACAGACTCAAGCACAGCAGACAAAGGATTGCCAGTTTGATTAATCAATAAAGTCATCATGACCTGCTTGTAAGCAACAGGAGAAGAACGGATAATGCGATTACGCACAGAAGACGTTAAAAGACCATCCAATAATCTGTCAGCAGTACTAAGGAAGATACAGGTTTTCATGACTTCTTCCTTTAAACGTTGCGACGCATCGCGCAGAGTATACCACGGCTTTTCATCAGAGGGCCAATCAGACTCAGTTGGATATTTATGATTACAGCCATCAGACGCAAGCTGGAGCAAAGAAGTTTGAACATTACCATTAAAATTCCGAAAATGGTCCTGAATAGTAGAATCAGAACTCAAAGAGCAAAATCGTAAGCAATCAACGGCATCGAGCATAATACCGGAAGCGCCAAGCTCATAAAGGCGCACCATCCAGGTAAGCAAGGTCTCACCAGGTCGTTGTTTAAATCGTTGCAGGATGTCACTGATCTCCTGCTGAGTAAAATCTTCAATACAGTCAAGAGCGATACCACCCGGATTACCAGGGGCTTGTTGTAATTTCCGTCGAAAAATCGGGTGAGCAGAAACTGCGGGAAGAGCTTCCGAGGAAGCCCGCATCTTAGATTTAACATCACAATCAGGGCAAGCTACGTCATTCGCACGGGAAGAATGAGCACGGTCACAATCGGGAGTTGAATCAATGCACGAAGCAGATTTACAATCACGTCCGGAGCGAGAAGACTCGCGCTTGTCACCCTCCTCTGCCGAGGAGTCAGAAGTATGAGAATCCCAGATATTACCGTCCCACTCATCGGGGTTCCAATCCATTCCAGCTTTTGCTACAATCATACGCACTTTGCGTGAAGACACACGTCCACGACGATGTTTATACTTATATCGTGCAATACGGACCGCAGCCCTTTCGGCAATGGTCTGATATGTTTCAAGTTTATCGGCAAGCAATTTATTTTGACAACGCAACAAAGTGTGCGCATTTTGCAACTCGACACACTGTCCTTCCGAATCCTTAAACTGTTTCTGTAGTTGCACAACCCTCTCATGCATTATTCTGTATGCATTAAGAACAATCCACCCTCTGCGTCCTAAAATAGGAAGCTCATCACCCTTCCCTACTGGCGCTTTCTGTAGGCATGAAATCACATCAGCAGGCTCCGCCTGCTCCAAGAATGAAGACCAATTTTCGCTCAAACCAGTAGAATCAGCCCACTCACGGGCCAAAGCCTCGTAAGGCGTAGACTCCCAGCCGGGAATCTGAATCGGTAATTTGAAAACCGACGATGATTTTTTCACAAACATAATGATACACAAAAAATATATACACAATTATAAACAAAATTTTATACGTACAAGCCGAGCGCAAACCAACGAGATGAAAACAACACAATGCACACAGGCTTCGTAAACAGTTCGTGACGCCAGATGTAGTGGCTGGATTTTCTGTTTAGATGGGATCAGCCCCCAGGGGCCCCTGTGACCCAGCCAAAACGTACTCACCTTCCTTTCTTAGATCGTATTTACACTGAGTAGATATAACGATGAATATACAGGTCGCACCTAAGAATGGGGAATGACAATATACATATATGGATTTTCTACAATATCTTATTCACATCAGTTGGCCTCGCGGTCGCCTCGACCCAGACCGTTCTACCCCAGGGCAGATCTGACACACAATCCGGCGTGTCTACACACGGGCCTGCAGAACCCAATGCTCCCTTTTCCAGCGTTCGCGATCCTGCGAAACATAAACGTCAGTATCCCCCCTGACGCTCTCACTTAGTCTTATACCACAATCCGGTGGCTTTACACGGCAGTATCCCTCCTGCCGTTCTCATTAACGCCGCATATCAACGACGACCACATTCCTATGAAACATTATTGGGATGATATCTCGACAGTCTACTTAGGATAAAACTACAATAATAACTTTGGATATGGGTCCAGATTGTATAGTGTACTCGTTGCTTTTGACATCAGAGGTTCACTCACTCCCTATTTGTGTGATCACCACTTACCTGATTGGGATTACTCGTCCATTCATGCACCTAGCTTTCACCTAGGAGTTGCGTTTACCAAGATTGAACATAAGCACCAGGCACACGGTAATTCTATATGAATTAGGGCATTTATTAACCATAAACATAAATCACATTACTATGCAACATTACATTTGCACAAGAAATAAAAGAGAAAGATTAGGGTGCACGCACTATAAGGATCGGTTGGACTTCACCTGGTTAATAGGAAATCGGGACTCGGCAGTCATCTAGGCTCCTGTCTCGTCTCTGGGTCCTGGCTCGCCTTGCAGTCACCCTCAGCCGTCACAGGTACACGTCTGCACTGATAGGCTCAAACTCGTCTGCTCTCCCTCAGGACCTCGGAACCTTGCTGTTAATTAGCTACCGTCTCTCTCTCTCTCTCTGCATTAGTGCGCTCCGCGCCACTTCTCGTTCAGTCTATTTTCAGAGAGTTTCGGTCTTAAATCTTTCTCCGACTTCAAAGATGGCGGCTCGTCCACCATGAAAATGAATAATGGCAGAGATGCTAACGGCTAGATGCCGCCTACGGACTGACTGACTGAAAGACTAACACCTTCGCTAATATCAAAGCCCGTTCCTTCATGGAAATTCACGGCCAGTAACCTGCCGCCCACCAAATTCTTGTACCTCCCCGTACCAAGGACACTTTCCCAGCCGGCCGGCCTGAAGTTGTGTCTTCGGAGTGGAGAAAAATACATTCCTTCGATAAGGGTCAGCCTGAACCGGTTCTCTCCAAGCGAACAACAGCTTGAAACTAAAACATTACACTTCACCTAGAAAGCCTTCTCGAGCTACCAGGCAGAAAGCAAAATGGAGTCTGTCTCGCTTAAGGCCTACGGAGCCCATAATATACATAGCTCCATGAGAAACAGATCGGCATGTTAGCAAATGAGTAAGTCATGACTAATACCCATATATCTAACCCCTAACTTAAATTCATAAGCCTTACTCTAAGGAAAATGGCACGAAAATGCCCTTATGTCTATAAGACAGGGTCCCTGTCTATCGGCCTAATCCCTATGCTATGAGGGTGATAGGCTGGAGTCACTCTCCATCATTCTCCTCCTCCAGAGGGCTGGCAGAAAGACAGCCATAACAGTAGGCCAATGTGAAAACTGTTGCACCAAGACAGTGAGCGGACACTGCAAAGGGCAAGCTCCGTTTACCTATCGTGCGCGATAGAATCAACCCCAGCGGCGGGAGAGAAGAGGGAAGTCTCTACTATTCTTCTACGCCACTGCCTGTTGTATAGTGACCCACGACATACAAACACACATGGGCCACTACACTCCCTGTATAATAACCTCGAACAGGCCCGACAACAATCATTCCCTTCCTACTCATAACCTGAAGTGTCTTAAAAAACGGGGAAAATGATCTATTCTGGAACCCATGTTCTGAAAGGCAGAACAATTCCATCATTTCTAATTCTACGACATCGCCACTATATGGCAGCACAGGCAAACTAGGTTAATCTGAGTGTCAAGAAGAGTCCCATCCCAGACTGTCGTTTTAAAAGTCTGAATTTTATTTTTTTCTCCCCATGTGCACGGATTAAGTTTTAAATAGTCAATTCGAATCAGGTGATTTGCCCCATCACAGAATGCGGACGTGCCGCCGAGGCTCGAACCCTGTTCCATAGCACTAAGGTGAAGAATCTGCACAAGTACCCCCCTGCCCACGAAACGCTTGTTCTTGTGTTCAAGCGTCCTACATATACTGCAGTATTATACCTCTATGTTACTCTGTGTGCTTCTAACCTGCCCACGTCACTTCCTCCCCCTAAAATGCACCGTTTGCTACCTCCCGCATTCTGTTGGCTCACGATTGTCCCTTTGCCTCGTTTGATGTAAACATTTTCCTTGGGAACCCGGAGGAAAAAAGGGGGGGGGCTGTCCCAATACCCATATCACTCCAATGACCTAAAAATATATACATTAGCATATGTTAAATTGCTCCTCACAAAGCCAGCGTTAAATAATCAGCTCAGCTTGCATGATACAACTGTTTGCATATCCTGTTGTGTATCTCATTAACAGTTAACCTGTTTCCAACAAACATGCAGCTGTGTAACTACCATCCAGCCTATCCATTGCTCTTGCATTGCGGTTCTGGTAATAAGAGAAGTGTCTGCGCCACTACCAAGATCCCCTGCTTTCATAGGCTGTGTGCAGATGGGCTGATAAGCTATAATGGATCTGTCTGTAAGAACAGCCGCCTCCCTATGTTCCCAGGAGTAAGCGAAGAACTGATTAGCGCTCAACCACCATATTAACCTTGACAATAATGAGTGAGTAGTTAAGCGTTGTGGCTTCAAAAGGCCCCGCCATGCATTTTTAACGCTTCTACTGTAAAGGTTTGGGGATACGTTCTGGTATTATACGAAAATGCAAATACAGCGCTCCATGCGCAGGTTTGTAGTGTTAACTGAGCACAGGTTAAAACAATGTCGTCACACCAATGATCACTTCTTCATTTGCGGCAGCGGATGTCTAGCTTTATTTATGGTGACTGCTGAATGCTGCCGGTAGACACAAGTACCGAATAATACTCCTATAATAAAACAAAACTAAGGAGAAACGAAAGCCAACGGAACTAGTTCTTAACCGTCAACCTGAACCTAGTGCACGCGGCACGCGGAGGGTGGCAAGTTCAGCTCGAGATGCTCCGGCCAGGCTTTGTTTGCATGCTTGCACTGTAAGCCGCATGGTACCTTCGTATTCTTGTGGAGTATACAAATGCAAGAACTTTCTTAAAAATTTTGACAGTGCCGATCATTTTAAGCAGCTCTTTTAGATTCTTTGCCCGAGAAAGCTGACCTTACAGTCACTGCTGGGGATTAAACCCTTGTCTTTTAGGGACCTGCGACACCAAAGGCCGAAGACAGCGCCGCTGCACTATCGCTCACTCTGCGGTTCAAGAATATTTACATTAGTTTTTTGTTTCAACGATAGGATTTAATTTACTGTACTTGCATGTCTAATACAGTTTGAAAATGTAATAATGTACATATTTAGAAAAAGAATCAATGGTACGTGTTTTCATAGTACTAGGATAAGAGTATTTGTATTGCTTTCATGGATGGGACACTACACCCAACTGAACTGGAATGCAGCCCAAGGCAATGTTGCACTGTGTCTAAGCCATACTAACGTTTTCGCAACAAAGCCCAGTAAGCAACACACCGCCCGCCGACCGCTAACATTAATTAAATGAGGCAACGCACAACATGCCCCCAAACCAACATAACTGCCCCATGGCCATATACTGCCCAGAAAATACATGCAGAAATACCTGCAGCAATGCCCAGAAACATACGTGCTGCAGCACCCCAATCCCGGTGGTAAAACTTACACTCCGTTCGGTCTCGAGTGCCTCCAGACGTAGTCTCTTGCGAACTCACATAGCAGGCCGTCATTTCCAGACCAAGCCCCCTCCTGCCGTAGATCTCCGTTCGAGGCCGCTGCTTCAAAAACGACCTCGTAGTCTGCTTCGGTCGGCCCCTGGACGCATGTCGATTCCTGCCAGATACCAACATGCCCGCTGTTCGACTCCTCAGCAACCCGCGGCTTCCGCACCGTATACCCTGCAGAGGAGAGAGAAAAGAAAAACAAGAAGCCCCGAGCGCGGGGCACGACACGATGTGGGGGAGCGTCCAGGGAACAAGAGGGTCTCCTGGGCACTCCCCGCTTCTTTATCCATGAGGGGCCCGATGGGGGGTGGCTACGCCCCCCACCCAGCCCCTCCTGCGGCCCGCCCCCCTGACCCGGATATCCTACAATGCCATCCGGGTCAGGGAGGGCGCCAACCAATCGGTGGTGGGGCGCGCCCAGGAGGGCACGCCCCACCACCGAGAAGCACGGAGGAGGAGGCGGTCGCCGATCTGCCATGCGGGCGGGGGGGCCAAGAGCCCCCCCTTTTCATTTGTGCCACATTAGGGCCCACGGATAAGTAATAGGCCAATAGTTGAAGAAGTAGATATTTCAAGAGACCGACAACAAGAGGTGTTTTCCAGGAGTCAGGGACTGTGATAGAGCATAGAGAGACATTGCAGAGATCGTTACTGGTGCAAGCAAAGGAGCTACAGCTTTAGGCAACATTGGCAGGACAATTGCCCAAAGGTTGGAGAGTCAGTCATATTCAGGGTGAAATAAAGCACATTTAAAGGGCTGTGAGTAAACTCCGTTCTCAATCGATTATCTATAAAAAGGAGATTTTTTATGCGGTGCTAGTCAAGGAGAGACGGGTAAATATTGGAATGTCAAAGGTAGATTGCCGATAAGTAATCATGACAATGCAGAGAAGTAGACTTTAGATTATTTACTACTGACTCACATGTATTGAATTCACCTTGATAACATTTTTTGGTGCATTATGTAGTATCAAGATAAAAGCCTAAGTGCAATATATCATTCTGGAAGGAAGGGATGACTGTTAGTACCTCAATCTCCTCTCCTTTCTGTTCCTTCCCCCTGACTATTTACCACCATTTTCCGTCTTCCTCATCACATTTCTTTTTCGTAGAGGTTTAGTATTTACCCTGGAGACTAGCAACGCTTGTAATTTTAGACTTTATTAAAGCACATTTCTTTCCTTTCTTTTTTTATGGCTCTTCCCTTCTTGAATATTATAATCTTCCGTTCTTCAATATTTTCCCTTATGAATATTATACTTTCTTTTTATGGCTCTTCCCTGCTTTAATATTATACTCTTCCCTTCTTGAATATTTTCTGTTGACACAGGAGAGATAGCAGGTTCTGCCCCTCTTGCTTGTAAACTAGCCCTATGACCCTTACTTCTACAATTTTTGTGTGCCCACAGGAGTCAGACCTGTGGGCAGGTAAGTGATAATTTTCATGTATTTGAATGATACTCATTCATAAACATGAAGTTAATGAATTGTATTCATTGCTCTTAAATACCTGCAAGGCAGAATGTAATGCTCTAGAAAAATCCAAATACATAAAAAATGAATTACATATTCTTGCCCTTATGTGCCCCATTCTGCACTGGCAAGCACTTTGCACTAGCAACTCCATTTCTTTATTTGTCGTTCCAATACTTACTTGATAAGGATAAGGAGAGACCCGTCTGTCTTCGATTGGCAACCTATAAAAATGCTCCCTTTTAATAGATAATCTCTTGAAAATCGGGTTTATTCACATTTCCTTAAATGTGCTATATGTGATCCCTGAAAAGGGACTGACATACTAAGCAGTGTTCAAACAAAATATAATGCACAAAATATCGACTTACCGTAACATCTAGTAAAAAATATTGTGATATGGTAATATCATCATCAAGAATATTGTTGTCAGAATATCGAATTTAAGGTAAGTAATACTGTTTTTTTAAATATTGAAGTCATTAATATCGTTTACAGAAATATAATTGGTTATAATTTCGTTTTTAGTTAATGCTATGTATTTTAGTATATATTTTAAATGTATATGATGTACGTTTTTGTATAATTATTGTTTATGTTTTTAAAATATAGTTGTTACATTTTTAGTAGTTATCAAATTTAATTGTAGTCATTTTTGTGAGATCTTCACTACGCATCTCCGAGTATCAGGGGCAGTATCTGTGGCAGGGGCTACAAAGCGGGACTGATATGCTGGCGCATGTCTCGGACTTTACCCACTTGGAGTTTTAAATATTGAAACGCTCATGACGATGGACTCACTTGGGGTTTAATTATTTTACGCACTACAAGATCCAGGTGGCCTTGCGGGCCACGCCCATCAGGGCGGGAACTGATTATACAAAAGGTGCGTGATTTCTGCCATCCTGTTTCATGCAAGCTACCACAGAAGAAGGGGTTTTCCTTCCCCGAAATGCGTCTGGTTACAGCTTTTGCTAAATGACTTTTGAACTCGAACGTGTGCCTGGCTATCTGTTTGCGAGCTCACTGCCAAAATAAAACAGAATATCGTACTGCTGGCTGGCTTCTCTCTTCCGGGCAACCTTGAATATATATATAGATTGAAAGCCTGTGCATTTTGGCTGAGAGTGACACTGTGCAGAGTTTGCCAAAACCTACATTGGAGACATGAACAATGTGGAACTTGCAACAAGGGGCATTGTGGACCTTGTAGTCTGAACATCGAGTCAATTTGAAAAAAGAAAGGAGTTAAGGTAAACCAATAAACATTCAGAGTGACTATATGTATTAACAATAGAAAAGAATGAAAAAACGGGTACTTTTTTACCTTAAACTTGAAATATTTGGAAGAATGTCACAATGAAAGACTGCCTCTTTAATATAATGGACAGAAGTCCTTCTTCAATGTCATAGCTACGTTTGAAAAGCCTAACGATCCCACCCCTGAAATTATGCATATGATTAAGAGGTAACTGACCTCGAAACGCGTTATGCCAATGCTATCCTGCTTGTGAATACTATCTTGCCTGGAATAAAAGATTCGGAAACATGCTGGTGTGGTCGGTCTGTACGCTGCTACTGGTTGCGCGTATGTCCTGTTGAATTTTTTGGGATGTCTGACACATCCCGTAAACCGGCCCCGACTCGCAGGAAGTGGCGCTTCTGTTGTCAGATCTTTGGTGCTTTGTGTGAAACAAATTAAAGAAGCGCCCACCGGCTGGAGTATTTTTCACGGAAAAGGCTGAATGGAGGGGCCCCGTTAAGAGGCCCGCCTCACCATGGATGTGGACTATTGTTACAGCCAGAGTTTGCAGAAAGGATTTTCCTTAAGCACGGCATGCAGACGCATTTTACTCCGTCAGGCAAGCAAGGAACAGTTTTATTTCCGAGGTGGTTGCAAAATGCTCCAATGTCGCTCCAGCCATCGGACAAAACGAAGATTACATTCGACCGATTGAAAGCCTGTGCATTTTGGCTGAGAGTGACACTGTGCAGAGTTTGCCAAAACCTACATTGGAGACATGAACAATGTGGAACTTGCAACAAGGGGCATTGTGGACCTTGTAGTCTGAACATCGAGTCAATTTGAAAAAAGAAAGGAGTTAAGGTAAACCAATAAACATTCAGAGTGACTATATGTATTAACAATAGAAAAGAATGAAAAAACAGGTACTTTTTTACCTTAAACTTGAAATATTTGGAAGAATGTCACAATGAAAGACTGCCTCTTTAATATAATGGACAGAAGTCCTTCTTCAATGTCATAGCTACGTTTGAAAAGCCTAACGATCCCACCCCTGAAATTATGCATATGATTAAGAGGTAACTGACCTCGAAACGCGTTATGCCAATGCTATCCTGCTTGTGAATACTATCTTGCCTGGAATAAAAGATTCGGAAACATGCTGGTGTGGTCGGTCTGTACGCTGCTACTGGTTGCGCGTATGTCCTGTTGGATATATATATATATATATATATATATATATATATATATGCAGCAAATCCTCGAACCTCCACGCCGACGGCGTGGCGAAAGAAGAAGCAGAACCCCACGTTTCAGGCAAGATGTAAAAATGTATTTGGACCTTTCAATATATATATATCCCTGTACCGTGTGGCAGCTACCAAGCAGGGATTTACAGGGTGGCACAATAAGTTAATTAATTTACTCCCCACCCTGTACCCCTGTAAACCCACAACTAAAAAAACGAATATATATATTGTATGTATATATACATATATATATATGTTTTTTTAGGTGTGGGTTGTGGGTTTACAGGGGTACAGGGTGGGGAGTAAATTGATTAACTTATGGTGCCACCCTGTAAATCCCTGCTTGGTGGCTGACACACAGTACAGGGATTTACAGTGATTCTCATTTCTCTATGGGAGCTTGTGCTACGTCCGGTTTCCAACTGCCTCACAAGCTCCCATAGGGACCTAAGAGTCTGCAACTGCAGCATGTGCGGTTGCATTGTAATTCAGTTTCAGTCCACCGACCCGAGGTCGGTCTATTTCGAAACCTCAGGGATATCGGTCGGGACATTCTAATTAGGCCCTGTGACTCCTCTTGTATAATTTGTAGTGAGAATAGTATGTTTATTTATTTTAATATTTTGTAGTTGACTTTATATTGTTTACATTTATGTTTATATGTTTTGGTTATTTAAAAATATAATATTTATCAATATTATTGATTTTAATATTTCGTTTATTTTTAGTAATTTTGTTTAATGTTTTATTTGTCATTAAAATCGTTTGTTTATTAAAAATATTTGGTTTTGGAAATATGTATATATATTTTTTTATCATTTAAAAACGTTGTATTTAATTAATGTTTATTATTTAAATGTATATATTTAAAAAAAATATATATTTTAGACAACTATATTAGTGACAATGATATTTTTTCCGATATTTTTGCAAATATAATTATAATTATAGGAAGTCGATATTTTTGACATCAATATTTGTGACTTAATATTGTTTGTATGTAAATATTTTGGTTGTTGATATTTTTTCAATGAACCTCGTGAAGCACAAGGTGCCTAGGCCAACTTCCCCCTACCTTACCTGGGACTCTGACTAGTCTAGGCACTTTCAGACCCGGCTTAAGTTACCCTAGGCCCGCCTCACTCCTGCTGCTCTTCTCACCTTCCCTCTGCTCTCTTGCCTCTCTTTCAGACTCTCTGTCTTCTTGACTCCCCTTTCTTTCTCTCTGCTCCCTCATTCTTTGTGTCACCTTGGGCTACTTTCACGCTCTTTGCTCTTTCTGTGCTCTTTTTGGTCTCTTTGTGTGCCGTCTGCTTTTTTGTGCTCTTTCCGTGCTCTCCTTTTCATTCTCTCCTTTTCACTCTTTCACACACTCCTCTCTCACACTTGACTTCACACTGTTTTTGCCACTTTCCTTCCTCTCTGAACTCTCATCTTTAATTTGCTTCGTGTTACCTCTTTTTAACTCTTTTTTCCTCTTTAATCTCTTCCTTTCTCTCCCTTGGCTCTCGGGTTCGTTCCTCCCCCTACTTTTCACTCTTTCACTCACTCCTCTCTCGCACTTGACTTCACACAGTTTTTGCCACTTTCCTTCCTCTTTGAAATCTCATCTTTAATTTGCTTAGTGTTACCTCTTTTTAACTCTTTTTTTCCTCTTTTATCTCTCTCCATCTCCCCCTTGGCTCTCAGGCTCATTCCTCCTCCTCCTGTGTGTTTCACCCTCCTGCCTCCCCTGCTCCTTACCTGCTTACCTGCATTTCTGTTACCTCCTGCTTCCTGCACCTTCTTCATGCCATTCCCTAGCCCTGCCCACCTCCCCTTCTGCACTCCTCCCACCTCAGGAGCTATTTCATGTTGGCCACTGTGCTGCTGGCACGCCAAAGGTGTGCCAAAGGTGTGCCTGCCTGCGCCTGTCCGCACCTTGACTGGGGTCATAGCCACAAACCCTGGTTAGACTGAACACCACAGATACCCTGCCAATGACCTCCCCTCGCTCAACCCTAACCACCACTACCAGTGCTTCTATGCCACACCCCACACTAGGGTAGGAACTTTCACCTGCTCACACTGTTACTGTGACCACACTCCTTTAAACTCCTCCACACACCACCCCTTACAAGCCTCTACACTCACCACACCACCAGTACCTTCCCACCTCGCCTGCATGCTCCTCAATACACTCTGTAAACATGCCACCGATATCTTGGACGTCACTGAAACACCAGGCACTAAAACCTGGCTCAACCCTGTATCGTCTACTGTCATCTCCACAGCCATCCAGACAGACCACAAGATTGCGCATCAAGACAGACCCTACAAACCTGGAGGAGGCCTCACCATTATCCCCAAGGACACGATTCACTGTGCTTTATCTGCAGACAATAATACACTGTTCACAGAACACATGCACTTCAAACTTTAAAAAGAATGAAAATACACCATTGGAGGAACCCTTGCATACACACACCCCCAGACTATTCACCACTTTCTGCAGGTTCATCATGGACATCGTGTCCCCCCCCCGCCATCAGCCTAAACAACTTAATTCTCCTTGGTGACTTCAACTTACACCTCAACGACCCCAACCCCTCAGTCTTGCTCAAAAGCTTTGACAACATCAGACCCGCCCAACTTGCCCAGGGACCAATTTAGGACACAAACATAACCCCATATTCACCTCCACCGACAAGATCAAATTCGGCCACACCACACCGCCCACTTGGATGGACCACTCCATCATTTACTTCCTCAACACACCACCAGCCACCAATGTGACTACACCCAGCAACATGAGACGAAGCTGTAATAACATAATCGAAGCAGACTGGCCCATATTCCTTGGGAGCAACCAACCAGACCCCACCAACGATCTAGACAATGACATGACAACTTTTAATGATTGCATATCAGGCTACACCAACACCTTAACAACCCCCAAGCACAATAAACAGAGGAGAACCAACAAGCAAACTACACGGTACACTGAAGAAATTCTGAGATTCCAAACACTACTGCAAACAACTTGAAACGATGTGGCCCACCAGCGAGACACCACTGCCAAAAACACGTACAACCCCACGGCCAGAACAAACAGCATCAAACCTTTGTAAGAAATCTACAGCAACCACTTCCACACCAAAATTACAAAGATCTACAGCAACTTCAACCCCTAGACCAACCAGAAGACATAATCAACCAACTACCCACCACTCAAAGAGATGAGAGTCACCTAACTGACTAATCACCACTCACCAGCGAGGACACTACCACAGTCATTAAATCATTAAATCCATCCACTCAGAAGCCCCCACCGAACCATTCCCCCACCACATCTACAAATTAGGAGATCCACAATCAGCTCCGCCCTCACATCCATCAAATGTACAACCTTCCTGGTCAGGTGGAAGCACTCAAAAGTCAACAACCTACTGAAGAAAACATCAGTAGACTTAAGCGAACCAGCAACTACAGATCCAACTCATTACTAGCTTTCCCACTAAAATCTTGGAGCAGGCGATCAACCAACAACTATCCAGACACCTAGAAAATCACCAACTACTGCTCAGCATATATTCAGGTTTCCACATCGACCGGAGTACAGAAACTGCCCTCAATGCATCCACCAAAACATCTGGACCATCCTTGACTGCAGAAACACAGCAGCTCTCATCCTGCTTGATCTCTCCACAGCTATCAACACTATCTCTCACTACACACTCGTCTCAAGGCTACACAGCCCCGTAATACAAATACCAGCTCTAAAGTTGATAGTCTCTTCCTCACTGGCAGGCTCCCACTATACACCTCCGAACCTCAGAAACTCATCGGCAGAGTCCCACAAGAATCACCTTTCAGCCCAATACTCTTCAACAGCTCTGTGAAAACTAAAGCAACTACCAGTGGGGTTGGGATTCCTAACAACTGTTCATCAAATGCAAGAGTTTTAGGAAATCTCTGAAGTGAAAGTTATGAAAACCTTGAAAGACAGTGAAGTAAGGTACTTAATATTTGAAGACTGTAGAATGTTGAGGATATAATGCAAACTAATATAAATTGCTGAAATAATACCTGGTTAAAAATTTCAGATGATGTCAGTTTAAAGAGCATATTCATCATCAAAAGTTACAAAATATGAATAGTTGTAGGATTTAATGGTGTACTAAATGTTTACCTTTGGGAGACATCTTGGTTTGGAGAAATCTTGGAGTTGCATAACGGTCAGAAACTACCAGGACCACTTGGGGGAATCTAGGCTTTTTGCAGCTGATATTGTATACCCACTAAAACATTTGATGTAGTTCTAGTATCCTAAAGCATGCTAAGAACTCTAAGTCCAGCTCCGCAAACATTTGGTAGACGGCAAACTGTCTGTGTGTATGTGATTGACTTTTGAAACTCCACACCCACAAACTAATTTCCTATTCCAAATTGAATGAGTAACACCGGAGAACTAATCCTTATTTGAATGGTCCAAGGTAGTCAGAAGGTGTTTGAATCCAAATGTAACGGCAGAGGCCTTTCATCTCTGATGTCCTAGGTCACCAGACATGCGGACTCCCGGGCTGGATTATATATATTGCGCCTTTTCCTTGATTGCACCGGGCACACCTTTTAAAAAGTGCACCCAATGCAAACAAGGAAAATGAGCTGTTTTAGGGTGAAAGTGGTGCCCCCAGGTCAGTCGCGAACACGGCAGCGCATTCATGTGAAAAATGGAGTGGCTGCTATTAAGCAGCTGCGTATTTTCACAGTGTAGGCAGCACCTGCCTGCACTTATAAAAGGAATTAGAGATCCCCTTGCAGGGGAGTGCAGTGATTAACTGCACCCGTCTGCAAGGAGATGTTTGAGAGGTCAATGGGACCCTCTTTTCCCCCCTCCAGACGGCTGCAATCAGGGTGTACACTGACAGTGCGCCACCTTTTAGATGGTGCACTGCTAGTGTGCCTCCTGAGAGCTTGTTCGCCTCTGTGCCCACATCTGTAATATGGCATGGGCACAAAGGGATTCCCTCATTTGCATGAGGCCATTGCCTCATGCAAATGAGGGAACACCTTTTTCATTAAGTGCTTGCGCTGTATAAGCGCCAGCACTTTCAGTATTACAGAAGGGGATGCGCCCCCTTCTGTAATACCAAAGTTCCTCGGGGCACGCAAAGTGGACAGAAATGTCTGTTGCGCCCCCAGGGCTCCCAGCCCCCCAACCCCGAACTTTGGGATTGTAAAAATCAAGTCAAGCATACCTCCTACTTGGTGTGTAGCTGAAATCACACCTGCTTCAATCCAGATGTCTTTTAGACATCCAATAGAATCAACTCTGTAAGAACAATTGTTCCACCATCTTTCTCTGCGATCCCAGTAAGAGTTTTTGTGCTTCAGGAGGGCTTATGTGCAGGGAAGAATTATTGGCCTCCTCTCCTTTTTATATCCACTGTCAGGACAGACCTTCATCCAACCCAAATAGTTCAGGCAAGTGGGAATATGAGGTAAATCAAGTAGGAAAAGGATGGGTGAATTGGGTAAATTTGTTAATGAAATCACATGAAAATGTTTTGAAATTACAGTTTTAGTTGTCAAATGTGATTTCTACTTGCGTCACTTGTTGATCATCCAAGCATGCAACTAATATAGAATAGTCCTGCGAGATACCTGCAGGAGTGACGTTTGATTGGAAAATGTCTTTTAGCAACATATTTTCCATGCAAACCAGTCCCCCACTGGTATCTTGTAAATTCTTTTGAGCAAAATGTCCTTTTAGGTAAAAGAAATTATATAAAATCGTATAACGCTTAATTTCAAGAAACGTCATGAATTTTGCATAATGTTAAATTCTGAAATTTCCTCAGTGTCATTACATTTCACCCGGCCCTAAAATCAACACAGTTCACAAAATAGACAGTTAATGCAGAGTCAAAAAAACAGTCATCACACGAAATTACATAATACTTCTAGAGATTCTCAGCAAAAGCAACAATAACAGTGACCCATATAGGGTGAACAACTCTTCCATAGTGAAACAAAAATAGTAGGAAAATGTCTGAACGGCAATCCTACAAGAAGCATTTTTGGGGTAGAGGGAGCCTTTTCACTGCAAAGGGTGGTGCCACCCCATCATGCCCCACTTCAATCAGCCTAGCTACTTCCCAGAACAGTTCTTCTGAGCCATGGCATTTCGTGATAGCAAGATTAATCAACCTCCCCCTCCTGAGTCAAACGAGTACTTCACAGCCACACACTAGCAGCACCACAAATCTCACTGACTCATCCTCAGTCACTCCAGGGTTTAAAGTGTTTTATTGGGCATCCCACCCAGTTGTCTTAAGCGCAGGCAAGTAAAAACAATCTGAAGGTGACAAAACAGGCCACACAGTTCCGCCAATCAGCCCAACTCTGCTCCCTCATTCCAATTTGATCAATCAATCAAGGTTTGTATAGTGCATCTACTCACCCGGAAGGGTCTCTTGGCTGGATGAGAGTGAGAAGTTAGTTGGAGTTAGCCAGTACTCAAGAGGAAGAATATCATGGTGCTGCCACCTGAACATGCATCCCTTTGCTGTGTTTTTCCCACTGGTTTCCATATTATCACTATTTTGCTCTTCACAGTGCCAACCTTGTGGAACGTCTACTGTCAGGCCAGGCTCATCTTAAGAGAGGATGCACTGAAGACATAGGAATGTTATTTTAATAATTTCCTGCGAAACAGGTTATGAGGCATATTAAGCAGACCTCACAGCCCAGCAAAGATAAAAACCCAGACTTTGCAAGTCCCAGAAACCTGTGGGTTATTCAAGGGGGATTTCTTCCACAATGGGAGTGTTTGTTCTCTCTTGATCTCACTGTGTCTGTACCATAACAAAGGTTTTTTTTTCATTTAAAAACGCATATGGCTTCTGGGAAATTGACCCTTTTGGACTTGTGCGGTTTCTAGCTCACGTTTCGAGGTGGTACCCACCTTAACTCATCCTCCGCTAATGTTCTGTGATCAGCTAGCAGTCGCTCCATCTTCAGAATCTGAAAAGTAGTTGCCCCAAAATCATTCTTTCTGCCGATTCTGTGGCTTCCCTCCATTGGAGCGGTTTCTGAGCCAAAGGGAACTGTCGCCGAATTCCATGGACACCTTCTTCTCTGCATTTGGTTTATAACCTAGCCCTCACTTTGGCTCAAAATGTTAATTGCTTTTACTTACTCTTGGCCTTTAAGATGCTCTCAGCACCCCTATTGTCATTTCTTGTCCCAGCATTTTCGCAACACGTCGAGAAAACTTAAACCCGTGTCTCAGGCTGTTTCAGAGGTATTGATTGTGCCGTATGAATGTGTGAAGAATGAAGGTAAGCCACATTTAAAGACTGTACATGAAGGCGACCTAGATGTGGATATCTTGTACGACGTGCTTCGGCTAGTACCAAACAATGTGTGGACGGACTCCTCTCTCATGTTGCAGAGTGTGCTTACAAATGAGCGTTTCATTTTATGCATACACGTGTTTCTCCTTCCTAGGGACGCAAAGCTTTTTCAATGTTCGCATTGTGAAGAACATTTTTGTTCTTTAATGTTAACAACCACATGCAATAGATTACCATCAGCCATACCTTCAGGAGAGAAAAACAAACATCAGAATTCCCATTTTTAGTGGGGCAATGGCGTCCCTCATGGCGTTGTTACATTCTGAGTGACTGGCCGTGCTAATTGTCAGCTTCCCTTGCTAAATGGTATTGACAGAAGGGGCCTCCATGTGGCGTCTTCTTTACCCATTTCCCCCAGGTTCAACCATTTTGTTTTACTGATCACTAATGTTACGAAAATAATCTGGTTCTTTGAGTTGAAAGTAGACTACTTTTCACTCCAATCTGTTCACAGATGCTCTCAGCAGAAAGTGATAAACCAATCTCCCAGTGGGGGCTGCACTATAGAAATCTCAAGCTGTTGCATATCCTGAAATAATTTGTTCGGAGCCATAATTAAATATTCTAAATAAAAATATATGTTTAAATTAAATTGGCAGCATAAAATTCGTTTCTGTCAACTCTTTTGCACTTCTGTGTTTGGTTTTCTTTGCCAACAAACATTCTTCCCAATTAGCACAATGTTTCCATTTCACATTTTATATATATACATATATATAATATTAATTATATAATATATAATTGAGTAGCTGTATAAGTCCAACGAGACCGTTGCAGTTCAGATGAAACTACAGATACTTAATATCAATCGAAGTAGAAACAGTAAATAAAAAAGTCACTAATAGAATACATCTTACAAGTCTAACCTCCGTGCAGTTGTCAACGTGTAGGAATGTGTACAGGAGGATCTATCCCAAATACAAATCTTACACCAGACAATGCTGGTTTCTGCACTCAGTTGCTTGAAAGATAGTAAATCTCGACCCAGAGCTTGGCCTGTCATTGTAGCCTAATACACCAGTCAGCATACAGGAGATGAGATGAGGATAGACATAGTTGTACTTAGATACTTAGAAACCTACAGAATCTTTGTGAGTAATCTATCACCCACGTTTGTGTTTTTGAACTCTCCCATCTTCTTTTCGAGACTGATCATCATATTGTTTTTGTTCATCTGCTGCTTCCTTCTATACACAACTCTCACCTGCAGACATATCTGTTTCTGGAGAGGTCATGTTAACTATATAAATACACATTCGGAAAGGAGCGCTTAGATGGCTCCTTTTTTTTTTTTTTTTGTATTTGAGCTGAGTTTGAGCATTGGCTGAGGACGGTTGCCCATCAGCATTGGTTTATGGACACATGATTTTATGGATACGAACACTGCAAGCATAGTTCACAAACATACTAGAATTCATGTTTCTTTTGTTATTCATAGGAGGGCCCTGTCACTCTGCACTCTCGCCTTCCTGAAGGCCCTCCTCTCTTTATCCCTACCACTGCCCGCTCATCCATTTGTTCCTGGTGCTCCCCCACTCATCCACTTTTCTCCCCCCATTTATTGAACCTCTGTTGTCCACAGAAAACTACAGCTCACTAGTTCTGTAGTGTGTAAATATCCATGGGGTCGCTATTCTAGTCTTTTTTTCATCTCTACGCAGAAGGAAAAAAAACAGACAAAATCAATGATCTCGTCACTAAAGTTTAGGGGAGTGGTTAACATCATGTGATATCAACAGTATCCACACCAGTGCTTTAAATGGGAAACTTGAAGTGCCGGGACTCACAAATTAGACTGGGTGGGCAGTTAGGGGCGTGTCTAGGGGGGGCGTGGCTGTGAGCCAGGAATTTAACAATAGCCACATAAGTTAGCTTTAGTGCAAATGTTCTGATTGTCATGTAAAGCGCTTAAATGCTCATTGGCCAATCGCACAATATCAAACTGCCTCCTTACATAGGAGACATAGCAGGCATCAGCTTCTATGTCATACGTGCAGGGCCTAATTTTTGGCAGTTTGATATTGCACGAATATGGGCAATGGGCATTTAAGCGCTGTACATGACAATCAGAACGTTTGCACTAAAGCTTACTTTTTTTAAGCACCACTGGTTAAGGGAGTTGTCAGAATCACACAATGATGAACCCCTCTCGGGATTCCAACCTGGTTCTCCGGTTCCACTGTCGGCAGCTCTGGCCACATCCTCATTCTTGTTGCGATGCCAATTAGAACCTAACACTGCCGGAGCAACCCAGTGCAGGAATACACTGGCTGTTGCCTGCCAGAGCGACACATAAATATGCTCCATCTGAAAGAGTAATTTTCAGTACTCTTTGCACGTACTCGTACTTCAGGACCTGAGCCCTGCTGCTTCAGGGAGTACCGGTACTCTGCTTGCCCAAAATAAGTTCTGTTACTCAGGGGGAGAGAACTGAGAGTCAGTGCCTGCTCGTGTAGGGCGTTCCAATGGGCGGTGACGTGGGGTGGGGGAGGGGCAGGGTGGAGGGCTGTAAAACACAGGAAACGGACAATTACAGGTAAGGAACGTAAAAAATAAATAATACAAATTTCGTTGCGTGCGCTGCAATGCCAAATGCGATGCAGCGTGCGCAACAAAATTTGTTTTATTTATTTTTTACGTTACTTACCTGTAATCATCCCCACCACCCTGCGCCTCCCCCGCCCCACGTCATCGCCCGGTGGAACGCCCTACACGAGCCGGCACTGCTGAGAGTGCCAGTACTCATTACCCGTGAGTACCGGACCATTTAAAGCACTGATCCACACTCAACCCAATTTTAAAATACCGAAACCTGTTAGCTTTACCAATGCTTGTTTTTCACCTCCACTTTCGATCTGCATCTCTCTGTAATCCTCTCGTTTTCCTCAAGCTCGCCCGGTGCCTCCTCCTTCTCCCCTCCAAACATCGACCTATCCTTCTTGCTCTAGCTTTCAGACTGTTTCGTGTCTTTTAAAACAATTACATCACATTTTCATTCCCCAGTTGCATTCAGCAGCTTGCGGAACATTATTTTATGCTCCTCACTGAATATGGCCCTTTGTGCTAACACGTTTCCTTTCCCTGTCATATTTTGGAAAAAACATCATCTGTCAGCAAATGACATATATTGGTTATGCGATCAGCACTGTGAAGTGAAAAATACTCTCTGGGTAATGTTGCCCTTGTCCCAAAACAGAAATGCATTTACTGAGATTGCTGCAAGCTGAATTATTTCGCTGTTGTAATAAAAAAACTCCCTTTACCCCGCAGTAATTCCCGTATTACTGCACAAGCCATGAGTATGCCAAGAAAATGGCCAGATTGTACTACTGGAAACCACAGTAGCATCCCACTTTGAAATACTGTCACAGTTATAAAAGGCTGACTAAGGTCTCTCAAGATGTGTAGGCGTGGTTCCTATAGGATTCTCGTGGACATCTAGCGGTAGAGACAGCTCCTTACTGTAGCCACGGTCCCTACATGGCTCCACAATTGCGCGTCCAGTAAAGGCCTCCAAATTAAAGCACTTGATTGAAAAAAAAAGAAGCTGAAAGAGAAGACAGCCCAAAGAACAGACAACAACCATGGCAATAATCCTAGAGCAAATTCAAGAGGCCAAGGAGCAAAAATGGACATATTTACTTACGTTTGTACAGGGGCTCCTACAACACACCGAAATTAGGTGCTGCACACCCGGGCCATTTTCGGCAGGATGGTATGCAGTGAAGACCACTAGTAAGAGGAACGGCTGCTTTATTGGGACAAGTATGCAATAACTCTGATACCATGACAAAAATAACAATTCACCCCACCACACTAGTGCATTTTAAGCCTAACCCCTCCTCCCAAACATGGCACATTTTCCCCAATCAATCAACCCCAACATTCACTCATCTCCAACATCCTTTCAACCTCTGTCCACTCAACCTTCACATTGCCTTCTCTTGTCCCCAGGGCCGGACTGGCTGTAGCGCTCATCAGGCATTTTCCTGGGAGGCTGGAAGGGTGAGGGACGGTTTTGCAGCAGTGGGGGCCGCTTATGTTTCTGGGGGCCAGTTTTAGAGCAGTACCGCAATATCGCCCCCCCAGTAGCAAAAGCAGCAGTGCTATACAATTGTACAGCTTCAACACAATAGTTAGGGCTGCTTTGGGTTCCCAGTCTAGCCCTGCTTGTCCCCTCCTCTAATGCCCTCTCGGTTACCCCGAAGCCTTTGGTCTTCTTGCTCTAGAATTGTAAAGACTGTTACCTGTCCCAACAGCAGCAGAGATCAACTACATGTCTGAAAAGGAAGTAAGAGGCACATGCATCAAAGGATTTTGCAATAGCAAACAGTTCGATTCGCAAAAATCTGGCTTTTTGCGATTGCAAAATTGCCTTTTGTGATGCCTGAAAGTATTTGGGATACGCAATTTCCGTAATCACAATTTTTTGTGATTTCCCAAATTGTGATTGCATTTAAGGAGTCGCAATTTGCAAGAAGTACTTTAAAATAGCGATTTCGCTATTTGGAGCTGCAAATTACCGAAAAATTAAACTAGTCAGTAATTTGCAAAACACTTTTAAAAATGCAAGAAAGTGCATTTTTCAAAGTTTCATGTTACACACACACACACCCTTGGGCCATGTGTGTGCCCAAAATGGGTGCACATCACAATTTCAGGGGTGTAACAGGATGTCCTTTTGACACCTTAGAACCCTTGAAATTGCTTGCACAATTTGCGAGTACTTATTGGTACACGCAAATTGCGCATGTAATTTCCCATTTATTCCTATGGGCCTAGAATGGGAAGCCATTCCTTAATTGCGACTCGCAATTTTCGAGTCACAATTAAGGAATGTTTAGGAATTGCTATTTGTTTTAGTGATTCCTACATGCATAGGCTTTTGCGAGTCCTTAATTGCGATTCCTTAATAATTGCAATTAAGGACTCGCAAAAGCATATCTTGATGCATGTTCCCCTTAGGGCAGAAAACACACCATGCGTTCCATCCTCTCGCGACGCAGAGAAACCCTGACCAGGTGTTTTCCTGGCCCCCTAGCACCCAACAAGAACATAAATTGCTTATTGGCTAGCTGCGAGAACAGCCACAAAGCTGAACCTGAAACACTGAGCTATGGCTTACATCTCAACTGCTCTTAAAATTCACTAAGTACTGGCTCCGGAACACCACCTCCACCTTCTTTGCTCATAGATATGTAAAGTTAACCCAAAAATATTTGTTTTCCAATAAGAACAAATGAACCCAATCCTGCCTGTATATTGTTCTCATGCCACAACAAAGTTATGTTGTGCCTTATTAAAATCCCCTCATGTCTCTATTCACTTTACTTATAGAGCTTTCCTCCGCCTTGTGTTTTAATGGTCCCACCCCATGTGTCTGGAAACTAATTCTATCCATAATGTATTAATCCCTAACCAGGAGTTCCCTATCAGACGCAAACCATATTTCATACAAAGTTTTTCTCTCCGAAATGGATTAAAAATATGTCAGAGCACACTCTGTATGCCACTATCTATGAAAGCCAAAGCAACAGCTGCTTTCATTGCACTGAACTCTTATCCAATCACTTTGCTTCAAAACAATCAGAGCAAAGCTCCAACCTGACTCTGAAATTTCTCTTCTTGGCTTGTTTCTCTGTCCAGCGAATAAAATAATCACCACTGATCCAAATGTTGAAAAGCGCCATCATCCATGGTCACTTAACCCAATTTAAGAAATGAGGCATATTAGATGCATGGTAAACTAACCATCATTATAAATATATGGCACATAAAGACAACAAAAGTTTAATACCCTCTCCCTAACCTCTTGATGTCTCCCACCCGTAATCCTAATCTGTATGCCTCTGAGGCAGCTCTAATCCTAAAAGAATGAGTGCTGAATTCCTTAGGATCTTTACACAGCTGTTAAAGTTCCTGTTGAAATCAGATCCCTGCCTTCAGATATTCTGCCCTGTTCTCTGTTCCCGCCTTTTACAATACGTGTCCCTAGGTCACCCACCAATAGTTCATAAACCTAGAGCATTTTTCCATAAAAAGTAATACCTGCAAGCTTCCCTGCAATCGTGGCTGCAAACGAACCTTTGTCAATGATCTACAATATGAAAGCAATCACATGCTCCTGCCTTTCTGTCAAACAGTCCTCATAATGCCCAATCTGCTTTGCCACACCAGCGATACATTACTCTCGGTACTGTCTGCATGGTCTTCTAATAAACGGTGCTAAAAACTGCTGTGCCAGCTGAAAAATGATCAGTCTTCTAGGGCCTTGAAATATTAAGGTACTTCTGTTTTCAGAGCATTTTCTCCCAGTGTTAGTCCTTTGAATTTCTACAACTGTCCACAAGAAAAAAAATCTGGTTTGATATTGTTTACTCCAGGCAATGTCTGGCTCTAAATTCGATGTTAAACATTAAAGAGCCTAAACTAAATCTATGTGGTAGACTTAACAATCTGACATCTCTGACCCTCTGCCCATTGACAAGATAACGACTATCTGGGTCATGCCATGAAAAGCTACCTTCCTGTTAGCCAACTCTGGGCCCCATAACAACACTGCTACCAGCTGCAGCAATATATTTAGGAAGTTAGGCCATTTCCTTGATCTTTTCATGACTAACGCCATTGTTTGGAGCGCCATCTACCATCCCAAAACAAGCTGAATCCACCAGCACCTGTTTCATCTTAAAAAAATCTGAATGTGCCATAGATTCCATCCGTAGGTGACGTCACATTACTGACATTTCTCAGAAATATCCACCAAATCCGCAGCTTCCCCTTCTCAGTGCTTGGATGGGAATCCTGTGATGAGGTAAGGTGGCTCCAGGTAGGGCAAAACCCAAACACCTAAATCAGTAGAATTAACGTGCCAGAAAGTTTTCCTCACAACGAGTCACACTTCAATATTGGTTCTTGCTGAAAAACACTACTGCAAAAACAGCTGAAACTCTCAAACAACGTTCATGATGTGGCACGCCCCATTGGTGAACCTTATCTACAAATATTGACTTTCAAAGAATATGTACAGAAGCTCAAAGTCCAGGGGTTCACAGGCAGTAATTTAAAGGCTGTAATGTAAAGGCTGACTTAATGTCACACTTGGCCAAGAACATACCGTCCAAGCATGTGGGGAGGGTATGGCTAACCCTCCACTCCCTAGCTGCACTGCGTGTTTGTGGATACTAATTCCATTCGTTTATCTTTCGTTAATCCAATTTTTTAACATTTACTTCAATCTTGACCATAGCGCTAATGATTATTTTCCTCTCCTTTGACATGTCCACATTTCAACAATTTGTAGCAGAAAAACTTCTTGCACAAGCGGGTGCCCATCCAGGCCTCTTCTTTACGCAAATACGATTTCAGTAAAACAGATGGTTCAAAGCAGCAGTTGTTTATTCAAAACCCAATGCATTTCGGGCATTTCATTGCCCTTCGTCAGGGGAGTCTAGAAAACAGTAATATAAAACAATGCTTTAGGTCTGATATATGCATACTAATGTTGCCTATATACAAGTAAAGATTAAAAACATTCTTATCCAAACTTCACGCATATCAATACGTGAACTTGCAATCTTCCCTTATGAGTGTCCTTCGCTATCCAACCCCCATGAACCAAGAGCTCAAATCACTCGCTTCCGTTACAATGGTGAAACATCAAAAAGACGCATTTAACTATGTCATTATACTGAGCGATTATGCAGACCCCGTTTCCACTTTTGTTCGTTAGCCGAATAACATTTGCGTTTTTTCAAAACATTACCATCTTACAGTACGCCTGCCATCTCTTTAATTTCCTGTATCAAACAGTTCCTTAGACTGCCTCACTTTAAACGTGTACATGGCATCTTCTTATTTCCCCACATTTACATTACAATCTACTCTTGTGCGTAACGCGTACCTGCTGCCTTTGTAGGATAGCGAGAACGTCACAGGTGTCAGTAATTAAACTTATACCACGTGAGGGAGGTGGAGCGCACAAGAGTTTAACACTGAGGGCACGCAGAGAGAGGATCACATGGAAGGGAGAAGGCCGAGGCAAGTGTTGATCGGAGAATGAAAGTTAAAGGCAGCAGGTACGCGTTACGCACAAGAGTAGATTGTAATATGTAAATGTGGGGAAATAAGAAGATGCCATGTACAGGTTTAAAGTGAGGCAGTCTAAGGAACCGTTTGATACAGGAAATTAAAGAGATGGCAGGCGTACTGTAAGATGGTAATGTTTTGAAAAAACGCAAATGTTATTCGGCTAACGAACAAAAGTGGAAACGGGGTCTGCATAATCGCTCAGTATAATGACATAGTTAAATGCGTCTTTTTGATGTTTCACCATTGTAACGGAAGTGAGTGATTTGAGCTCTTGGTTCATGGGGGTTGGATAGCGAAGGACACTCATAAGGGAAGATTGCAAGTTCACGTATTGATATGCGTGAAGTTTGGATAAGAATGTTTTTAATCTTTACTTGTAAATAGGCAACATTAGTATGCATATATCAGACCTAAAGCATTGTTTTATATTACTTTTTTCTAGACTCCCCTGACGAAGGGCAATGAAATGTCCGAAATGCATTGGGTTTTGAATAAACAACTGCTGCTTTGAACCAACTGTTGTACTGAAATCGTATTTGCGAAAAGAAGAGGCCTGGATGGGCACCCGCTTGTGCAAGAAGTTTTTCTGCTACAAATTGTTGAAATGTGGACATGTCAAAGGAGAGGAAAATAATCATTAGCGATATGGTCAAGATTGAAGTAAATGTTAAAAAATTGGATTAACGAAAGATAAACGAATGGAATTAGTATCCACAAACACGCAGTGCAGCTAGGGAGTGGAGGGTTAGCCATACCCTCCCCACATGCTTGTACGTAAAGTCAGTGCATCCGGGCATTGCACTACCCTGGCTGGCACGCACACAGGACAATTGAAGATTAAACTATTGGAAAGTATAAAAAACTGAAAAAAACGGTGTGCATGCCACCCCTTGCGATTGTCAAGAACATACCGTCGCCACAATTTCTAATTTGGCCAAGCGCAACATCCACTGAAGCAACTTCCATGGCCACATCCTCTCTGGCAATCAAATAATTTACTGATTAACCATCTGGCTATGACTGATGATGAATTATTAAAAATTCCTCTTTAGTCTTCTTTGGTAAAACTCCTAAAGGGTAGATAATCAAATTATCCATGGGCCATGTGAAAAAAGAGCATCTTATCCTGCCTTCCCTACTTTTTGGAAAACCTGTCCCACAGAATGTCTGCATTTGCTTTGCTGATTTAATATTGACACAAAATGGCACACCTTGGGGCATTGGTAACCAAGGAGAAAACCTTCTCATAACCCCCATACCAGCTTAATTGGATCTTCCTTGTCAGAATAGTAAGTCAGGTACTCTAGTAGTTAATGAACTTTAATTGGGGTAACACCCTTGTTGTTAAACTGTTGATCCCCTCTTCCCTCTCTTCCCCTTTTTGAGATGTTTCCCCAACTTAAGGTGTTCACTGAACGAGGGGGATATGCCCTCCACAGTAGGAACCCTCATGTTTGTATTTGCACAGTTTTTTCGTTTTACAGTAACCCTATTACATCTCAAATAAGCTCTGTAATTGTATCCCTGTCCTCTGCCTGCAAGGCCCGTCCCCCAAGTGTAGGATGCCCCAGAAAGGGTCTGTAACGAAATAACAAAGCACTGACTGTATGCAGTTAGCCTGCTAGTCTGACAGGGGCCATACTTTGCAAGTACAGCTCATTATCCAATCCCTCCCCACATAGTATTTGTGGAAAATTCTTAGCCTGACCCTAACATTTTCATTGTACCTATACCAAGTATTAGACCTGCCATCCTTAGTGGTCTACCCTAAATGTTTTGTCTGCTTACCACCTCTTTTTGCTGATTCTTTTTGTTGGCCTTAGTATAAAGAGCACTTTACCACTGCTGACCAGTGCTACAGTGCATGTGCCTCTCCCCTAAACATGGTACCCTTGGTGTATACACCATTGGCTTATTTAATTTCCTTATAAGTCCCTTGTAAAGTGGTATAAGATATACCAAGAGACTGGAAATTAAATGCTACTAGTGGCCTGCAGCACTTATTGTGCCACCCACACAAGCAGCATTTCACACCTGTTTCAGGCCTGCCATTGCAAGGCCGGTGTGTGCAGTTTAATGCCACTTTAAGGTGGCATTTAAAACCCTATGCCAAACCTTAAACTCTTCTTTTATTACATATGTCACCCCTAAAGTTAGGCTCTAGGAAGCCTAAAGGGTAAGGTGCTGTGCCAGTAAAAGGTAGGGCATGTAATTTAAGTTTTGCATGTCCAGGTAGTGACAAACACCCAAATAAGTTTGTCACTACTGTGAGGCCTACTCTTCTCTTAGGTTAGCATTGGGAATTCCTTAATACACTTTAACGTTGTACTTCCTGATTATTAAGCAGTGGCTTTGTCATGTTTGATTATCTTTTGCATGGTAATGATACATCCTCTTTACTGGTAAAGTTGGGTTTTACATTACTATTTTAGAAATGCCACTTTTAGAAAGTGGACATTTCTCTGCTCTTACTGCTCTGCATGCCTGCAGCCTGTCTCCAATACATATCTGGAGTGGGTGACAGCTTTATTTTGTGCACAGCCTCTAGTCAGCCACAACTGAAGGTTAGTTGTGTCTGAGTACTAATCTGCTTTCTGATGGCCCTTCCTGGGCAGGAAGGGAGGAAGGTGCTGACACTTGCCCCTGAATAGTTAGTGTCCTGTCCCCACACAAATGGCTAACTACCCCCTACTCTTAGCCTGGAGCCACAGCTGGGAATAAAGGACCTCTGTGCTCTTCAAAGACCCTTCTTTAAAGTCTCCTCCACTTCAACGGCACAACTGGGTATAAGTATTGGGTCACTGACTCCGCCAAACTAGACACTACTGGACCTGTGAGGAACTCTGCAAGGAGGAAGGACTTCTGCTCTGGAAAAACTGTTCTCCTTCTCCGCTGTGCTGTTCTGCTGCCTGCTTCCAGTTGCCCTGCTGATGAAAAGTACTGGACCCACCTCACTTGTGCCCAGTGTGACTCCAAGGGCTTGCTGGCTTGACCCCTGTTCTGAACTCTGATAGACATCAACGACTTCCTACACCCTGCATCAGCACCTGTACTCTGCCATCTGTGAGTCCCAACCCCCCAAGTGGTGCCAACCCAGTACTGGACCCTTGGAAGTGAGTTTTCTGGGCAGACCCAGCAGAATCGATGCATCGTCTCCATTGCGCTGATTGGAACCAATACATAATCTCTGATGCCAATGCATTGCTACTCCATAACATTCCTTTGACAACTGTGTGGCTCAACTATAATGGACTGTGCAGCTTGACGATGATTCATCACCTGCATCGCAAAGGGGTTCCTCGTGGAGATACTCCGAATGCGTGGAACAGAACAGACGCATCGCCTACATCGTAGTGATCAGCAACGACGGAACGCCTCCTCTGCTCCTCGCATCAGGTCTTTGAAGTTGATGCATCCTCGTTCCAGGGAACTTTTCTCAGCGGGCCAAGGCTGGTCCCTGTATGTGGCCCACGCTCCATCGAGGTTAGCCTGAACTTTGGATTTGCCCTTGTTAAGTGTGACCAGGTGCTTTATGTCTCTAAGCACTATATTTTCATTTAATCTTGAAAAATTCATAACTCTGGTTCTACTCAGTGGATATTTTTTGTTTTGGTCTTCATTTACCCACAAACATGTGTGCTTTCTAATGTGGTTTGGGGTCTTTTTGTGTTGTTTTCGTTGTGTTACTTTGTGTGTGTGTTGCACAGATACTTTACACATTGTCTCTTTAGATAAGCCTGACTGCTCTGTGCCAAGCTACTAGAGGATGAGCACAGGTTATCTTTTAGTGTGTATCTAGAGTACCCCGACTAGTGTTGTGGTTCCTGCTCGGACAGGATGAATAACTCTGCCACCTATAAACCCAATTTCTAACACCAAGCAAAACCCTGAAAGCCCAATTGAGCCTTAGATACAATATCCATATACTTGAAAATGGCCACAAACCTTTCAGGGAACTTTTCACAATACACACTCACAAATATCAAAAATGCTATGTCCAGTTATCTTTTGCAACCTGAACACTCTTAGTCTACGGGCCAGTACCCAACCCTCCTCCTTGGATCCCTTCTTAGCCTTAATCTGTCTGTGCAGCAGCTTGAATACATCAATGAATTCTCCTTTCTAAATGTTCTCTTTCATACTGCTTGACAAATTAACCCTTAGAGGCATCACTAAGCATATGTATGGCATCTTTTTATTGACATCAACCCCTTTCTTTTCTAGCCCACTTCCTTTTTTTTACCAACTTGGAGTACTTATCCCATGCATGCACCTTGTTATCCTTATGTAATGCTTCCTCCTTGTCCTTCATGACCGTCCTCTTCCTCTTCAGTTTGCAGAGTCGTGTTCTTTTTGCTGAAGAGTAGCTTCAAGGGGTTTTGTTCAGAGTCTTACTCAGTTATTTTTAGATTCTTGGTTCTAACGATAGAACCCAAAGTATCCTCAGGATAAGTTAATGACTTGGTTAGACACTTTTATCAAATGACAATACATTCATTGTTGACAAATTTAAAAAGTAACAGAAAATACAATGTAAAAGGAGCACACAGCAAGGAAGGGTGTTTTGTTAAAAAGATTATTTATATTGGTATAAATCGCAAAGAGAAAAAATTAATTAAATGGGGATACAGGTTGAGCAAAACTATACAAAGACTATTATGAAGAGCAGCAAATATACATTTCAATGACAATTCATAACAGTAAAGTCAGCTCCAAAAAATATATAAATAAGGAAACCAAATAAACAAATATATCTAGGTGTCCTATGGCAGAAATGCCTTGGGAGATGATTTTTAGGTCGACGTTTCGGTCTTTTAGGCTGTCGTCAACAAGACCATCATCAGGACTAGTTTTTTTGAGGAAAAGACCCCCTGTACAAAAAAGAACATACAATTAAATACAATTCTTTGAAGTGGTAACCAAACAAATACATACACATAGGATACATTTTTTTCTCACCCTAACTAAAGTGCTGTGTGCGTCACATCCTATTGATGGACACTTAAACTAAAAACATAAGTTGTCAGATAAATTGGTGTGAGATACTTGGGTAGACTAATATTGTAATTTACAAGTCTCATTCTATTTTTAATATTTTAAGCTAGTCTCATATAGATTTCAAGGACTGAAAAATGTGTTACACTCACTTGGGAGGACCAAAGAAAATAAATGGTCTTAATGAACTGGACGGAGTATCGCTCTGCGTGGTTTTTTAATCACACTGGAAGAATACATATTGGATTGTTAGTCTTAGGCTCAAAATTAGACGCAAATTAAAGCAGGACTATTGATTTCATGAATCATCGTCATACCTGAGAGGATTGCTGAGAGTCGTAAAACGTATCTCTCCTTGGCGAGGACTCTAGTTCGAATTTGTACGAAGTTATTTAAAGGAAAGCCAAATGTATGATCTGCAATGGCAAAGGGTATTCTTTATATTTAACTGTTTAAAGGTCAATATGCATTCTATTCACCTTGGGATTATAGGGACGTACCTGGATCGAAAGTGGTACATTTAGATACTTCCAAGAAGTCAACGGTTAGTCACGGTGAATCAATAAAAGTCACCAAATCTGTGAAATCAAATGATGGCTTTCTTAACTAATAACTAGTACCAAATAATGGGCACAGGATTTAAGAAATTATAAAGGCATTTTAGAACGATATTTTAGAGGGCATATGAACATTGAGTGGGAGCAATATAAGCTCGTATTTATAAATCATCGAGGGTTAAACAAAATGTTCACAAATTTATAGATTAAACTATTCATAGTATCCAAATGATGAAGTAAGACTTTCTACAACGATCAAAGTCTGACCGATGTCGATATTTTACATAAAACAGGACATCAATTTGGACAACAGGTTGCATAAACATGATTAAAGAAAACGGGTTTGAGCACAGTACAAGAATCAAAATTTCGTACTTAGCGCTCGTACTGGTATCGGTTGAATTTAAAGGTATTTAGTCGCATTGCGTTACTTACATCTTTTCTAAAATAACCAGCGGGAGTTCGTCAATCACTCGGCTAGCATGAGGCAGAGAACAAGAGTCATCTGGCAACAAAGTGTCAGGACAGACTTCTAGTTTTTAAGTAGTGTGACCCGGAAGTGTAGAGGTCTCTTTGGGCGAAGTTTGACAAATGGAATATCATTGCAAAGTGTCGGCCATCTTAGAATGGTGTTTTATCGTGAATCGGGTCGACTTATTATTATTTATTTAAAGATAATTCAACTTTCAAACATGCGCGAGCTCAAATTTCAGACAGAAATGTCAAACTCTAAGTAGAAGTTCGAAAGTAAAAGGCTTTTCTAAGAACAGTCTGTGGATTTCGTTCTTTATTCATCTATAACAGACTATCCTTATGGGGAAATACGAGTTAAACTTTAGATGCCTAGATTGTGCAAAGAACAAAATATACATTGACTGAGTATTCAGGAAAACGGTAGTGAATGATAAATTATTTGGACAAGCATACATATTACATTTCCAAAATCGCTGTATTCAGATCATTATTATAACATAATCTACTACTCACAACGTTTCCAGTTAGCTGATAGACTCATGCAGTCAGTTGTAGTTGTATTTGACGGTTTAGCAATTTTTACTCACATTCAGAAATACAGCGAAAGTTACCATAGATGAAGAAACAATATTTCACAATTCTGAATAAGATAAATCTCTAAATGGATGGCATGTCCATGATTTCAAATGTACATAGTTGTTATTTGTGATTATCGTTCCAAAAATTGTGACATCATAATTTACAGTTTTTAAATTACACATATCGACATCATATTTAATTCTGGAAAGCAAGGCAACGGACATAATATACCTTTCTATACACCTGATGTAAGAATTAATATTCTATGTTGGCTGGATACAGATGTGTGTACATATCAATCTTTCTGAGCATATAAATAATAACCTGTTTTATTTATGCGCATTATACATAATATTAGATATTGCATACTGTTTCACTATGAGAAAAGTACTGAATATAATACAGCATGAGGCTAAAATTTTGGTCTTCATATGTGTTAGATAGATAGCATTGATTACAGTAGATAGCAGCTCGCTGTACTATCTACTGTAATCAATGCTATCTATCTAACACATATGAGGACCAACATTTTAGCCTCATGCTGTATTATATTCAGTACTTTTCTCATAGTGAAACAGTATGCGATATCTAATATTATGTATAATGCGCATAAATAAAACAGGTTATTATTTATATGCTCAGAAAGATTGATATGTACACACATCTGTATCCAGCCAACATAGAATATTAATTCTTACATCAGGTGTATAGAAAGGTATATTATGTCCGTTGCCTTGCTTTCCAGAATTAAATATGATGTCGATATGTGTAATTTAAAAACTGTAAATTATGATGTCACAATTTTTGGAACGATAATCACAAATAACAACTATGTACATTTGAAATCATGGACATGCCATCCATTTAGAGATTTATCTTATTCAGAATTGTGAAATATTGTTTCTTCATCTATGGTAACTTTCGCTGTATTTCTGAATGTGAGTAAAAATTGCTAAACCGTCAAATACAATGGCAACTGACTGCAGGAGTCTATCAGCTAACTGGAAACGTTGTGAGTAGTAGATTATGTTATAATAATGATCTGAATACAGCGATTTTGGAAATGTAATATGTATGCTAGTCCAAATAATTTATCATTCACTACCGTTTTCCTGAATACTCAGTCAATGTATATTTTGTTCTTTGCACAATCTAGGCATCTAAAGTTTAACTTGTATTTCCCCATAAGGATAGTCTGTTATAGATAAATAAAGAACGAAATCCACAGACTGTTCTTAGAAAAGCCTTTTACTTTCGAACTTCTACTTAGAGTCTGACATTTCTGTCTGAAATTTGAGCTTGAGCATGTTTGAAAGTTGAATTATCTTGAAATAAATAATATTAAGCCGACCCGATTCACGTTAAAACACCATTCTAAGATGGCCGACACTTTGCAATGATATTCCATTTGTCAAACTTCGCCCAAAGAGACCTCTACACTTCCAGGTCACACTACTTAAAAGCTAGAAGTCTGTCCTGACACTTTGTTGCCAGACGACTCTCGTTCTCTGCCTCATGCTAGCCGAGTGATTGACGAACTCCCGCTGGTTATTTTAGAAAAGATGTAAGTAACGCAATGCGACTAAATACCTTTAAATTCAACCGATACCAGTACGAGTGCTAAGCACGAAATTTCGATTCTTGTACTGTGCTCAAACCCGTTTTCTTTAATCATGTTTATGCAACCTGTTGTCCAAATTGATGTCCTGTTTTATGTAAAATATCGACATCGGTCAGACTTTGATCGTTGTAGAAAGTCTTACTTCATCATTTGGATACTATGAATAGTTTAATCTATAAAATTGTGAACATTTTGTTTAACCCTCGATGATTTATAAATACGAGCTTATATTGCTCCCACTCAATGTTCATATGCCCTCTAAAATATCGTTCTAAAATGCCTTTATAATTTCTTAAATCCTGTGCCCATTAATTGGTACTAGTTATTAGTTAAGAAAGCCATCATTTTATTTCACAGATTTGGTGACTTTTATTGATTCACCGTGACTAACAGTTGACTTCTTGGAAGTATCTTAATGTACCGCTTTCGATCCAGGTACGTCCCTATAATCCCAAGGTGAATAGAATGCATATTGACCTTTAAACAGTTAAATATAAAGAATACCCTTTGCCATTGCAGATCATACATTTGGCTTTGCTTTAAATAACTTTGTACAAATTCGAACAAGAGTCCTCGCCAAAGAGAGATACGTTTTACGACTCTCAGCAGTCCTCTCAGGTATGACGATGATTCATGAAATCAATAGTCCTGCTTTAATTTGCGTCTAATTTTGAGCCTAAGACTAACAATCCAATATGTATTCTTCCAGTGTGATTAAAAAACCACCACAGAGCGATACTCCGTCCAGTTCATTAAGACCATTTATTTTCTTTGGTCCTCCCAAGTGAGTGTAACAAATTTTTCAGTCCTTGAAATCTATATGAGACTAGCTTAAAATATTAAAAATAGAATGAGACTTGTAAATTACAATATTAGTCTACCCAAGTATCTCACACCAATTTATCTGACAACTTATGTTTTTAGTTTAAGTGTCCATCAATGGGATGTGACGCACACAGCACTTTAGTTAGGGTGAAAAAAAATTGTATCCTATGTGGATGTATTTGTTTGGTTACCACTTCAAAGAATTGTATTTAATTGTATGTTATTTTTTGTACAGGGGTCTTTTCCTCAAAAAAACTCGTCCTGATGATGGTCTTGTTGACGACAGCCTAAAAGACCGAAACGTCGACCTAAAAATCATCTCCCAAGGCATTTCTGCCATAGGACACCTAGATATATTTGTTTATTTGGTTTCCTTATTTATATATATTTTTGGAGCTGATTTTACTGTTATGAATTGTCATTGAAATGTATATTTGCTGCTCTTCATAACAGTCTTTGTATAGTTTTGCTCAACCTGTATCCCCATTTAATTAATTTTTTCTCTTTGCGATTTATACCAATATGAATAATCTTTTTTACAAAACACCCTTCCTTGCTGTGTGCTCCTTTTACTTTGTATTTGTCGTTACTTTTTAAATTTGTCAACAATGAATGTATTGTCATTTGATAAAAGTGTCTAACCAAGTCATTAAGTTATCCTGAGGATACTTTAGGTTCTATCGTTAGAACCAAGAATCTAAAAATAACTGAGTAAGACTCTGAACAAAACCCCTTGTAGCTACTCTTTATCTTAACTACTGACCGCCCAAGCCTACAAGGGTAAATTGGGTTTCCACGTTTATATATAGTGTTCTTTTTGCGGCATTTCTGTGTCCAGTACCCTCACCTCATCTGTACTAACCAGTTTGAGGATCTTTGAATTCCCACCTTCACGTTGTGTCTGCACCAACAAACTTACCCCCACTGCTATGGACCTAGGGGGATATTTAAAAGGAAATTGTGCAACATTGCGCTGCAAGCAATTTAGCAGCACCACTCTGCAACATTTAAGAAATTCAGGGAGGCATTGTAATTACCAGAATACAGTGTGTCCCTGTGCTTTCCCTTGCACTGGCACTTAAAAAAAAGCAGCCTAGCGCTAACACAGACATCCTTGTGCTATAGCGCAAGGGTGCCTGCTTTACAGGAATGATTCCCATGCAAGGGTGTCTGTCTTGCAGGGATGATTGTTTATGTGCGGGAAGGGAAACTTTCATGCACATAAACAATCTTCGAAGGCAATTTGGTCATTTTATGTGTGCTGCAGAATGTAGCACACATTGAAAGAGCAAAAACAAGGAGAAATAAAAGTACTTCTCTTGGTTGCGGCAATCTAAGGCCTGCTATTCAGTGGTGTTAGTTTTTAGAGCTGCCTCAGATTTGCAGATCCTTGTAAATCTGAGACACCGTCAAAAAGAAATGAGTGTTGCAGTGGAAGAACAACAGCAACACCCATTGGACGCACCTTTCACGCAGATACCTGCGTTAAAGGGGACGATATTTAGGAAAAGGGATGTTCCGGTGGCACAGTGCCCTTGTAAATATGCCCCCTAGTTTCTACCATTTTGGCACACTTTGGCTCTACCAAAGACTCCCACACAAGCCACCATTTACACGCACCTGGTTGTAGACAAACCTCTCTCCTATTTGTTTTCTCTGCTGTGTGTTCAGACCTCCTTCCTGGACTGCAATACAAAATACGAAACCCTGTTAGTCACCCCTCACTCTCCCTCTCAGCATATGATCTCTTACCCTTTCCTGCTGTTTCACTTGTTTGCACCCAATGGGGGATTTCCCCTTCTTCCAAGTTCTCCTTCTCTTCATCGCAACCCAATTCTAGTACCTTTTCCTCATCCTCAACCACCAATAATATCTGTTTTTCCCATCTTCCACCTCCCCATCACAGTCAGTCCAGTCAATCTTCACATTTGTGAAAGCTGACTTTGCAGCTTGCTGTTCCCCTACAATCCAGAAGCCCAAAGACAGCCATTCCATGTCTTCCAACTAGCACTCTTAGGTCGTTTGAAACCTGACTGCCCCCAGGTTTGTTTCCCTGTTGTCTCCCGAGTCACTCCATCCTGTAAGGAGGTGGTCCTGATTGGGTGGGGGTGTGTTCCTGTCTGGGTGGGGGTTGAGGGGTGTCACTATAACTTGCCTATTCGAGTCCTTAATCTGCTCCTCTGCCAGAATCCATAAGCACTCACCTCTTTGAGCTCCCTTTAGGAATATTTGGACTTCCCGTCCACCCCTATATAGATCTTAATCCGATTTAGCAGGGTGCCATTCTGCAGGCAATAAATCTGTCAAACCCTCAAATTGTTTATTTGGCACCATGTCTCTCATGGCGGTCTTCAATCCTGCCCTCCATTCCTCTATCAATGAAACAAGGTGCTCTTGTTGCTCCTTGCTTGCCCCGTCTGTAGTACCTGTAACACTGTAACATTACTCCTGACAGTTTAAAGGTGTTTGCCTCCTGCTGTCATTTGTTAACAATCTGCTTTGCCCATGCAGCCCCATCATATTGCCCTTCCAAGTCCCCTTGCACTCTCCTTTTGAAACTGGAGGTGCAATGGTCCTTCTGTCATTCCCCAAGCCCTCCCATCTCACTTTCAATATTCCTGAGGTGAGCCCATATGCCACCTGATAGCATACTGCAAACACTATTTGTCTCTCACTATCCTCAATATCACATTGAGCCCCTTGCCGGTCAATCCTTCTCACCAGGCATAAAGGTTAAAAAGAACTTTATATTGTTGGGCTCTTGGATTCGTAGAACGAAGTACTTTACCCACTAATTGTAATGTTTTGTCTATATCAAAGTCAGGATCCCCCAGTTTCACCATCCAAGATGTTTCAAATGTATCCATATCATCTAGTATCGAGTCAATTAAGGCTTTGTAGATTATTTTAATTAGGACTCCACCTACTAACAGATTATCAATCATTTTTACTTTACCACCTGGATGGATCCATGGTCTTGCCCCGTGCAGTGTTTGATGTATCTGAAGAAACTTAAACCCATGATTGGATGGAATACCGAATTTAACTTGAATAGCGGTAAACGTCATTAAATTATCTGTATCTATTCCAAAAATATCCCCCACTGTTCTAATTCCTCGTTGTTCCCACACATTCCCCATCCTATCATTGAATTGTGTGAAAACATTAGAATTCCATAATGGCGTATAATTGTTAATTTTAGGAATTGCCAAACCTTCTGAACAGCTTTTCTATGTGCATATGTTCTTGGTATAAATCCTCCATCTGCTTGCGTAATTTATTGTACAGGACAATTACATGTTAAGGTCTCTCATATAGTAAATTATAGGCACATTGTGACAGCTACATGCGTGTACATTGCAATTCACTGTTCAAACATGACTATATTACAACTTTACATGTTGTACTAAAAATATACTCTCGCATTTGCATTTGCACCATTTTGGTTAAGAAGTTGTAAAAAACAATTAAAAAAGATGTAAAAGCTGTCCTGCTGGTATGGCTAGATTTCTGACCAGTTCTAAAAACATGATAATTTTATTAGTACTCATGTAATAGTCATATAAAAGAAAACTCTCTCTTCCTGGTGTTTGTTGTCCCAGAAAATGACCTCTATCTCCGTATACTTGTTTAGTAATACACAGATAATTTTCATATACTTTCTTTGATACATGCCTCTTTTACTCGCCATCATTTCCTTAAAAGAAATGACCATGGAAACCTACTGTCAGTCTTTCAATGATCTATAATCATCTTTTATTTTCTACATCTATAACTTTGCTGTTAACAGCTATTCACAAACGTACTCTCTACACTATAATATAACCTGATTGATGTTATGGGCCTTCTATCATTTATTTCTCAACCTCAAAAAAACAGAACTCCTTTTCATCCATGCCTTAGATATTTGACTTGAGTACCTCACTGCATTAAACTGCAAACTATCCATATCCAACTCAGTAAAATCTACACTTGACAGACACCTAAGCATGAAAGAGCATTTTTATGCATCAATTAAAAGTTCATTCTACACTCTGAAACACCGTAAAAATGTCAAACCCTTCCTCCCCATTGAAGACCTAAAGACTATAGTGCAATCCTTAGTCCTCCCTAAACTAGACTACGGTAACGCAATGATTACGGTTGCTCCAAAAACACAATTACCCCCTTTGAAAACCACACTCCATACAGCGACCAGTCTGCTGTCAGGAGAGAGTCACTTCGAACACATCACTCCCACTCTCAAGAAACTCGACTGGCTACCAATCAAGACAAGAGCTATGGTCAAAACAGTTTGCATAACCCACATAGCACTCTTCATGGAAAAACAGTCTACCTCGCAAAGAAATGATCAAAAACCAGTCAAAATAGACCACTTCAAAGCTCTAACAGTCTACTTCTCATTCCGCCAAAATTTAAGAAAGAGAAATCTCACACCTGCTTCTTCTCCAGGAGCGCACCTGTATTCTGGCACTCGCTACCTCATGATTTATGTAGCAATCAATCACTCCCTCACTTCAAGAACAAACTGAAACTTCTCTTCAACAAATACCTACACCACCACCTGTAAACCATCTGATTGGTTTGTTGATACCCACCACACCCTCTGAACGAATCTGATCATCAGCAACTTGGGGAGAACTCCGCCGTTACAACACCCTACCATAGCTACCTCAGAATGCATATCACCAATCTATGCTACTGTCTGGCTCAAATCTCCATTATATATTGTTATTATGTATTTTATCAACTCCACATGTAACTTGCGCACCTACTGCTGCTAACTCTCTAAAGCACTTTTTATATATATACTGTATCTACCTCAAATGCCATCCTATATTTATATACCATATCTACTTTAGATATCATCCATCTATACTACTGTCTTAAATTTCCTTTATACATTATTATGTATTTTTTTACTCCACATGCAATGTGTGCACTTGCTGCTGTGCTAACTCTGTATAATCAACATAAACTGTTGTCTTCAGTATACTTTGTTTACATGCATTCTCTATGTCTTTTATATTTACTCCAAATGTAACTCATGCATTTGCTGCTTTACAAACTCTGTGAAGCGCTCGGATGCCTTGGGGTTAAGTTCACGCATTACAAAACTTGATAAATAATTAAAGAAAACATTCTAATCCTCTTTCCAATTGCTACACTCAAATGATATACCTGTAATCAGCTGTAGTCTTGTCTTTCTTACACATATATAATACCTACAATCATATTGGTCGAAAAAGTATTAATTTATTCCTGCTTAAAACCAAGTGGGCTGATTAACAATTGTTTCATGCAACACAGCAGTCAAATCTGCTGTGCTGTGTTTCACAAGGAGGGGAACACAGCAGAAGAGCCATTTCTACTAAGAATGGTTTGCTTCTGTTGTCTGCGCCTTTTCTGGCACTCTAACTAAGATACATTGCATGACTCACATGGGACTCACAGCCTCACACCATGTAGAAGGGGGAGTATGCAATGTCTAGCTTATTATTGTTACTGAAAGCATACCCTTTTAATACAAATTCCCTTGCCTAAAGACATTTCAGAAGTATCTCGCACACTGGATGTGTGCTGGCCACTTCAGCACATATGCAAAGTGTTTTAAAAAAAATAGAAATTGAATCATTTCCCCTTGTTATTTCCTGCTTCAAGGAGACATTATTTTGTTATGCACCGCCTTATCTTTCTAGCTAGTAGATCAGGCATAGAGTCAAAATCAATTGGCGTATTTACTGATCCACTCAAGTAATACCCTAGTAATGTCCCCTTGATGCAAGTGTTGTAAAGCATTGCAAAATGCTTTTTACACTGAGAAAAGTGCACCTTTCTAAAGCAGAATATTTGTTGTGCTGGACATAATTCCAATGTGCCACTTTGCAACACAACACAGCCTTCATAAGTCTAGGTAAAGATATCCAATACACCTGCTCTCTCTGGTCTAGGTTCATACAAATTGGATTGTATTCTTAACATTGTCTTTCTAGGTTATTTGTCCTGCATTGCATGCAATTGTTTTGGGGGAAAAACAGCCATATCAATGTATTTTGATATGCTGATTTACGTAAATATTGCTCTTAACGTGACGGAATCATGATTGATTCAAATCAAATGAAGGGAGACAGAAGCTAATCACTGTGCGTACCCTGCTTCCACACTTACTACAACAAAATTAACAAGGTGATGTCTATAACTTATGGGGGACTCTCATCCAAACCTGACCCTCCCTGGCAAACCTGTTTGTTTATTTTAAGGACTCTCACACACTGTATTTTCACTCCAGTGGCATGCTTCAACATCGAGTCCATGCCAGAGATATTTTAAGTATAACTGGATGGCATCAACCTTGGAGATTCCAAAGGAGTTCTTGTGGTGACACCTTTTTATTAGGGAGGGTATCTAATTCATTAAAATTGTCTTTGGTTGCCTTAAAGTTCTTGTTTATTTCTCAAGGCCCCTAGGCAAGATGAAAATGTTGTTTGTTGATGTCTACAGAGTCTCTTTACGTGTTCCACATCAACTCTGGTTTACATGTTTCAACCCTAGTGTGCTCTCCACTGCTTACTTTGGTTTTCTCCAGGATCACCAGTTTATATCAATCCCTATTACTAATTAAACCTATACAATGACTATTTAAGTCATATTCACATATTCATCCTTGCATGCCACACACTTATACAACCTTCTGAGGTAGTTCCCCAATCTTGTTCCTGTGGGTAAGGAAAAGACATAAGCACATATTTGTCAGCCCCAATTCGTTATGAGACTATAATCCTAAACGTAAGTGTATTCTATGTACGTGTCTTGACTGTCACTCCTAAACGTAAGTGCATTATACCAATTTGGCTCATTGTCAGTGTAGGGGTAAACGAAGTGGACAAATCTCTATGCACCAATACATATTGTACATTATGTGATAACGTGAGACAAAGTGTTAATTTGTGGCCGTTCTGAAAAGTAATGCACAGTATCTTGTAATTCTTGTAATCATTTCAGGTGGTATAAACTTGCTTATTCGTGCAAGTTCATTCATACTCTTTATACACTTACATAATTAGTCTCGATTTACTATTATCCAGCTCGAGTGTGGCCATGAGGAAAAGGGTCAAGACTGATTTGCATATGGCTAGGTCCGAACTAGGGTGGCAAAGTGAGCTAAAGAACAATGATGGAGTCAACCCTGGTCTGTGACAAGGGGTGAGTGTCTGGAAAGTTTCAGCGCTCCAGCCATCATCTCCTTGTGTTTGCTTGGTCAGCCTTATAGTCACACTCTACCAGAAGTAACTGGAAAACAAACAGATGCCAGTTATATTAGAAATCTCATAGTGGTATTCAGTATTTCAAGCCTTATTCCCAGGTAAAGGCACTTACTTAATCGAAAAACCTGACCGGCAATTTATCTATTTTGTCCCCCAGCCCCTACATCTTTAAAGGAGTATAATGCCAGTGCAAGCTATTTCAGAGTCACGTGAGAAAGATCCGGTCTCCGGTGTACACATCCAACTGCACATAGACCCACATTAGCAGTTTATCATTGTTGTTCATGGATGTGAAGCGTCCCTTGAAGAAATATTAATTCCCATTGTAGTCTATAGATGCCGTTCTTGGATGTAAATCATCTTTTGCATATTGAAGAGACATGAACGCCTTTTATCTTGCAGCAAGCCCATTATGTTTTGGTAGATTCAACTGTTTATTTTTTCTTTCAAATAATGAGACGTATGATTGAGCAAGAGAATAATTTATTGAGACCTTGTCTGGACCTTATTTTGTGTTGGAGGCCGTATTGCTAGTGGTAGGTGCATGCTTATCTCTGCTGATAATCCACCGTCGAACACCAGATTACCTATACTCGTGACCTCAATTGGGAACCGCTTTGTTGCATGATGTGCTTGTACTTCGTGAATACAGAGACCAGCACAGCTGCAACATGTAATGCCATCTCAAGAGGAGCAGGGGACGACTTTGATATGCCAGTGCGTAAGGTGTTACCGTAGTCTAAACTCAAACGACCAGTGAATGGATCACTTCTTTAAATTCTTTCCCTTAAAGGAAAGGTATCTGTAGAAACTGAACTCCAAAAACAACAGGGAACATTACATACCATTGATATCACATTACCTATCCCAATAAGTCATGAGACGAAATAAAAATATCCCAATCCTTAGAACATCAATATTAAGAATTCAACAACAAAAAGGTGATCAATAAATTAGCCGTCTAACACTGAAGGTGTCAAAGCTGAGGAATATAACATTTCTATGCTACTCTTCATAGGTGATCCCTAGATATGGCAGGGAATATATGCAAAATATGTTAGCTGCCTTCACATTCTTTTCAACAATAGTCTGTTAATGCTGAGAAAAGAATCCAAGAAACCCGATGATGAAAGTTTCAGGTATATATGAGCTGCTTCAATAGAGGATGGCACCTTAGCACAGGAGCACTGCTGGCCTCCCTATCTTCTAACCCACCAGGTATGATAAGAGCAGGTAGAGTTTCTAAACTGGCTAATCTGATGTATATGGCACAGGTTCCATACCGTACCTGGTTATACATGGCATTGAAAGTGACCCTTAAGAACGGTATCAGTTTTACAACTACACTTTATGTACAATGAGTTATTTGTGGTACTGGCACTACTTTGGGTTTGAACGGCTCAGAGGTGCTTCAGGGGCCAGAATTCACAATCCAGAATGTTATTTACATGTTTGCCTTCATCTGCTACAGTATATAAACCTATCAAGATAAATAATAGCGATGACTGATTTTATTTACTTTTTCAGTAAATAGGATCCTTGTCTTTCTATTGATTGGTAGCTGCATGTTCCAGCTGCCAGAGACAAGCAATGAAAGCTTGAAGCTTCCTTGGAAATCTAAGAATGCCCTGTTCTAGTTTCCAGTGCAATTGGTATAGTTCAAAATGGAATGAATTGGAATGAAATCTCTAGCAAATTGTCTTGAAATAAACATTTGATTTACTATGGTCTAATACGTATCCTTTAAAAAGCATGGCTCTTCTCATTGTGCCAAATGACCTGCCCATGTATATGTATGTATGTATGTATAAACTATTTTATAGCGCGCTCTGTTACTGGGGAGTATCCTGGCGCGGATAGTGGAGAGGCAGACAGTGAGACATACAAGAAGAACTTAACTTACACTCTTGAACAGATGTGTTTTCAGATGCTTTTTAAAAGCAGCCACTGAGGACATAGAGCGTAGCTGGAGAGGAAGAGCATTCCAGGCCCGGGCCCCGATCACTGAGATCGATTGGCCGCCAAGTCTTGCTCGTTTGAAGCGGGGAAGATACAATTTGTGCAGGGTGGAGGATCTGAGGGTACGTGCAGGAACATAGCTGGTAAATCTCTTCCTCAGATACGAGGGGCCTTGATCATGGGAAGCACGAAAGGCAAGCACCAGTGATTTAAATAGAATGCGTTGAGCAACCGGAAGCCAGTGGAGCGTGCGCATCTCAGAGCGAACGCTCTTCCATCTCGGGATGTTAAGTAAGAGTCGGACTGCCGCATTCTGGACAATTTGAAGACGTTTTACCAAATAGGCCGGGATGCCACTGAACAATGCATTCGCATAATCCAGCCTAGCCAGTATAAGTGCTCTAGCAACCGTCTCCTTAGCATCCCTAGGGAGCAGAGGGAAGAATTTGCGGAGCATTTTTAGAGTAGCAAAACAGGTGCCTGTAAGTTTTTTAATATGGACCTCAAATTTGAGATCCTCTGTGAACCAAATGCCAAGGTTTTTTGTAGGTCTCCCCATTTCCTTCGGGCAGGGAATGTTTGGAGGCCACAGTGAGTTCTTAAACGAGGTGGGGAAGGAACCATAAAACAGAACTTCAGATTTTTCCTCGTTGCATTTCAGCTGGGCCTGTGTTAACCCGCGAAATACAGCGGACAAGCACAGATGAACTACCGATGTGTCCAGATTGTCATCCGGCCAGGTAAACAGCAGTTGGGTATCATCTGCATACCCTATTATCTTGGCCCCAAACTGTTCTGCCAGAAAAACCAGGGGGGTTATATAGACATTGAACAGCAGGGGGCTAAGAGTAGACCCCTGCGGCACCCCTGTAAGCAGTGGTTTAGGTTCAGAGGCGTGAGGAGGCATCCAGACCTGCTGAGTCCTATCGGACAGAAAAGAGGATAGCCAATCTAGGACAACCCCCCCAATACCAATGGCCGACAACCGGCGGAGAAGGAGCTCATAGGGAACGGTATCGAACGCGGCAGAGAGGTCCAATAAAATTAGGACCGCTCTGCCACCTCCGTCCAGACATTCCCGGATTGACTCAGTCATCTCCACCAGCGCCGTCTCAGTGCTATACGCCGCCCTGAAACCTGATTGGGCGGGATGGAGGGCATTAGAGATGTCAACAAAGTTCTCCAGTTGTTGAAGGACTACCTTCTCACAAATTTTCGTAAGTGCCGGAAGAAGGGAAATGGGACGGTAGTTCCCGGGCACCGACACGTCCAGTCCGGGCTTCTTCAAAAGCGGCTGCAGCTTGGCCTGTTTCCAAGCTGACGGCACCTCTCCAGTGGCCAGGGAAAGGTTAACTATCTGCGTGATCTCAGCGCAGACTGTTTCCGCCACCTCCGACAGCACCCGGGCCGGGCACGGATCGGCTGGGGAGCCAGACTTCAGGGACTGAAGGAGAGGGAGAACGGTACACTCCTCAATTTGCACAAAGTTCGTGAAGTGCTGTCCTGAATTTGGACATGGAAGAGGACCCAAATCAGCAACTAGATAATCGGCTGGGAGGGCCGCTAGAAGGTCCTGCTGAATCCTCGTTATTTTCGTAATGAAAAAGGAGGATAGCTCCTCACACCACTGCGCAGAGGACGGGAGTGGAGCAGCATCAGCTACAGGGGACATAAAACTTTTAACAATAGAGAAAATCTCTCTGCTATTGTTGTCAGCCTTGGCAATGCGCCCTGCATAGAAATTCCCCTTAGCTACCTTGATAGCTGTGTAATAGTCTTTCTGGGCGAGTCGCAGAGCGGATTTAGCCTCAGAGCTATATCCACATCTCCAAGCTCGTTCTAATTTTTTTACACCCCAGTTTCAGTTCTCTCAGTTCCGGGGAGAACCAGGGTTGGGAGGGAGAGCGCCTAGCTCTGCACACCGTGCTTTGCTTAGTAGAGGCGATAGTCGCCTCTCGAGCCCACTCATTAAACTCACATACTGCCACGTCCAAACATGAGTTAAGTTTTGGGCGGGTGCTGGACAAAGCCTGTCTGAACTCGAGTACATTAATCTTTTGGGGGTGACTGATGAGAGATGGAAGACTGGGTTCGGGCAATTCCCACATGAATCTGACCAAATCATGGTCCGACCATGTAGTCTTTTCCACAATAACCGACTGAATGGGAAAATTAGAGCAAACCAGGTCGAGTAGATGACCACCCGCATGCGTTGCACCAGTGACCCATTGCTTAAGTTGAGCAAGCTCGAGGATTTCACCAAGTCTTCGGGCTTCCGGGTCGTCCGGAACATCCATATGGATATTTAAGTCGCCGACCAGCAAAAACTTAGGAAAGCTTAGGGCGCGGGGCACTATGTATTCTTCAAAGGAATCCAGAAAATGGTTAGGCTGGCCCGGTGGCCTATAGATCAGAGATCCACCCAAGGTAAAATGAGGAGAAGTCTTTATAGAGAAATGAAGAACCTCTGCACTAGCATCCGCAATCGGAGGCTCAGAGGTGAAGCTCCACCACTCCCTAAAAACGACTGCTATCCCCCCCCTCTACCTAAGGGGCGATCAACCCTAACAATCTTAAAACCCCTGGGGACAGCAAGTTCCACACTGGGAGCGGAAGTGTTAGTCATCCACGTCTCCGTGAGGAACAATACATCCAACTGGCCTTCCCCTAGTAATTCAAAGATATCAGCGGCATGCCTCACCGCAGATCTGGCATTAATCAAACCCGCCCTGATGTTGGGGACCGGGACGTTATTGACCAGATATGAAGGAAGGGAGGGTTGGGGGAAGAAGCCACAGTGGGGGCAAGTAGCCAAAGCACAATCAGGGACTACCCGAGGGCAGGGTAAACCCTTAGCAGGGGGGGCCAAACTCCACAGATCACAGCGCGAGCACCTGCGTTTCTCTGACGAAGGGATCCCAAGAAGGCGCTGAGCAGCATGGCTGGCCCTGGGCCCGTCCGAGGCACGGACGGGCACAGACGGGCCCTCCTTTGGCGCTCCTTCGGCGCTCCTTCGGCGCGCCCGCTGCGCGCGACTGCTGCGTGCCCTATGGGGGACCATTATTTAGCACCCAAGCCCCTCCCCGAGCTGGACCGATACCTCCCGACCAGCCAGGGACCGGGCCTCACTCAAGATGGCGCCGCCCGACCTGTCCCTCCACTACAATCGGCACAGAACAGCCGCGGTGGACCAGGGCACAGGGGAACTGGAAACAGTGCAGGTAATAAAACGGATTCAGTTTAATTAAAAAATACATACAACACAATTCGTCAGGCAATTGAGTGTACAGAAGTAAAAATGAATTTTTAAAATAGCGCTACAGCTATAGTGCAGGAAAGCGAGTGAGCAGAAGAGTTAAACTCGCAGTCTGCCCGTCTTTTCTCCAGCAGCGTTTCTGAGTGCTGCCACCACAAAGATCAGCCACGAGAGTAAAGAAACCAGAGGGTCTATTTAGCACCCAAGCCCCTCCCCGAGCTGGACCGCTACCTCCCGACCAGCCAGGGACCGGGCCTCACTCAAGATGGCGCCGCCCGACCTGTCCCTCCACTACAATCGGCACAGAACAGCCGCGGTGGACCAGGGCACAGGGGAACTGGAAACAGTGCAGGTAATAAAACGGATTCAGTTTAATTAAAAAATACATACAACACAATTCGTCAGGCAATTGAGTGTACAGAAGTAAAAATGAATTGCGATTCTCCTATTAACATGACCAGAGAATCTGGATTTCATTAAAGACACGGAGGCTGACATTATGCATTATCCTTTAATAAGCAACTCACACAGCCGCACTACATCATAAAGGATAAGTTCTAGAACAAACAGTGTACAAAGGATGTAACTAGGATATGATCTGCCTCTTTTAAAAGCGGCTCGCCAGCAGATAAGTCACTACTTCTTATCTCTCCTTACTTTAGACTGATTTCATTTATATTGCTGTACATTTATACTTCCTGAGCGTTTCTTAATATTATTATACTGTTTACTATGCCTTTTTGCCCATTTCTTGTCCTGTGACGCCTTAATTCTTATTTTTCTATGCTTTATGCGTCTTTGCCTTGAACCCGATGTTCCCTCGTGGGTGGTGCTGGTTCGATCCCACTCCAACCCCCCTCCCTTGGACTTCCAATTTTCGGTTGTCCTTACCTTTCTAATCTCCCTGCGTGATGGCCATAGCTCCTCTGATAGAGTGTGCTTGGAATTTAGAGAGGTCAATACCAGCAAGACTCATGGTAGACTTAACCCATCTAGCTATAGAAGTGGAAGAGACAGGTTTAAAAGGTTTCACAAAAGAAACTAAAAGTTGATTTGCATCGTTAGGACGTAGGAGAGACATTCTAGAATCATACTCTTTCATACAAGCAACAACACAAAGTTTAGGGAAGGTGTCAAAACGAGGATAAAAGATAAAATCTGACATGGTTTTCGTCCTTCTGATTAACTCAAATTTGACACCAGATATATCATAACATCTATTAGAAATGTCTAAGCTTTTGATGTCAGAAACTCTTCTACAGGAAACTAGGCACAAAAGAGTGGCGAGTTTGAAGGAGAGAAATTTTCTATTAAGGGAAGAGTTATCAGGCCAAGAACAAAAAAGGTCTAAAATACATTTAACATCCCAAAGGGTCTGATACTTAGGTTTAGGAGGTCTCCTCAATCTTATACTCTTGAGGACTCTACAAATAATAGGATTTTTACCTACCGATTTACCGTTGATGGGGGAATGGCCCGCGGAGATTGCGGATCTAAAGCAATTAATAGAGCGATAAGAAAGACCTCTGTCAAATTGTTCGACCAGAAAATTCACGATATTGACGACAGGAGTCTCCACGGGATCGAGATTCCTTTCCAGGCACCAATGAAACCATTTCTTCCAAATGTTGTTATACCTGAGGTGTGTTCCTGGTGCCCAAGATTCTCCGAGAAGAGAGAGAGCTGTTGACGAAAGTCCATACAATTCGTTAGATTGCCTGACACTTTCCAAGCAAGAAGGTTCAAATTCCCCCCGAGAATAAGACGATGATCTTCCCCGTCTGCGTTTGAGACCAGGCCTGGAGAGGCTGGGATCAGAAAGGGAATGTCGCATGCTAGTTCCAGGGCTGTCGGGAACCAAGCTTGGGACGGCCAAAAGGGAGTAATTAGGATCAGAAGGCATTGTTCTAATCTGACTTTCTGGAGGACCCTCTGAATCATGGCGAAAGGGGGAAAGGCATAACCCAGGAAGTGAGACCATGGTTGGAGAAAGGCGTTCACAGCGAGAGCGCCCGGGTCCGGCATCCAACTGAAATAGTTGGGAAGTTGGAAGGTAAGCCTGCTGGCAAATAAGTCCACATCTATAGGACCCCAAAAGTGGAAAAGGGAATTGAAGACGTTCACATCGAGTTTCCAGTCTGAAAAATCTACAAGGAATCTTGAATTCCAGTCTGCAGAAATGTTTGACTTCCCTGGAAGATATTCCGCCCTGAGGGAAATTTTGTGTTCTTGACAGAACATCCAAAGTTTCCTGGCAAGATTGGAGAGATCTGCAGATTTCGTTCCTCCAAGGCGATTGATATAGGCAACAGCAGAAATGTTGTCCATTTTCAGAACAACAGACCTCCCTTGGATGGAGTGTTTGAAGCTCATAAGAGCGTATAAGCCAGCTGTCAATTCCAGAAAGTTTATGTGTTGAGAAGATTCCGTCAGGGTCCAAACCCCACCGGTGTTCTGGTCTTCCAAGCGTGCACCCCAGCCATGAAGACTGGCATCTGATTCTAGGACAAAATCTGGGGAAGAGCCAAAGATAGCTTTGCCATTCCAGGCGTCTAAGTTTTCGAGCCACCAAAAAAGCTCTGCTCTGGCATCTGGGTCTAGAGAGATAAGATCTCCATACCATAGACCTGAATTGAGGGCTTTTCTCTTTATTCGCTGAAGCGCGCTGTAATTCAGAGGACCAAGGAAAATGGCCTGGATGGAAGAAGAAAGAAGTCCGAGGAGTCTGGCTAGTTCGCGGAGTGTCAAAGACTCTTGTTTCAAGACGGACCTGATCTCTTTCCGGATCTTGGCAATCTTCTTGGTAGGAAGAAGGAGAAGACATTTGACAGTGTCCAGAGTGAAGCCAAGGAAATCTATGGTCTTGCAGGGAGAGAGAATGGATTTCTCTTTGTTGATGATGAATCCTAGACTCTCTATTAAGTTCATTGAAGTATTCAGATCTCTTAGGAGGTCAGAATGAGATTGGGACATGATAAGGATATCGTCCAGGTAGATGATGAGACGGATACCCCTTTCTCTTAGAATTGTAACGATACACTTCATGATCTTGATAAAACACCAAGGGGCAGAGGAGAGGCCGAAGGGAAGAGCTTGGAATTGGTAAAGACGTTGTTTCCAAGCGAATTGAAGGAAAGCTTGATGTTCCTTGTACATTGGGATGGTGAAGTAGGCATCCTTCAGGTCTAACTTGACCAACCAATCTCCTTCGAGAAGGAGATCTCTTAGAAGGTGGATACCTTCCATTTTGAAGTGACGATAGACCAGAAATTTGTTGACTTCTCGAAGATTTATTACCGGTCTCCACCCTTTACAAGACCGGAGGCTACATTATGCATTATCCTTTAATAGGCAACTCACACAGCCGCACTACATCATAAAGGATAAGTTCTAGAACAAACAGTGTACAAAGGATGTAACTAGGATATGATCTGCCTCTTTTAAAAGCGGCTCGCCAGCAGATAAGTCACTACTTCTTATCTCTCCTTACTTTAGACTGATTTCATTTATATTGCTGTACATTTATACTTCCTGAGCGTTTCTTAATATTATTATACTGTTTACTATGCCTTTTTGCCCATTTCTTGTCCTGTGACGCCTTAATTCTTATTTTTCTATGCTTTATGCGTCTTTGCCTTGAACCCGATGTTCCCTCGTGGGTGGTGCTGGTTCGATCCCACTCCAACCCCCCTCCCTTGGACTTCCAATTTTCGGTTGTCCTTACCTTTCTAATCTCCCTGCGCGACCGCGCTCCGTCTTCCTAAACGTCCCTCTCTCTCAGCGCTTTTCAAAACGCGCTTCGCTTCAATTGCGCTTTCACTCGATCGCTCCACAAATACGCTTTACTTCGATGCCTTTACAAATGCGCTTCGCCTTATATTGAAGGAAAGGCCATTAGCAACGCTCGCGTTGCGTGCCCCCTTCCCTAAGCCACTTTCCTCTTCTCCGACGGCTGAGCTCGAGCGCTTCTCGTATCCTGACAGTTGCTCTGCTTCAGTTGTCGGAGACACCCTGCTACGCTACGCTCATTAACTGTTCTTGCCAATTAATTAGACAAACTAACTATCGACATTATTAAGATATCTTGAATCCTATTATTAATTCCCTACTGGTCCTATTATTACCAAAACTCACCCATTATTACTAAAATCACCCAGACTCCCTATAATCTACCTACCCTACCCCATATAAAAAAAAAAAAAACAAGAACCTACCCTTTATATTTTGAACTTATTAAAAAAAAAAAAAAAAAAGAGGAGAAAGAGAGTTGGACTATTAACAGAGGAAAAGTCTTATTACTTACCTCACTAATACCATTTAGTTTCCCCTTAATTCTTCTACACCATGTCTGACATGGATTCTGAGGATGCCATGGCAAGCTCACCTGCACCTATTGCTAATTCTTTAAAAAAATTCCTTCAACAGGAGATTAAATCCTGTATGATGTCCTCTCTCAAAGAAGTTATGCTCTCTAAAAGACCGTGTGATTCCCAAGACCCCCCCCTTATCCACGGCAAGAGACCCAGAAAGACTAAAAATTGTGAAAGCACTACTGGCCCAAGCGCCTCTCTTTGTATGGGAGGTCCTAGCACCTCAACTTGGATGGGGGGCCACCGCGCCCCACTTGAACCTGATGTCCCTCGGGACACTCCCTTGACAGGTGCCCATGGCGGCACAAATGTGTACGGTGTCCCTCGCGACACACCCTGGAATAGTGCTAATCCAAAAAAGAACTTTGGTTTTGACTCCTCCTCCTCCTCCTTTGACGACAACTCCTCAAAAGACCCCTCCGACGAATTTGTCTTTGACCTGGACGAAGTCCAGCAAGACTTCAATTCTCAACCTGATCCCGAACCAAATTCTAAAAATACTATTTTGAACCCCATTGGAGAAGAAATGTTCTCTCCCTTAAACATCTCTCACCCTAATAGCTCAAAATGGTTCCCCCAAGAACATGTCTCCCAATTTGTCACACGTTGGTTGAGAAACCTATTGGACAGAAATACTAGAAATACAATGAGGTCTGAATCCCCCAGACCTACCATTGAGGAGAGGGTCTGTCAAACCCCAAACCTAGATCCAGACCTTATCAAATTCCTCTTTAAATTGGGGCGAGACCCTAGAAAAGGACTGGAGAGAGCCCTTAAAGGCTGCCAAGACAGTCTTTTAGATGTCCTAGGACCACTGGTTAGAATTTTAGATATGGCTGAACAATCCCATCTCTCCTCTACCCCCTTGAACGTCGACCTCGTTCGAGGATGGAGCCAAAGAGCCATTGTTCTCCTTGGCAATGCTAACGCCAGTTTAAATATTGAAAGAAGAAGGCCCATTTTAAACAAAATCAACCCTAAACTAGGGGACATGGCAGAAAAAGAACCCTCCCAAAACCCTAAAGGCCTTCTTTTCGGAGAAGATATAATTAAAGAGATCGGTAAATACGTCTCTACCTTTACTGCTCTCGACAGGGCTCAAAACAATCTGAGACGAGTCTTTAACACAAACCTTTTTGGTCAGGCCGGCAGAAGGGGTCGCTCTTCCGGCCGAGGAAATCAACGACCCTATTCATCCTTCAGGGGATCTGGAAGTGGCTTCTATCCCTTTTTCTGAACAAGAAAAAGAGTGCTTACGAATCTTGCATCGGACCAGGGAACCTCCACTATAGCGCCCTTTTTGAGCATAGAAATAATTTCTTCCTCCACGATCTTTTCCTGATCTTGTGAAAGGACAAAGGGTTGGTGTAAGTGTGATTGGAAGGGGATCTGTAAAAAGTCTATCTTGAAACCCAAGACGGTTTCTAGAACCCATGGATCTTGGGTGATTGAATTCCAAACATGATAGAATTGTTTTAGTCTGCCCCCTACAATGGGAGGGAAAGAAGAAAGAGGAGTAGTACTTACTTGTAGAGTTTGAGGTGTTGGGAGCACCGCGACCTCTGGAACCACGGTTTCTTGGACCCCTTCCTCTTTGGGGAAAGAAGGGTTGGGATCGAACCAGCACCACCCACGAGGGAACATCGGGTTCAAGGCAAAGACGCATAAAGCATAGAAAAATAAGAATTAAGGCGTCACAGGACAAGAAATGAGCAAAAAGGCATAGTAAACAGTATAATAATATTAAGAAACACTCAGGAAGTATAAATGTACAGCAATATAAATGAAATCAGTCTAAAGTAAGGAGAGATAAGAAGTAGTGACTTATCTGCTGGCGAGCCGCTTTTAAAAGAGGCAGATCATATCCTAGTTACATCCTTTGTACACTGTTTGTTCTAGAACTTATCCTTTATGATGTAGTGCGGCTGTGTGAGTTGCTTATTAAAGGATAATGCATAATGTCAGCCTCCGGTCTTGTGATGAAATTTTTAAAATAGCGCTACAGCTATAGTGCAGGAAAGCGAGTGAGCAGAAGAGTTAAACTCGCAGTCTGCCCGTCTTTTCTCCAGCAGCGTTTCTGAGTGCTGCCACCACAAAGATCAGCCACCTGAAGACCACCAGTAATAGTACATTATCAGATAATGTACCCTTTCTTTTGTTAAAGGCTGTCGAATGGAAGCAGAAGTTCAACACCACAAGAGACTGCGATAAATCTGTAATACAATAAGATTCGAAAGTGATGCTGGACATATTTTCATGCTTAAGATTCATTCAGCCTGCAGCAGTTTCAGGCAGTTTTCGAGATTCTACATTTCATTAGAAGAATGTTGAAAGAGATGAGTTATGTATTGAGTCTCACCCACTAGAGAAGAAAGAAGCACAATAAGCATGGGTTTGAGTATGAGCGAATGAATAACAAAATACTAATAGCTCTCGATTAGAAATTAGGTTTCTTCGGGTTGACTGGGGTTTGATCCCTGGTCAAGCAGTAACCACAATCCTCGTCAGGGTAACACTTTAAACAGTAAAACAGTGAAAATACCACACAAATAGATCCCACACCCGGTTTAGCGAAATAATGTGACGTTTTATAAATATAACAAGACCAAGATGACAAAAACCCAATCAGTAAATTCAGGGACATTAAATTTCATAGTTTTAGTTGAAATCGCACCAAAAAGCACAAGCAAGGGACATCTGGGCACTTCGGACTGGTATAAAGTCACAAGATTAGGCCAACCACAATGGAGCGTGGGCCGACTACAGAGACCCACTGAACAAAGTACCTTAAATCCTGTTGCAGAGACTTGCGTGGACCTGGGTTGCAACTGAGGCAATGCATCAGTTCTGAGATGCGATAAGGCTGCGGTGTTAGGTCCTGTTGCATTTTCTGTGAGGATCCTGTTGATGGGGCTTGTGATGTGAAGTTCTGCCATCTGGGTAGCAGTGTGCAGCTGGTGATGCGTCAGTTCCGAACTGCTGCGAGGCTACGATGCGGAGTCTGCCATCATTGTCGAGGCTGCCGTCATTGAGGGATGCAGGAGGCTTATTGTGTACAGTTTGCTCCTGCAACTGTTTCACAAACTTTTCTTTATGGGGAGTTCGGCCACTTAATTTAGTTTCAAACTTGATGATCCTATGATCTAACTCTTTTCTTGAACTCTTTATGGATTCTACTAGCTTTTCATTCCATTTACTTAGAATAGGGACTAATTCCTTTATGGGACTCAAGGATCAAATCGCAGTATTTAATGACTCCTACCAAAATTTCTTGATCATTTCTGTAAATGGATTTATCTGATTTACTAATCCATTGCGCTGGGAAACCCTTGTTGGGTAGATGTGCGCATTATAAAATAAATTAACATAACAACAAATTAACAACATAACTAGTTGAATAAAGAGAGACTTTTTTTTTTACAAATCTCCTAAAGAGAATAACGTTTTAGGCTGATTTAAAACTTTCATTATTGACAACTTAAACTGGCAATTATGATGTTGATTGACTTGATTTCATTTAGCTTCCATTCGAAAATTGTGGCAAAGCTCTGGTGTCTAAAAGAAGAAGATGTAGCATGGAGTTGGAGCCCATTGTTGTAAGTCACAGGTTGAACCGGTACTGCAACTGTATACTGATGCTATTTAGAAATTGAGACTCAGCGGAGTTTCACAAACTTCTCTTTATGGGGAGTTCGACCACTTAATTTAATTTCAAACTTGATGTTCCTATGATCGCACTCTTTCCTTGAACACTTTATGGATTCTACTAGCTTTTCATTCCATTTAGTTAGATTAGGGACCTAGGACCAGATGTAGGTCGGTCGGTAATGGCCGAAAATCGGTATTTTCGGCCGTTACCGACCGGTATTTCAGAAATGGTATGTAGGGGCATTATTTTACAGAATCGGTAAACTTACCGATTCGGTAAATTTACCGATTCTGTAAAATACCGAATCAGTATTTTTACCGATTCGGTAAATCTCAGATGTAGGTGGGACTCTTCTGAGTCCCAAAGGCCCTACAAATTCGGTATTTTAACACCCAATCCAATTGGGTGTTAAAATACCGAATTCAGGTGTGCATGCACTTGTGTGCATGCACAACTAGCCATGTGACAGACACACATGCCCTTAGGGCATGTCTGTGTGCCACATGACACACATGCCTATTTTTGGGGTGCCAGAGGATGTCAAAGTGACACCCCCTGCACCCTTGCAAAAGTCGGTATTTACCGATTCGTAATTACCGAATCAGTATTTCCCATTCATTCCTATGGGCTTCACAGCCCATAGGAATCAATAGGGAATACCGATTCGGTAATTACCGAATCTGTAAATACCGAATTCTAACGATTCGGTATTTCCACATCTGGAAATACCTACATCTCCCCCCTTCATATTTACCGACTCTGAAATACCGAATCGGTAAAATTCGGTATTTCAGAGTCGGTAAATATGATTTACCTACATCTGGTCCTAATTCTCTTATGGGACACAATGGTCAAATCGCAGTATTTGATGACTCTAACCATCATTTATCATTTCTGTAAATGGATTTCTCTGACTTACTAATTGAATAAAAAGGGAATCTTTTTTCCAAAACCCTTAAAGAGAATAACTTTTTAGGCTGATTTAAAACTTTCATTATTGACAACTTAAACTGGCCATTATGATGTTGATTGACTTGATTTCATTTAGCTTCCATTCAAAAATGGTGGCAAAGCTCTGTTGTCTAAAAGAAGAAGATGTAGCATGGAGTTGGAGCACATTGTTGTAAGTCACAGGTTGAACCAGTACTGCAAAGTAAATTTTGGACTCTTTCATTGCTATCAGTATTCTGGTAGCACAATATGGTTCACAACTTAAATAGAGCTATAAAATAATTTACCAAGTTAGAGTGAATTGCTTGACCCTGAAATCCAAGGTTGAGAACTTGAAGATCTGACAAGGTGGTATTCAAAGATGGTTGCAGTTTGGAGGTGTGAGTATTAATAGGGTGGCGAATTGTGATTGGGTGTGAATGGATAGATGGATGAAAATGTTATTTGTATTTATCTGAAGAGGTTGAAGAGTTTCATACTTGCCATAGTCTAAAATCCTGGGATAGGTTGAGACAATAGTAGAAGACACTTGGTATTTTTGTTTTTTTTGTTTGCAGGTTAAAGGTCTAAAGTGTGAGGTACCATCACTTTTACCAATAGGATAGAGATGCTAAAGACCTTTTGTCATTGTTTAACATTGAATGATGTTAGTAGAACCTAATTGCACAAAAAGGTGATGTAGCATTGATTAGAGTGATTTCACGCTAGTTGAGATTTCACTTGTGATCGTGAGAAATTATTGAATGAATGTAATACTGTTATTCTTTTAGTAGAGCAAACAAGAAGTGATGTGTTTGTACTGGTAATTGAAAGTTTTTGTTGAAATGTGTGCAAGTACGGAGTAATTGTAAATAAGGGTCCATGCGGACATTGGTTGTTTGGTCTGCTTTCGCGTTGGGATTGGTTGGTGATGTCAAGGTGTTGCCCTTGGATTGAAATTGGAATTAACATATTGAAATTAAGGGTTTTCTTGCCTTTCAATTAATTGTGAACATGAAAAGCTTTAGAGAAATTAAGAATTTGGTGAAGGGATAAGTTACTATATCAGCGCCAGGATGCTTCTTCCGGAGCGACAGTCGCGCTTTATAAATACCGTTTCCAATTCCAATTCCAATTCCAGTACAGAAATGTGAAGAGGCACCTCCTGAGGATACCCTGCATACAATGTGATGACAGAACATGGGTTACAAACATATTTTTGGCTTCATCAATGGCCCAAGATCACAGAGAAAAAAGAGTCCACTGAGTTTCCCAAAATACAGGACTTTTGAAACTGGAATTGTATATAATTCAAAAGGGAAATTGTATGAAATGAAAAAACCTCCTAGACCTGCTCAATATGACGCTCTAACTTTATGGGAGAAAGTTGCCAGAGAGAAAGAGATATATCAAAGAAGGACAAAGAGAGCAGTGTGTAATTATGCAGATGCTTAATGGGATGAAGGACAACGTAGAAGGAGAAAAGCTGTAATTGAGGGAACCATATTGTAGTCAATTATTACGACAGAGCTACCAGGAAAGGGAAATATGATGAAATCAATAGGGAAGGATGAAGAAAAGAAATAGATGTTGAGACAGGAAGGTATTCAGGGGATATCCTAGAAGAAATGTTGGCTGCAAGACCCCCACCTTATGCAACACCTACTGAGCATAGAGAATCAAGTGCAGGTATGAGTAGTGCAGGGGCATCTGCCCCTGTAAAACCAAGTATAGTACAGATTGAGAAACCTGCAGATAGTTCAAATATCTCTACCAATTGTGACAGTAGTAGTTTTGTCTGTGACTAGTACTCTCATAGTGCATAATACAGCACAAGTACAACCAGTAAATGTACATACTTTACCTAGGCCTGTTACAAATGCCCCAGAAAATGGAAATGTGATGCAAGAAATTCAAGGTGCTACAGGAGGTATTCCTGCAACTGGGTTTATTCCAACTTCACAAAATTCACAGATTGTTGTGTGAAGACCACCACAGACAATTTAAGCACTTAGAGACGGAGGAACACTGGTTTTTACAGCACCTGTGACTCCAGGAGAAATAAACACTACTGAGATGGAGGTATTCCACCTTATTTGGCGGAAGCAGAAGGGATCAGAAAGACAGAAAGTGCAGAGTTGCAAGCTAATTTAAATTCTGAAATGGAAAGACCTTTAAACCTTACCAAACTAAAGGTGGACTTGGAGGAAATTATAACAATACGTTTAGAATTAGAGCATTTAGGACAATATCGAAAGAAGGAGTTAATTTACCTGTGTAAAATAAATTATCAGAGGAGCAGCTGTTATACATGATGAATTGACAGAACTAGCACAGAAATATGATATTGACCTGTTTAAAAATTGACATTTGCAGTAAATATATAGTGTTCAATTGGGTGATGTAACATTTGATAATCTGCATGCAACAGGAATGCGGTTGCATATTATAGAGCTGGTAAAGTACATTCGCAAGAGAGACTGAAAAATTGGAAATAAAATGGGCAAAGAAACATGAAAAGAGAAAGAGGGAAACTGAAGTGACAGGGAGGAAATATGAGAAAAATGAGGGAGAGACTACAGCATATCCCTTAAGGGAAATAGCAGAAGGAGTGTATATACAAGTGCCATGGAGCAGAGGCAATCTTGCAGCACTCACAAGCAATTTTCCGAAGTTGAGAGACAAACCTGTGCAATGGTATTCACAAGTAGAATGGTTTATAACGATTTTGAAATTGCTGTGGGCGATATGCATATGTTCTTTGAAATTGTAGTGCCAACTGATTTGTGCTCTGAGTGTTAGACTGCTGTAGAATGGCAATGAGATAAACTTGTGAGGAATACTAGAACTAATGTACCATCTCATGTGGTTATGAAGAAATATGAAGCACTGATTACTTTCTTGAAGAGCTGAGTGCCATCAACAAATTTAGACTGGGTTCAGATGAATCGAATGACACAATAATCAAATAAATCAATTCTTGAGTTTTATGAAAGATTGTTACAGGTATTTTGACAGCGTAGTGGATTAGAGTATTCTGAAGAGAAGGATATGGGGATTTTGTGTCTCATTTTGTCTTAGGGTTAAAGCCAGAGATAAGTTCCCATATAACTTAAAGGGGCATATTCTCAAGGACTTATCGCAGAGTTATCAGCACTTTATCGCAGCCAAAGTGGCAATACATTTATTGCCCCATTCACAAGCAGGTGCAAATAGCCAATATCACCAGTTTACCTGCAATAGCAGCCGCAAAAAACATTGCCACAGATGAGCTAGGCAACTAACGCTAATGATATGCAGAGTAGGCGTTCCCGTGCAAAAAGCTGCAAAAACACCACTCCGCAACATTCTCAACACCAGCCAGATTGGCGATAAGATCACAAAACAGGCGATAAGGCGTTAGCAGCAGGGATTTAACACCTGCTCTTACCTGGTGTAAAGTCAGAAGACAACCTGCACCAGAAAAGGGAGCCCAGCCCAGAGCCACACCAGAAGAAAAACAGATGCTATTGGTGCCACTGATCATGCAATTCGCCTGATGTTGCACAATTACAACATTTAAGATGCATGTGTGGTCAGAAAAAGGAGAATCACTCATTCATCTTTGATTTACCAAACAAAACAATTTATTCAAATAAACTCAAAACAGCTATTTTGAAGTGTCATGGCGGGTCCTCTCAGGACAATCTGTAGGTCACAGCCTGCAAGACAAAATTGTAGATAAGAAGATGTGTCATGCGCTCATCAAAAGGACAGATAGATAGAGAGAAAGAGAGAGAGATAGAGAGAGAGAGAGAGAGAGAGAGAGAGAGAAAGAGAGAGAGAGAGAGAAAGAGAGGGAGAGAGAGAGAGAAAGATGGAAAGAGAGGGAGAGAGATAAAGAGGGAAAGAGAAGGAATGAGAGAGCAAGGGAAAGAGAGGGGGAGAGAGAGAGAGAGACAGTAAAAAAAAGAGAAGGAGAGAGAGTGCCAACACTGCTGACCCAGGCCAAGCTGCTCACGTGCTGCCACCGGTGTGTCTCAAACAACGTGCCGGTATGCACTGCAGTACATACAATTGCACACACCATCATACAGGCTTATGCACCCCAGCCCTCCCCCCGCCCAGTGGTGTCTGCCCACCCCTGCGCATCCAGGCCTCACTTCTCACCTTCCACCACTGGCGTGTCTCCAAGAAGGCCCATCACGTGCCATGCAAGCCCCAAGCCCGGGGCCCCTGAACATGGCAGGTTACACATCATGCAACCCCGCTCCGAGGGCATCCAGGTCACACACTTGATTCTGGGTCTTGATTTCGCTATGGCAGAGATCATATCAGTGCACACAGCATCATCACAGGCTGCCCACCTGCTCAGCCGTTTAGGTGCCACTAACTCTGTCACCCGCAAGGCAACACCACGTGGCAATAGGCCAGCACTACCTGCCGGCTTAGGCCTACACTGCAGTCCAACAGGGCTCACACAAATCCCTACCAGTCCGGATCTCCAGGACCGGGGATCATCGCGGGCTGCACACCCACTCAGCTCTTTAGGTGCCCATACCTCAGTGCACCGAAAGTCACCGTCCCGTGGGGGTGTGCCTGCACCAGCCACAGTGTTACTGGTGCCACCAAGCCTGTGCCCTCAAGTCATGGACCCTTTATGATTGAGACTTGTGGTGCGGATGCCATCACGTCACCTCCGGCACTGGGGAATGGGATGTGGCAGGGCCCTAGGCCCTCATGCATAAATGATTGCATAAATGATACCCACACGGATTCACCCAGATAGAGAGTGGAAATGGCGTCCAGCACGTGCGCCAGGCCCATTTTATTGGCAGAGTCACATGTCCTGTGACGCCTGTGCTGGAAGGGTGTGGTGTGGTATAAACCAGCCCTCAGGGAGCGGCTGTGGCATGCTGACATCTAGACCTGTGATCAGCAGATCACTACAGGGAAGACCTGGGACATGTAGCGTTGTCGTCCCCCCCTGTGAGCGTAAGCGGAGTGGGCTGGCCAGGCATTTGCTAGTCCAGTGTAAGGGTGTGAACAATGACCCCAGGGCTTTGGGCCTGGTTTTGTTGTGGGCTGGACAAGGAAGTAACTAATGCGTGTGTCCCTGTTGTAGTGCCGGCGCCACCCGGACCGGAATCAGCAATGTGTCACCATGTGACCCAAGTCCCACAACATGAGCAACTTGGACATAAAGGGGAATCACTGACCATAGGTTCATCCATACTTCCACACTTGAAGAATATGAATGTTTAATGCACATTCAGTGGAGTGTTGTATCTGGAGCAGTACATGGCCATGCAAACCCCACTTTACATTGTTGGCCCGTGGAGGGCCAGCCAGAGTCCTTCAGGGAATGATAAGTTCATCGGAAGAGGAACATTTCAGTCCGCAGTCTGATTGCTGTGTCATTGGTACCATACAGAATATGGCAATCCATGTCGTGGTCCAAGGTGAGTGTCACAGAGTGTATCGGGGGACAGTGGAAGGTGATGATGCAGCGGGCAGAACCAAGCAGAAACCAGCCATATGGCGGAGATGAATGCTACTGCGTCCTTCATACCACGAAGGCAGATTCATACGCATCTTCGTCCTCTTCTGTTTCATGTGCCTCACATGTGGGTGGTGGTATTCTGTCTCCAGCACTGTGTTGTAGTGACACATCTGGGGCCAGAGGTGGAATGTCTGCTGCACTGTGTGGCACTGACACTTCAGGGGGCGGAGATGTGGATGTAGTGGTAGCAGCAGCATTCATCAGCACCGGGCCTTGTGACAGAAATGCCTTGAGGAGGGTCTTTAGGTAATTGAGGAACCCAGCTACCTCTTGCTGTTGTGCAGCCGTGGCAGCCGCTCTTTCTGCCTGCGTCCACTCCATGGTCTCCATTATCCTCAACATTTGTCCCAACTCCCGGTTGATATTGCTAGAGCCACTCTGACTAGACAGTTGCTCTTCTCTCCGAGTCAGGACTCCAGAGATGTTAGCCATGGATCGCTGGAGAGCATTGAGCAGACTGTGGGTGTCCGTTAGGGACTGAGAGTGGTCCCTGATGGGACTTAGACACCCACGTATTTCATCTAGTTTGGCTGCCTATGTGGGTGAACCCGACCTGCACCTGTTCAACCAGCTGCTCCTGGCACCCCATCACATGGCATTGGAAGGCCATATGTTCTTCGTGGGGATCCTGGGAGGCAGCCGTGGTGGTGGGTGCTGCCTGCTGTGTGGTCTGTGTAGGGGGTGGGGTCTCATCGATGCAGCGGGCTGCCCTGCTCCTGGAGGTGGGGTGCGGAGGCTGTCCACAAGCTGTTGGAGGGCGTCTGGATCGAAGGTGTGGTGGTCCTCTTCGTCATCAGAGAAGAGAGGTTCAGCCTGCTCTGCAGGAGGTGTTGGTTTTCCCTCTGCAATGTGAAGGGGAGATGCAGTTTAACATTGTGTTCACATATATGTTGATGCATTGTACAATTTTACATACAGAATGCATGACAGTATACATTGTGACTGTTTGGGAGGAGCTGCCTATTTGATGCAAGACAGTGGAGATTTGGACAACATCACAGACGTGTGCTTATACCTGTACATTGTCAACTCACATTTCCCTGCAATGTCAAATGTGATTGGCCAATTTCTACACACAAGCAGCACCAGTTGTGTCCTGTGTTCTGTTGTGGACGTGTTATGGTTTGTACCACATCGTTGTCAATGTTGATGTACTCTGCATGTTATGTGTGTGCTGCAATTCGGGGGATTCGCCCCTGCAGCTCTGACTTTGCTGCCCCTTATCCCTGTCATGCAGTGTGCCTTTGACTTCTGTGCTTATACAGTGCTGAGATGTTGCATAATTGGGTACATTGGTCTCTTGGGGGGATTTGGGGGTCTGGTGCATGATTTGTCTGCAGATGTGCTATACGTAATTGTGCATGTGTGCCATTGTGAGCATCTCCCCATCCCCCCAGTCCCTGATCGTTACTCACCCTGGTGCTGTTGTGTCAGGTCATGTTGAGCAGTGTCCATTCCCCCAACTCCTGCCACCGTCTCCCCACTGATGACTGTGGACACCATTTCCTCCATCTCATCCAGCTCATCCTGTTGTGCTGGACTCCCACCTCCAGTCTGCATTGCTGCCTTCCGGTTGTTGGCGATTTCTGCTTGGTTTTGCGCTTCACATCATTCCAGTGCCTCTTGACCTCTTCCATTGTCCTCTTCAGCAGTCCTACTCCATTCACCTTGTCCACAATGGACTGCCATATTCCATGTTTTGTTGCCAACGACACAGTGGAGGTGATGAACAGTAGTTGATGGTGTTCTACCACCTACGTTATCAGGATCCTGTTTTCCTGCGGACTGAACTGCTTCTTCCTACTCTTCTTGTCCTTGCCCTTCCCGGACCCGAGGCTGGTCCTCCGGGGGGCTTGTGGGGTTCTGGTTGTCCTCTGTACTTCCTCTGGCTGCCTCCATTGTGCTTCACAGTTGTTTGGCTTTTGTTTGTATGTTTTTTTCTACTTTTATAGTTATTTTATCCGCCTGACGTGTGTGAATTGCAGGCCTGGGTAAGATTATCGCTGATTGTTTTTATCGCGGTTGGGTCCATCGCAACCTTTTTCGGGTTGGGATTTACATTTTTATCGCCGTCCCAGTGACTTTATCGCAGACATTTGATGCATTATCGGGAACATATCGCATGTTAACGCCATGTTGTGAATTGGACATTAATGCAGAGTTATTTTTCTGCAATAGACGGTGATGTGAGACATTGCGATAACCGATTTTGGCGATGATTATCACACGTTCTTGAGAATATCCCCCAAAGTGGTAGAACAAATCACTTGATGAAGTTCTGAGATATGCGTATTATTGCAGCGACGACCTGGAGATGAAGCTAAATAAAAACAGAACTTTATTTTGGCACAGATAAGGTTGTTTGAGAAATGTTTTCAGAATGCTTCATTTACACGAAATCAGGGAAGTATGCAAGGGCCACACATCAGTTTCCAGGTTAACCAAGCAGGCTTCAAGGTGCCTCAGGGTAGAAGTAGAGATGTTCCTCATAGTACAGGTTCAGGAGCAGATGTTGCTTCTATAAAGATGGTTACTCCATCTAACATCAGTCACAGAGTTGGGCATTGGACGAGGGGGGGTGTATATTCCTGATAACGTTAATGAAATGTATAAATGCAAAGAGGAGTGTAGATGCAAAGCATGCCCACATAACAAATGCAAGTGCCTATGTAGGGACAAGGTTCAATGATGCCAGTCCCACCAGCTCAAATGATTCCACAATACATGGAAAATCCCACATTCAATTTAAATCAACTGCTAAAAATGAATACTACCTTGCTTCAAAATGCAACGCGGAAACTTCCTAATTCAATTCTAAATCCCTTTACAGCCGTATCACTTTTTTGAAAGTGATGGTTCCGGATTACATGTTTCCCAATGAAGGTGCCTGAAAGGGGAAGAAGATTGCATACTTGGTGCAGTCTTACAGGTAGACCAGAGTGGCCCACATGTAGATGCTGAGGTGTATGGCCACCCGTATCACTTCTTATTGATACAGGTGCTACCCCATTCCCTGTTAGAGCAGTGAAAGTCCTTGACTTACCTCTCTCATGTAAGAATATCCAAGTTGTAGGAGTAACAAATAAACAGTTTATCCATCCTATTTCAGAGAAGGTCCGAGTTAAAATAGGTTGTTTGTGATTCAAGTCCTGCAAAATTGCTAAGGCAAGTTGAATTGCATTATTCACTGCACATTGAATGGTGTAGCCTTTCAAAGCCATGATGAGGATGTGGAATTTAGAATTATTTGACAACAGACAAATACAGTAATGTTTATCTTAATGAGAATTGAAGAATTGCCTAAAAAGAGACACTGTGAAAACAGAAGTTTGGGATCTCACAGGAAATGATTTTGGACTAATGACCACCAGACCTGAAGACGCAGGGTACCGGGCACACCAGGAGGACACCATTGTATGGGGAGCTATTGATATGGACTTACCTGCATACTTGTGGCGCTGTAACTGAGGAGCCCCACTGAGGGAGTCGTTTCCTGAGTTCTGCTTACTCTCTGATGAGGTGAAGTTGAAGTTGGGGGAATTTATAAAGCGCATGTATACCCATGTATACCCAAAAGGTTTCATGGCGCTAATTTGATCAGGCCGCAACAGAACAAGGCGACAATTAGACCACAAAGGCCCTAGTAAATAACCAGGTCTTCAGACATTTACGAAACTCCAAGTATGAGAGGGAGGATCGTAGATTATCGGGAAGGGAGTTCCAGAAACGAGGGGCTTGGAAGGAGAAGCTTGACCCGCCATGTTTCTTCCTCACAAAGCGTGGAACAACCAGAAGATTTTTGGAGGAGGACCGAAGGTTCTAGAAGGAGTATATACTGTTATCCTAGTTGCTACATAAGAAGGAGCTAAGCCCGCTAATGATTTGAAAATAAGACACCCCAATTTAAATAGGCATCTACGGGTAACGGATAACCAATGCAGTTGCTTCAGAAGTGGGAGAGCATGATGGTATCTAGGCCGTCTATGAATCAGTCTAGCTGCCTGATTTTGAACAAGCTGTAGCCGGCGTAATTCATATGTGGGAATACCAATATAAAGGGAATTAGTGTAGTCAACCTGAGAGATCACTAGAGCTAGAAGGATACATTTGATGGTGTCAGTGGTGAAAAAACTGGAAACTTTACGAATAGTCCGGAGGCATAGAAAACAGGACAAAACAACCATACTAATCTGGGCGTGCATCGAGAGGTCGTCGCTGATTTTGATGCCAAGACTTTTCACAGACTTCGTAGGGGAAGGGGCAGGGCCTAGAGAAGAAGGCCAGTAATTAGTAGTCCAAGGATTGGATGGGCCTCCGAACAAGACTAGTTTAGTCTTGTCGGGATTTAACTTTAGGCGGTTAGTGCTCATCCAGTCCTGGATAAAGATCATTGTAAACGGAATAGTGGGATCAGCCCCAACCTTTTTCAAAACCGGAACAATTTTAGCTGTCTTAAAAAAGTTAGTGACAACGCCCAAGGCCAGTGATTTATTGAGTAAAGCAAGAGGGGGGTCAGAACAGAGAGAAAAGATCTCACGAAGAATATGTGAGGGACAGCTATCAGTGGGAGAACCAGATTTCGTGGAACTCACCAAACTGAGAAATGTCTCTGTCGAGATGGGTGGGAAGTGCGTGAAGGTATGTGTATTAAAAGAAGGTGAGGGAGGGCTGAAAGAGGGAGAAGGAGGAGATATATGCAATTTAATGGTAGAAATCTTAGTGAAGAAATAGTCATGGAGTGAATCACAAAAATCCTGAGAAGGAGGGGGCTTGGCAGTGACTCAGTCGAGTTTAGAGAGACTGTTGAGGATGGAAAAAAAATTCCTTAGTCTTGTTGGGAGAAGATAGAATTATTGCAGAAAAGTATTTAGTTTTTACAGTAAGAATATCATGTTTATATTCCCTAATGTAAATGTAAAATGTAAATGTGGGTGTGCTTGTAAAGCGCACTGTGACTCCATGGAGTATCCTGATGCTGAAGACCGCTGGGGAACCCGTCCTGGGTTTCCCTGTGAGATGGTCCCTTTCTGGATATCTCCAAAGTGAAACCAGGCATCCCCGGTGTCTCTGGGGGGCCGTTGTAGAGATGAGGCAAGCTTAATGCCCAGAGTTGTCGAGTGTGTTCCCTGGTTAGAGTAGGCACCGAGGCAAGAATTATCGAGTCCGTTTTGACCCTGGTCCACGACCCTGACACGTCAGGAATTGAACCCTGGTCCCGGGCCGTTCTCTGCTTACGGGTCTGCCACCTCTAACCAGTGAGCCACACCACTCCACTAAGTATAGTGGAGTAAAAGATTTTGTCGGAGGGATCATAACACCGACTCCACTTTTGTTCTGCCTGTCTAAGCTGAAGTTTCTTCACTTGAAGACAGGGCGAGAACCATCTTTGCGTGTCGTGTGATTGTTTAATTTGAATGGATCTCCAGGGGACTAATTCCTCACAAGATGAAGTAATCCAAGAATTAATGGCCAAAACCTGATCATGAAGGGAAAAGTCTAAGTTAGTTGGGCTAAAGGCAGTGAGCGAGGAACAAATGGACTCAATATTCACTCGCCCCCAATTTCTAACTTTGATGTTAGTAGTTAAGGGACTTCTGATAGAGGGATTTAACGAGAGAGAGAACGAGATCAAGAAATGATCAGACCACAAACAAGGGAGAACCAAAGTTAAAGAAATATCCAAATTATCTGACCAGATTTGGTCTAATATATGCCCAAACTTGTGGGTCGGTTGATGAACAAGCTGTATCAGGTTCATGTGAGTGAGTAAATCGGTAAACTCCTTAGAGTAAGAATCCTCCAATGGATCGCCAGGCCAAAAGTTAAAGTCGCCTAGGATCATTATACGTGAGTTGTTAACTATCAGATTCACGAGGATTTGGCCTACTAAAGAAGAGAAAGCGGGCATGGGCTGGGGGGGATGATAAAATAGTACACAAACCAGCGGGGGAGAGACATAAGTAGTTTTCATCACCAGGTAATCGACCGCAGAGATAATCTGGGAGGGCATTAAAGTGAATGACCACTTCGAGTGGATGATGGCAGCCACACCATCCCTTCCTTTACCAGTCATCCAATCTGAGTGTAAAAGATAGTAGTTTTCGGGGAAGGCAGTGAGGTCCTTGGCTGGGCTCTGCGCTGTTGTCCCCATTTGTGTGTCTCGAAGATCTGCGATAGTCAGTCAGCCACGTGGAGGTGTGAAGATTGTGTGTGCGGCAGAAGCAGGGTTTGGAGGCCATACTGCTATTGTGATACACATCTCAATAGCCAATATGGGTTAACAAGATGCCAAACAACCCAAGATAAACTTCGAGCAAAGGAGGCCGACCTGTCTTACAGAATCCGAGCCGGAGACTGGTGCGGGATGTTCTGGTGAGAGTCAGTCGAAGGATCAGGGTGAAGACATCCACACGCTCCTGCTTTAAATGCGCTCCAGCCTCCATACTGTTGACTCCAAAGTGGATACGCTGATGACTCAAATGTAATCCGTCAATTCTCGGGTGGGGGTCCACGAACATCACCTGGATGAACTGTAAAACAGACAGACTAAATTCCATGAGTTTCAGGTGGAAACGAAAGCGCAGCTGTTGCAAATAAACAGACTGTTGGGTGTGATTTGTGCCAAGAATGAGGATTTTGAGGCGTGGTCCCGCCGCAACAACTTATGCATCACTGCAATTCTGGAGACTATGGCTATTGTTAAAATGGAGACATTTGTGATGGATCTACTGCATAAACTTTTTGATGCTCACATCTCACCTCTCTTTGCGGTGAAGAGAGCGCGCCGCGCCGTGGGCCCTAAACCTCCGGTCGGGCCCACCCCCCCACCCCCCGGCCAATATTGGGGAAATCCTCAATTTTCAGGATCGCAATCTAATTTTGAGGCAGGTGCGCGAGATGAGGAAAATAATGCATAAAGGGAACCAGATCTTCTTATATACGGACTTTACACCGGCAGTCCAGGCGGCGAGATGCAAATTTCTGCCTGCCAAAAGAATCCTCATGCAGGCACACATGCCTTATTCGCTGCTGTACCCTGCTAAACTTAAGGTGTCCCATGATGGATCCTCTCATTTTTTTACTGACGCCAAGTCTGCGCTCAAATTTGCAAAACATGTAGGTGGGAAAAAAGCGCAGCATGTTACTGGACTGGAGACATCTGTGGACACCCAGCTAAGTCACAATGATTGAGGGTATTTGGGTTTTGATGAGTAGGACATTCAAGGTCCATATTCTTCTGATATGATGCATTTCAGCCCATGATAATTGAAACCAACTTGCTGTCCTTTCCCCTTTTCTTTTGATTGGTCCATGTAAGTTGCAGTTAACTTTTCAGTAATCACACTTATAATGGGCAGTGGGACGGATTCGATGGTGGGGGATTCACAGGCACCACGCAAACACATTACACGCCTTTATACACGCAGGCAAGCGAACGCGCCGGTGCTACGACCCGGTGCGCTGCAGGGGTGGAACGACAAACTCATTCTCGCACTAACAGAGGAACAATGGGCATACTGCTGTTGTCAACTCACTGAATCATCCCCTAACTGTAAGCTCAGATTAATACACTTCAAAGTCCTCCATAGGTATTACAGGACACCAATAGGAATACATTGAATGGGGCTCAGGGAAGATGAGTTCTGCTGCTGATGTGGGTTTACTCCTGCCTCTTTCTTACACATGGCCTTGGATTGCCCAGCTCCTAATTTATTCTGGTCCACGGTCTTCGCATCCATCAATCAGAGTAGGTTTATCCCTGTCCTCTTCTTGAACTGCTGGGCTATGTTAAAGGTACACCAGAGAAGAATGGAATTCTGATGAAATGATATGGAAATCAGGTATGTGTTTGGTAGGGCCTGTGATCGGCTTATATTCTTCTGTAATTGTTAACCTTGCATACAGTGTGAAATGCCAAGCTATCCGTCATGTACCTGGGTGGTACCACTTCATTGGAAGCTCATTATGTTCCTGTCATAATGTAAACTATGTGCTACGGACTGATTTTAGCTGAATACAACTAGTATATTGGTCTGTTGTATTGAATGAATGTTGCATTTTTTTAACAAAAAACAAAGACCAAATACATGACACACAATCGCCTGACAAATTATGAGCAGACTATACTGTCTTCTGATAATGTTGTTTTAAAAAGATGCCAGTTACATAACCTATCAACCCCTTTGCCAATAAGTGATGTTGTTTGTGATCAAATTGAACATAATAATAATAATAATAATAATAATAATAATAATAATAATAATAATAATAATAATTGAATTTGTAAAGCGCCTGGCTACACTGTACTAGTGTGTCCCAGCGCTATAGAACGGCCAAAACCAGAGCCACTCAACTGCTATTTCTTCCCACCCGGCAAGAGACTAGCCTAGCCGATATCTTTTGGAAAACAAGTGAGTTTTCAGCTCCTTACGGAATACCAGCTCTGACGTCTCCAGCAGGAGCCTCAGAGGAAGTCTGTTCCACTGTTGAGCTGCCAGAACACGGAAGGACTGTCCTCCCATTCTCACTCTGCTAAATTTCGGAACCTGAACCTGCCCGTCCCGCTAGATCTCAGCTGTTGGGTAGGGTGGTACTGGCTTAGTATGTTATGGAGGTATGTGGGTCTTTTCCCCTGTAAGATTTGGTGGCCAACACAGAGTGCGTTGAATGTCACCCCTTCCCTGTTCGGAAGCCAATGTAGTGTTTTCAGTGCTCTCTTAGAAGGAGCTCTCTTGGGCAACATCAAGACCAGGCGGGCAGCCTCACTTTGTATGCGCTGCAACCTCTGAGTGTACTTGGCACTGGCTCCTTAATAGAGGACATTCCCATAGTCCAGCCTCGATGTTATTAAGGCATGGACCACGGTCTTTCTGGCTGTCAGTGGCAGTAAGTCCAGTGTCTTCCTGAGGATCCTCAGAATGCCAAAGCAGGCACCTGCCACCCGTTTGGTGTGGTGCTCGAACGAGATTTTATTATCAAGCCATACCCCCAGGTTCCTCACTTGATTGCTGGGAATGGGTAGAGGGCCCAGTGCTGGAGGCCACCATGGTGAGGTCCACACTGATGGAACCTTCCCCACAATCAGTACCTCCGTCTTATTTCCATTCAATTTAAGGCAGTTATTAGCCATTCAAGCCGCTAGTTCCTGCAGACACTAACTAAAAATAATGGTGACCTGCTCCTTTGGCTGTGTCAAAGCCACAACCGTAGGACACAACTTCCACCCCAAATTTTTCCATGATCTCTGCTACTGGTGCAACATATAAATTAAAAAGGGTTGGGCTGAGACTGGACCCTTGTGGCAGCCCCTGTTTCAGGCTGATGTCTTTGGACCAGAAGGGTCCCTGTGCCACTTGGAAACTGCGATCTGATAGAAAGGACTCTAGCCATTCGCATGCTTTGCCCACCACTCCTCCCCTTTTTAGACACTGTAGCAGCGTGTGATGGGCCACAGTGTTGAATGCGGCACTAAGATCCAACAGGATCAGTACCGCCGTTGGGCCTTCGTCCGCATACCACCGTAAGGTCTCAGTCGAAAACAGAAGCGCTGACTCGGTCGAATGGAGTGCACGGAAGCCAGATTGGGTGGGGTGGAGCAATCTATTAGCCTCAATATGGGCTGTCAGCTGATTATTGACGGCCTTCTCTGTGATCTTGGCGAAGTACGGCAGGAGTGGGATGGGGCACAGGTTCTCTAATTATTCCATGCTAATATTAGGCTTTTTTTCAGGGGGAGCACCACCGCCTCCTTCCAAGTTTTTTTTACCTTCCTAGAGTCAAAGGAGAGCTCTAGTAAGTGTCTGATATAGGGCACAAGAGTCTCCACACTGCCTCTCAGAACTTTGGGTGACGCAGGATCTTTAGGGGAGCCTGATTTGATGTTGCCAGCTATTGTGCATAGGGTCTCCCGAGATGGGACACTAAAGGTTTTGAGGCATTCCATGCCTTTTACATTGGTAGAAGTTTCCCCTCCCCTGCAGCCTTCTCTGGCCGCGTCCGGGAATGAGGAGTAGATCCTCTCTACCTTGTGCACAAAGAACTCTGCCAACCGATTGCAGGATTCCTCGACCCTGTCATGGGAGCAGCAGTGCTAGAGAAGTCGGAGATTTCTTTATAAACGGAGAACAGTTCATTCACCAAATTGTCTGCTCTCTTTATCCTACTGCTGTAATAGGACTTCCGGGTTCTTCTGATTAAGGCGTGGTATTCCTTAAGACCAATTTTGTATTCATTCCTATCTTTCTTAGAAAAGCCTCTCCTCCATTGTCTCTCCAGGCATTTGCATTCCACTTTCTTTCCCCGGAGTTCATCACCGAACCATGGGGAAGATGAACACCTGGGTCCGACCATGTCCATCTTGTAGATGGCTCATATCTCAGAAGTAATGAGGGCATGCAGTGAGCAGCATATGCGGTGTGCACTATAAATGGTGTTGTGAAAGCCTCTTGGCTTCAAAGAATTACCTCAGCACAAGTCGCAGAATGGATTGCCCTTACCGGAGCATGCAGTTAACCTGCTCACATGAAAGTGACTATATTGTCCACCCTGCCATCTTTGTGCTGTTATGCTCGTGCTGCTTGGTAGTGAAGTCACCTCCATTATCTGCCCACTACCTTTGAGCTGTTTTGCTTGTTTGGCTTGGGAGCCCAACTGGGTATGCACTAAAGTACTCAATCATATTTCCTGCTAGCACCTATGTGTTGTTGGGTTTGTTGAAACCAGACAAATTCTGATCTCAATGTTCCAGCAGTGCCACCTGCTGGGGAGTCTACATGCTAACAGTGATTACCACGCTTGTTTGTTGTGCTGCATCACCATCTATTAGATACATTTGGTGCTAGCAATGAATACTATGCTTGAGATCTATTGTCAGAGATTTATACTAGCTTGTTGGATACATCTTGTGCTAACAGAGATTAGTACGCTTGATATTTATTTGCCAAGCTTTGTACAGGATACCAGTTGTTCTTTGTCTTTATTTACAGGGATTAAACCGCTTACGTTTGTGCTAATCTCAGTGCCCTAACTCTATTTCAGGGATTAGCACGCTGCATTTTTAATGCAATTTTATTACATGTTCTATGTAATTATGTGTGTAGTGTGTATACTGTGTAGTGATCATTTATAGCATTTACAGTGTGATAATCATTCTGCATTGTATGAAGATACAATGCAGAAGATTTAGATGAGTATCAAAGTGTAGTCAAACAGTTTGAAGTTGATTTTGAGGGCAGAATTCATCTTGTGGTACAGAGGCATCAATTTTGCACCAGAGTACAAGCACCATTCAAATCTATGGACACATGCATAGCATCTTTTAAAAGTGTTGGCTTCCTATTGTGATGTTGTGAATTTCACCTCCCAACTTATTAGGGATCAGTTGGTATTAAGGTGTAGTTCCAAACAGATAAAAATAAGACTTTTTGCTTGTAAACAAATCCTACCCATGACTTCGCTATTGATAATGCGAAAAGCATTGAGTCTTCTAGGGAGGAATTGAAGCTTTTTGGAGTCTAATATTCAAAGTTGCCAGTCTAATCCAGAGTGCCATTAAAAGTCAAATTGATAAAGGTCAACAGTCAGGTCATTTGCAGTCTGGTACGACATCTTCAGCGAAAAGGCGAGGAAGTACCAAATCTCAATACGTCAGGTGTGGTTAATTACATCATGTATCATCTTTCAAAAATTGTCCTGCAGCCACAGGGGGGTGCTGGAAATGCAACAGACTATGGAATTTTGGAAAGGTTTATAGAGCTGGTAAACATCCTGGTGGAGGTAGAGGTAGTTCTAGAGGGATGACTATTCGGGCTGTGCAGAGTCACTGATCCCGGTGTGGATTTACAAGTTGTAGAAAACAAATTGGAGAAACTAGTGTTAGCAGTGAATGCAGTGGTGGCTAAAGGTGGAAGTGACACTAACTGTTACAGAGACCCATCGGTGGAATTTACCATTAATGGTATCATGATTCTGGTGCTAAAATAACCATTATTAATATTACTAAACTACAACTTTGTATTGATTTGAGAAGTGTGAACAATGCAATATGGGTGGAAAATCTTCCACTTCCACGCATAGAAGATCTGATCACTGTAGTAGGTCAGGCCAAATGGTATCCAAATTGGATTTGAAAGCAGCATACCATCAGGTTGTGTTGGAGGCTGAGTCACACCATTTAACTCCTTTTGTAACACCTGATGACACATTTAAATTTAGTGGGATGCCATTTGACCTTGTCTCAGCTGCAATGATGTTTCAAAAATGTATGACTTAGATTTTTCAGGGAATAAAAAAATGTTGTGGCATTCCAAGATAATATCTTGGGGGCCAATTCACAGAACTAATCTGAGACAAAATCCTAAACTTACTACTTTTGGTATTCACAGAAGACATTTAGAAAGTTAGGATTTTGTCTTAAATTAGGATTTTGTCTTTAAGTTAAACTTATGTTAAACTTAAGTTTGTCATACGTTTTGGTCTTAAGACAAAATCCTATCTTAAGTAAGCATGGGCGAATTTTGCGAATCTCGCGTTCGCGAATTTTGCGGATTTGCGAACTCGCAATCCGCAAAATCCGCAAATTCTCGCGAATTTGCAGATTTTTTTTTTTTGTGTTCGCGCGGGTTTCTGCCAGTTCGCAAGGGTTTTGTACAATTTCGCAAAACGCGAACTTACCTGTCGGGTCGCAAGTTTCGCGAACTTGTTGTTTCTACGTGTCCAGCCTGTTTGGGACACTCTTCTTCATCACTGCCACTCTCTGTCACCACTGCCACTCTCTGACTACTCATGCCACCCTCTGGCCCACCCATGCCACCCTCTGTTTCATCACAGCACCCTCTGGTTGTCCAGTCAGTGTACATTATTGTGGCCACGCAAGCACACCTTCCCTGCCTCAAGTGACCTGAATTAATTTGGGGTTGATTAATGTGTCACAGAATATTTTTTTAGCTGCCACCTGCTTCCTTAGTGCTTCCTGATTAGTGATCTTTTGCACTTGCTAAGTGCTTTCATTGTTGCAAAATTAGTTACAACACCTGCCCTGCCCCAACTGACAATAATGAATTAGGGGCTGATTAATGGATTTGAACTTCCAGCCTGGCTCCTGCTTGTCTCCCTTAGCTGTAATTCAGGACCTTTGTGGCATATGTGTAACTATTCTGAGGTTCAGAGCAGGGTCACATAATAGTTGCAACTGGCAACTGAACTCTGGAGGGGCCCCTCAGGAAGCACTACAGGAAATGGCTACTAATGATGAGCCTGAACTTTTGAACCTGGTAAGTAGTTTCAGTTTTGCTAAAATCGTATTTCTGCAATTTAGCGCTTATTCGCGGGGCGCGAAGTTGTACTGGGAATCCGCGAACTCACGCAAACAGTGCGAGCAAAATCCGCTGCTCGCGGATTTGCGGATTTTGCGGGAGATTCGCGAATCTCGCGGATTGCGAATTTACCGAAAATCCGCAAAATCCGCGAGCGAAACGGATTTTCCGCCCATGCTTAATCTTAAGACAAAATCCTAACTTAAGACAAATTCCTAACTTAAGACAAAACCCTAACTTTACTACTATTAAATGCCTTATGTGAATACCAAAAGTAGTAAGTTAAGGATTTTGACTCAGGTTAGTTCTGCGAATCGGCCCCTTGGTGTTTGCATACATTATAAAAGATTACAATTGTACATTTAAACTAGTGTTGAACACCTTATGTGAAAAAGGTGTAACTCTGAAAAAAGATAAATATGTTTCAGCAGTCAAGGAAGTGGAATACCTTGGACACGTTTTTTCACCTGATGGTGTCAAACCCAAGCCGGGCTTGGTGGTGGTGATTGTAAAAGCCCCACATCCCAGAGACAAGACCAACTTAAATCCTTCTTTGGGATGTGTGAATTTTATTCCAAGTATGTACTAAAATATTTTGATTTGAAAGAGTGCTTCAGAAAGCTATTAAACATAAATGCAGACTTCATTTGGTCATCTATATGTCAACAGTTTTAATCTCATCAAGAGGCTTAAGGTATCCGCTCCTGAACTACAGCCGTACGGGGCAAGAAGCAAAACATTTATTATGGTGGATGCAAGTGCATGTTGGATAAGAGCTGTGCTTTACAAAATGATGGAGTCAGGGAGTCAACCATTGAATTTGATTCTCTGGAACTAACTGAAGTAGAAACATGATATTCCATTACAGTGGCAGACACTATTTAAAATACTATTTAATAAATAAAAAAACACTTACCTTCAGGCCTGCCACCCGGCCGGCTTCCGCCGCTCTGTCTGCTCACCGCAGAAGCAGGAACCAGGATCAGGAACCAGGAAGCACCAAGTCTACTGAACAATGCAGCATTGTGATTGGTTTGAGCACCATGGTTTGGCGCTCAGACGCGTAATGACGGCCTGGGCATGTTTTCCACTGTGGCTGTAATGTTGCCTTGGTGGAGAACTAGCAAAGTGCACATGATTGTTTGGCAGTTATGTGCACTTTAGAGTGGAACAACCACTCCTGGCCCTTGCTCTGGCAGTCCAGCCCTGCCCACACCATGACATGGAAAACTAAAAGGATAATAATGCTGGTTATTATCATTTTAGTTTTCATTTAACTACTGTTCGCAGAGCAGTGGGATGATGCTTCTCCGCCATAGCGGAGGATCCGCCCCTGTTCCAAAATGAAAACAAAAAGCTGGCGTGCACAAGGGGAGTTGAAAAATGTAAGCCACATTTGTGGGGAAGATCATTTTGTCAAAAAACTGATCATTTGCCATTATTAGACATTCTTAAAGGGTGCATGATGAAGGAATCTGTGGCCAGACTTGCTAGATTGTCTGTAAAGTTACTGGAATTCAACTTTGAAGTAATGTATATAACTGGGGGCAAGAATTGTGAAGCAGACTTTTTGTCGAGGCTGTCTTTTGTCAATCAGGAGAATTCCAAGAAGTAGGAAGAAATAAAAGAATGCACGATTGCTATGGTTGAAGATCATGTATTATGTGAAAGTGTATTGAATGGTGTAGTGCTATGAGTAAGTATGTTGATCTACAGGAAGTGATTACATTTGTGTTTGAAGGTTGGCCTAAGGAAAAGAGCTTGAAGTCGTCTTTGCAACCTTATTGGAAAATTACAGATGAGTTGTTCATAGAAAGTGGTGTTCTGGTCATAGGAGGAAAATGTATTCCACTTGTGTGCTACAGCAAGAAAATTATTGAAACCGCTCATGACGGCCATTTGGGCATGACTGCCACCAAGAGACGATTAAGATCAAGATATTGGTAGCCATCCTTGGATAGGAAAATAGATGAGTTGGCAAAGGAGTGTGATCAGTGTCGCATTAGCAATAAGTATCTTGTTACTTCGGTTCCAGAACCTAATATTTCCTTAAGTCATGGAAAAGTTTGGCGAAAGGTGTCTGTTGGTTTATGGGCCCGTTTTATGTTCTACTGTTACAAATTAGATATTTTAGTGTGATGATTGATCAGTTGTCCAGATGGGTGGAGGTGAAAGGAGTGGCAGAGCCCAATACTGCAAGTGATTCGAAATGTTAAGAAGCGTTCTAAAGAGGTATTTCAGCTGATGTATTATCTGACAATGAAGCACAGTTTATTTCAGCGCCCATGAAGGAGTTTTTTCCACAAACATGGAATTAAACATGTGCATACTTCTTTATATTGTCCAAAGTTCAACGTTAAAGCAGAAAGAATCAGCAAAATGTTGGTGGAATGTGTACAAAGTACGTTTAAATCTCAGGTGGATTGTGCTGAAGGTGTTAGAGACACTATATGAGCATACCACACAACTCCTCACTCGGCTATGGGACTAATACCTTTTGAAATAATGAGAGGGATGAGTGTGAGATCTTGTCTTTTTCCAGGATGGATGTTGGGTGTAGTTGAGGTGGGTGTCGAAAGAGATGTTGACTGAGAAAGCTAGAGCAGCAGGTGATCAGGTTAGCAGGCTTAAGGTTGAGAAGGTCTTAGAGGGAAAGATGAAACGTAAGAATGCTGTGGTGGTACACGGTAGTGATTGGGTCTGCATCAATGATCCCTTGCTGTTGAGAAATGGTTTGTTATTCAAGTGAAAAGAGTGTGTGGGATTCTGTGCAGATTTCTAATGGTCAATGGTGGAACTTATCCTTTGTAGTAAAAATGATTGGAAATGCTGAGGAAGTCTTTGACAGGAACACAGGACTGGGGGAAAACGTTCTGTCTAAAAGCAATCTTACTCAAAATAGTCAATTACATGGTACTATCCTACACACATTTAGTCAGAGATGCCATGGTCAGAATTATTTGCCAGATTTGGTTTAATCCTAGATTTAGGATGCTGGCAGAAAAGGTTTGTCATAGATGTTTAATATGCCAACAAATGAATTCAGGAAAGAAAACACATATCACATTGAGTAACATAATGACATCACATGGTTATTTCAACAGAACGCAGATGGATTTTATCAATATGGCTTCTTACAATGGGCTGAGATACATCCTGGTCATAGTGTGTGTCTTTTCGAGATGGGTAGAAGCCTACCAAACTAGAGGAAATTACAGCCTCACTGCTCTAACTGTATGGCATGCTAGTCTCTCTTGAATCAGATAGTGGGAGTGATTTCAACCATGAGGGCCTGATGATGATTTGCACAGCATTTCAGATTGAGCAGAGATTACATTGTAGTTACAGTCCTGAAGCTTCTGGAATAGTTGAACAGGTCATCAAAACCCTTAAGTCAAGATTAGCCGAAGTTTGTGCTTCAAAATCAATGAAATGCCAGATGCAATGCCTTTGGTATTGATGAGTATTCAAAGTATCCCGGATAGAAAGACTGACTTGTCGCCGCATAAAATTCTTATGGCCAGGGCAATCAGACTATTGGCTGTAACTGCAAATTCACTTTTGAACATCACCGATTATAAGATACTCGATTACTGCAAAGAGTTGGCTGATTTGGTCTGTCCTGTCTCCTATCAGGTTACAGTTGCCTCAAGAGATCCACACCAAGAACAGTGCCACTACCTCAATCCTGGTGATTGGGTCATGATCAAGAAGCACGTTCATAAAACTTGTTTGGAACTGAGATGGAAAGGCCCCTTCCAAATAATTCTCATGATAAATACTGCTGCTTAGTGTGCTGGAGTTATGAATTTGATCCATGCTTCTCACACCAAGAAAGTGAGAAACCCAGAAAAGGCAATTGTGGTCTTTGATCCTGAACGAAGAGAATTGGTCGCTGCACCACCATCTGAGAGACTACCTAGACCAGTGTCCCTGTCATCGCAATGGCAGCAAGAAGAAGAAAAAGCTGAAGATTTGCAGATCTAAAAGTAAATTCAAGTGCCTGAAATTACACAAAGCAGCATCAAAGTCCCTAAAAAAACATTACCAATAATCTATTGGTACAACTAGAAGATCCGAGGAGAAGGAATAAGCACAGGGATATATAGATTCACATGCAAAGCGTAATGTACACAATCCCATTAACATGAAAGGCTAAGAAGGAATACATCAGCTGATTGAACACCAGCAACTATACTTGAAGAAACTGAATCAAGTGATGAAAGTGGTATAGAAAAAAAAGCAATCCCTCAGAGAATCAAAGAGAGCAAGGATACCTTTCCTTAGGTATTTAGCACCTGGACATACTATGTGGACAAAGTACTGAATATCACAGTGGATGATCTGTGTGATGTGATATCTGAACTATATGAACCCCCATGACCTAAAACATTGAAATAAAATTATGGGAAATTGAGACTAAGAACTAAGAACTATTGAAAGCTAAAAGAAAGAAACAATAACTGATCAATGAGAAAGAACTGCCCTATTATACCTATATTATTTTAATTTAATATTTACAGACGATCAGCCTAGGCTTGAGTGTTCTGTAGAAGAGTAGGGATAACAATATAGAACACAAAGAAGTGCTAAGGATTGTCTAATTAGAAATCTGAACTGCTAAAACTAACTCATATTGAAAAGGCTACTTACAGAATTTATACCTAGCCTGATTCAGGGGAAATATGTTGCATTAGAATAAGTGTAAATCTTTTTGTGTTCTCAATCTTTATAATAACAGTAATGCTGATTACTATAGTGTTAGCGGGATTTTTTTAACTCTAGAAGTAAAACACAGATCAAATAATACAACCAAGCCACATGCATACATTAAAGATGAAGACCAACTAAGTGCTTTTTCGTTAGCTACAAGAAATATGATTCCTCCATTAACATTTAAACTAGATTAGCAGAGGAATACACTCATACTATAGATGCAAAGGATTGTTATGTATGGGCTAACTTCCCAACATCTGCATCGGAAGAGGTCACCTATTATCACATGCCATTATCATATGATATTTATTGTAGTATCTTGCTTCCACTTGTGTATAGGTGAGAAGACTTTAAATATTTCAGTTCTAATTATGATCTAATACTTAGAGTACCTTTAATAGAAAGCATGAGTTTACATCATCAAGAAGAAGAGATACGCACAGCTTGGTATTATTTCTTTCACCAAAGACCTATAGATAGTGTTACGGCTTACAAAAACAATTGAACCTGTTGCATGAGACCTGTAGAGAAGATGTTCATAATGGCTTTAGAAGAGATATACATAAACACAACAGGTACTGAAAATAAGCATAGTGATGTGTTGAAGTAGGAAGAAGATGAATTTAGAAAGAAAATGATTTACCCCAAATTAAGGCTAGATAGTCAACACAAAGGGAAAATATATGTTTACAATAGAAGAGCACCCAAACGCATCAGAACTGCAGGGATCAGTAGCTGGGAACAGACATTTACATTAACTGGGGGAGCATGGCAAATTTTGATGGAGAAGAATCTGCAATTCCCAAAGTTAATTTTATTTGTTTGCAGAATGCTTATTTCCTGCTACCTGCTGACTGGGAGGATATTTGGTATTTAGGTGTATTAATTCCTCTAGTTTACCATGTACAGAGCTTAGATGCAATAACTATGACATCAGCACACAGACACAAATGTAGTACTGAAATGGGAGCTGAGTTAGTGGAAGATATAGTTGTTGCAATCATTCTATCTGTAGGTGTCATATTAAATGGCAAAAATATTAGAAAACTGTCAACTGTAGTCAACAAAATGGCAACCAGCACTTCTGGAGTGAACACTGAGCTAATTGCTATACCAAGACCGTCTAGCATTAGATATTTTACTTGCAGTGAAATGAAGTTTTAAAACATGAGTTAAAAGAGTTGAAATTAACTAGTGTCTCTGAAAACTTTGGAAAGGGAGTTTGAACCATTGGAATTTGGTTCACAATGGCAGGAGGAGGTATTTTAAAAGCTGTTTTTATGCCAGTAATAATCATAGAGTTTTTTTGCTGTTTCTTTATGCTTTGTTTTTGAGCTGTAGATATATTTTGTGCAAAAGAAAAGAAAAATAACTTAATAAGAGATTCAAAGAAGAATTGGTATTAATCATCTCATAAAAATGATTACATGAAGTCACTAAAGAATCGGGGTCAGAAAAAAAAGGTGAGACTCACCAGATGATGAAAGTGCTCTCTGAATGAACTCATGTGTAAAATGACATTAGTGTGATGGTTAAGATAATCATCAGACAGGGGAATTGATAGAGTTAAAAAATGTACATAAAAAATGAATTAACATAATTGATAATTTACGTTGGGTATTAACGTGAAAGCACACTTTAAAATGACACATAGTCAAAATGTGCAAAACGCACCAAGCATCCATACTCACTGGTAGGCCACTGTTATATTCTCCCTTTAAAAATAGAAGCTTTAAAAATTGCTGAACCATACACAAATATGTTCAATAGGTTGACCTTAACATGAATTGCTCTGATTTTGTCATAGCTGTAGAATACTCAGAGTTTTATAAAAATGTATTTCTTTCTCTAAGCCACATATTCTTGATGAGCCAATATAATGCTTAAGGGAATCAAACATTTTAACAATAACGCTCACATGAAATACGTAAAGCATTACTTAACTAGAAATCTGCAAGTAAATGTTTCTGTCCTTAGTGTAGTTCATTGTTACTCAGTGAAACAGTGAATAAATTATAGAATAGGCTTTTCAGTAAACTTCCCTGTGAACCAAGGTGAGCCATTTCCAGATATAAAAATAGTTAGTGATGTATGTTACATATTTGATAGTAGACTGTGGACTCCATATGTTTCCATATTAAAGGAAGAATGAATCTGCTTACCATCAAAAGATGTATACTCATTGGAATGGAGTGATCTAACCTGCAAAATAGTTTTTCTCCAGTTTTTCTTGTCTTTTATATTAGTTTGTGTTTCTAGTCAGTTCAGGACTCAGAGCTCTCCTTTCTAGGAACTTTGATTAGCTGCAAGCTACTGGGAAGGCTAGATAGTCAACACAAAGGGAAAATATATGTTACTGCAGCTACTGGGAAGGCTGCTACTGTTGCCTGTCACTTGGAGGTGACACTATCTTATATTTTCTTATCCTGACGGATGTAGCTAATGCTGTATCTGTTTTCCCTATTTCCCTGTTTAGGGCTTATTTTGTACAGTTTACTACTGCAACTGTATGCTGATGCTTTTTGGAGACTGCGACTAGGCTGAGTTTCACAAACTTTTCTTTATGGGGAGTTCAATTACCTCGAACTTGATGCTTCTCTGATCTCACTCTTTTCTTGTACTCTTTATGGGCTCTACTAGCTTTTAATTACATTTTTTTAGACCGGAGACTAATTCCTTAATGGAACATGCTGCTCAAATTGCATTTTATTTGATGACTCTAACCATAATTTCTTGATAATCTCTGTAATCATTTTTATCTGACTTACTAATTGAATAAAAATAGAAAGATAATTTACTAATCTCTTAATGAGAATAAAGGTTTTAAAACTCATTTAAAACTCATGGTATTGACTGAATGTAAACTGTCAATTATGATGTTGATTGACTTGAAGCTTCCATTCAAAAATGGTGGCAAAGATCTGTCGCCTAAAAGAAGAAGATTTAGTATGGAGTTGAAGCCCCCTCTTGTAAGTCTCAGGTTGAACTGGTACTGGAAAGTACATTTTGGACTCTTTCCATGCTATCACTCCTTAGGTCTGCTTCCAAGGGCCCAAGACTGGGGCCGCTCCACTTGGCAGGTTAGACTAGACCTTGGAGTCACTCTGGATTCTGGGTTCAAGAGATGCAGGTCCAGTCATTCTCACCCAGGCAAGTGGAAAGTAGGCAGCAGGTCAGCACAGCAAAGCAGAAATCCAGCAGAGTAGCAGTCTAACTGAGTGGCCATCCTTTAGCAGCACAGCAGTCCGTATTACTGGCAGAGTATCCATAGGTTCCGAAGTGTACTGAAAGAGTTGTGGGGGTCCAGTGGTGCTTTTGAAATGGGAGAGACTTCAAAGACTTGCCTTTGAAATGGACAATTGTCCTGCCTGCCTGCCTTGCTCCAGACTTACTACAGGGTGGTATATAGCCCTTTCGGTGTGTACAGGACACAGCCAATCCAAGTGTGAGTGAGGCAGTGCCCATCTCTTTCCTCCCATTCTGCTAGAATGGGCCTTCAAGTCACACCTAAGCTCCCATTGTTTGTGGCTGTCTATGAGGAATATACAAAGCCCAACTGCCAACTACACCCAGTCATTTGATCAGAGACAAGCTACAGGCACCATATGGTTGAAGCAAAAACATTCCAACTTTCTAAAAGTGGCATTTTTAGAATTGTAATTTAAAATCCAACTTCACCATAAGTTAGGATTTTAAATTAGTATTCCAGAGACATCAAACTTGAACCAGTTCTATCTTCTCCTTTGGAAATTACACTTATAAAATGTAATATGGTCCTCTAAATGTTATCCTATGGAAGATATAGGCCTTGAAGTAGTGAAAAACAAATTTAAAAGATTCTCACCATCAGGGCATGCAAACTTAAAAGTAGGAGGTTTGGGGCTGGCAAGAAGTTTATCTTACCAGGTCAATATGGCAGTTTAAAACTGCACTTGCAGGCTCTGCCATGGCAGGCTGAGACATGTTTAAAGGGCTACTTAAGAGGTGGCTCAATCAGTGCTCCAGTCTGACTAGTAGCATTTATTTTACAGGTCATGGGCACCTGAAGAACACTTTACTAGGAGTTTATAAGTAAATTCAAAGTGGCAATTGGGGATAAGCCAATGGTAACACAAGAAGGGTACAAAGTTCCCCGATGAGAGTGTGAAATACAAGTGAATGTAAATGCGTGAGTAGCGTAGAAGATGGTAAAAAAGGGAGGGGGGATTCCCTTTTTGGAATTAAAACCCTCACACACCCAGTAAGCTCGGTGTCATGCTTCATCATATGGGTTCTGCTCCTCGTCAGACTGGCACTGCAATGTCTGACGGGCACCCACGAAGAGGCTCTTTATCGGAGATCTTTTGTTCCAGCCATATGGTGCATGCGTGTGAGAGGGCAAGTGAAAGTGTAGTCGTGAAGTGGTAGTGAATAAAAAAGGAGGGTCAGTCCTTAGAGAACTTTATTGGCATGGCTAACTCCCTTGATTAAAAAGGGGTGGGAGGGGAGATATATGCTGAGACAGATACACAACAGAATATCTTCCACCCTCAGGTCAGGTCAACATATTTATTGCCGTCATGGCAATTCTTCAGGACCTAAGTGCTCAGTACTACACAGTGAAAAAAGTAAATGAATGTAAATTACAACCTTATTCCGTGCGGTCAATAAGTAGGCAGGCCAATTGGTCCTGCTTATGCGATGCGACCCTAAGCAGTTTCCTAAGGTGCCCCGCAGTCTGCTCCAGTGAGACCTGCAACAAAGAGTAAGGTACCCAAGCGGCTTGCGGTCCTCGCCGTCAAACCTACCCCCAGCAACGTCTGGTCAGGACGAGGAGCGATCCAATGCAGCATCAGCAAAATGTTGCAGGATAAATGCTGCCATCTTTAACAGTAAAGGCAAAAGGAAACCTACACAATTTCATTATCCTAATGATATATTAATTATGACCAAAGGGGCCTCCTTCCTGTTATGTGTGTCAGGTCTAGATGCATCAGATGAGGAGAAAAGTCAGTGGAACATATTGCCACTGCAGAAAAGCAAGACAGTGACTTTTTTATTTGCTCCTAACTTCTGTGGTCAACAGCTATAAAGTGCCTCAATGAAGAAAATCCTAGTCTGACTGGAGTCCTAATAGCATTTGAATCGCATATCACCAAGTAGACAGTTACTAAACACCCACTGAATCAAGCATCCCTGATAATTAGTCTTGCTAAACATGCAGGCAACAAAGGAATGATGGACACTTGCCAAATATTTTCCTGCAGTTTTGCACCATCGGTATGAACTAGATCCAGTCTAGATTGTAGAGCATCAGCATATTCCATCATTAGTCAGCAGTTGAATACATTTCAAGCATGATAGCATTTCCCGCTATCAGCATGATAACTGCCTCCGTTTTATGTTTCCCATCTCTTCAAAGATATTTTCCATTACCTTGTCAGGTCATGTCACTGATGGCCCTTAATATTTCAACCATTGTAACAGCTTACTGAAGTGTGGAGCTTGCCCAGTGCTGGACTGGGCACCACAACTGGCACTGGCAAAGTGCTCGGCCGCCCCCCCTCCCCACTCGGGGGGGGGTTGTTGGAGGTGCCACCGAGCTCTTTGACAGGCCGGTTTTCGGTCGATTTTGGTACAAAAACATCCCTGTAACAAAAAAACGGCCCCAGGGGCCCAAACTGGCCCCACCCGTGTGGCTTGCAACGGGGATTGCCCCGGTGCCCACTATGGCCAGTCCGGCCCTGAGCCTGCCCTAGACCCTGGAAGTGCAGCAGTTGGGTTGGAAACAAATCTCATCGGAATCTTATCCATTTTACAAATGGGAGTCAGAGTTTATATTTTTTCCTCTTTAAATATTTTGCATCCATTTCCAGTTATGTGTAGCTGACCCTAATCACTCAACATATGTGAGGACCCGGCCGGGTTCTCACTGTGAGGGAAGAAAGCTGGCTATTCTAATGTAGAAAACGGGCTCTTGCGATGCCCTGCTACATCTGTAGCGTGTAGTTTCTGTATGTCCACTTCGGAAGATTCCGAGTGCTGTTGGTCCTTCAAGGCGGAACAATCTCCGTCTTATATTTATTTAGGCTTGCGAGTGAATCAGCAGCCTCGGCGTAACGATGTCCGGCTACCATCACAGTGAGAACCCGGACGGGTCCTCATGTGAGACCTTTAAACTTTCCTTCACCACTACGGGTCACACCACTCACTATTAAGCTGAGCCATTAGACATCAGATGTCCCCAACATACAGTCCAGAGGAGACTCTGCATACATAGTGGGTCGAAACGTCGTCGACAACCTTACAGATCAGACCATCCCACAGCCAGTGTAACCATACACTTAGGGTGAGAACAAATGTACAAATTGAATGGTCGATTTCTGTTTCTATGAAAACACCTTGTAAATTGCACATTGTGTATAGTCACAATTGTTTTGTTTTCATGCTTCATTTGGAGATATAATGCACATAATGTATCACTTTTTGAATTTAAGAAAGTGTTTTAAATTATAGAACTGTGTAATTATTAAAACATCAAAGATCAGACTGCGTAGAGTGTCCCCTCTGCCCTCTGATGTTAATAGGGTCTTTACAAAATTTACTGCCATTGTCCATACCTATTATCATAAAATGTGTATCTATTAGCCACCAGAACCTTTAAGACCCAAGCATATAATATGGCATGGCAGTATACAGGCCAGCAGCTTTTCTACACTTGCTGAATCTTGAGGTTAGTTTAAAAGCAGCCCTGTGTGCAGGACTGATTTTAAAATGCAAATTGTGCTCACAATCGTCTTTGGTGCTTGGGGCACTTACAATTAATAAACTACAATGTTTGGGCATATTAGGTACTCCAAAGGTCTGCCCTAGGTGTCCTGTGGTGGGGGATCAGGTATTTGTAAAGAGGGCCCTTATAACATGATATTTAAAGGCCCTGGGTTTAGTGAAATTGCACATTTGACTCCCCAACTTGTAGTAAAGTGCTTCCCAAAATAAACGTTTGTGCTAAGAGCTCTGTTATGTTATGTTATGTTATGTTATGTTAATTTCGATTTATATAGCGCCAAATCACCGACAGGTCTCTAAGCACTTCCTTTGGGAACCCGTCCTGGCTTTTCCTGCGAGATAACCCCTACTGGGCATCCCCAAGGTGAAGACCAGGCATCCCATTGCGGTGGGCTGTGGAGTGAGGATCAGCATTATTTGTACATATTCAGAACCTCTAAAGTCTCCCCTAATTGTTCCAGGGCTGGGGAGTCCTGTAGATATAGGCATGGTCCTTATAAAAGATGTTTGTTTATATGCCCTGGAAGGGACGCTTTAAGGATTTTGGGGGCCCTGGGACAAATGTATTTTGGGAGCCCCTGTTCGGAACAGCTTTGATTTTATGATCCAGTTTCAGCTCTTTCATGCCCTCTTTGGTCAAATTCAAAATGTGCGTACATCTGATATTTAGGTATAGGGATGTGTGTTTTCAGTATTGTAATATAGCAGAAGCGCACTAATATAAATGCAAATAATCTTTTTCACAACCATCAGTTTCTCATATGTGAGGTCTTGTATTGATCGAAAAGAAACTTTTTATATGGTTGTTACAAGAAAGAAACACATTTTGTCTGCAAAATGTCTGTAATAGACTCTCACACATTAAAAATAAATGATAGAAAAACACTATTTACAACAATCTGTTTAAGAATTATTCATGGTCATCAGAGCCAGACTCTCTGCAGAACATAAGTGGCTGTATCAGGGGGCCCCTTGAATGGTCGGGCCATGGGCCTGAGCTCACTTTGCCCATGCCTTGAAACGTCTCTGACCCCTGGTAGTGGAGACATTTTCCAGTCAATTTCCCTAATGGAGATCCCCAGCCACATAGCCTAACATGGCAAGAAGTTATTGATTAATAACTAAAGAAAGGGGTGTTATAAAAAAATATTATTCAATAAAATGGAGTAGATAAATCCAACAACATGCTATTGTTGAATTTATTCTAAAATGTATTAACAAGACCTTGAAAGACTTTCGTGTCTGTAAGCCAAAATTCAGCCTTCTGGTGCTCTGACCTGACAAGACCTTGAAAGACTTTCGTGTCTGTAAGCCAAAATTCAGCCTTCTGGTGCTCTGACCTGATCGGCCAGAGTTAAGTGGATTAGCCATGCTACTTTGAAGAGGTGATAAATGGCCCCTGGGGTTAGGAAGACCTTCTGTGAGGAGAAGATGCTGGGCATAGAAATGCCAGAGGGAGGGGTAGTAAAGAATGTTCTTTAAAGGAGGGAGGGAACTGGCTGTCGAAGCCAGTTTCATTTACACCTCTACCCTCTGCCCCCAACCAGATGGCATGCTTAGAGAAGGAATTTGCAGATGCAAAATGTATGTAGATGAGCCATCCTGTAGGCTGGTTTAGTAAGCTCTTCTCACACTACAGCAAATTCAGCCATATTGAATTTTGGAGAAATGGTGCTCTCTACGAGACTATAGTGCCACACTTTGGAAGATGTGGTCATACCCTGGGGTGTTGCCCTGCACCTCATTGGATAGGAGTGCCCTCCTGCTTGACCCAGAGAAGTTGGAATAACTATCTGAAAGGGGCAGGGCCTCTTAGATCTGCTGCCTGAAACTTAAGGACTAAGAAGGGTCCAAGCTGGAAGTTTGATTTTCACCAACGAGGCCCTGCACTCTGACTGCGCCTGCTGTACAATCTGGAACTATAGCCCTGGAGATCAAATCTTCTTCAAAATGACTACAGAGGGGGACTTCCTGCAAGCTTTAGGTTAACATAGCTCACCTGGACCATCACCACCAAGAATCCCCAGCCTGAAGCACAACCACAGGATTTGTAAGGGTTTTGTCCAAGTAGAATGTGGGAATTGAAGTCCCAAACTTTCAAGGACCATCTTGGAGCTCCCAGACCATTGGAGTAAGTTTTGGACACTTTAGGCCCCGTAGCTTCAGGAAGAAGTTCCAGAATTTGAAAAAAGTTTGGAGCAACTTTGGAAAAAAAGCTCCATAAATGGACCGACTCGACCTAGCTAGACAAGCCAGCGACCCACAAATGCGATCCGGCCTGCACACCAGGTTCTTCCCGATGAAAAGCTCCGAAGTCCAACTTCAAGAGTTCGACTGGGAGTTAGCTGAAATCCAAGCTGGCAAATCCTCACCGAATCCAGACTGGTAAAGAGCATTGAGGGACCTGCAAAAAAAAGCTCTGTATAAGTTTCTAAGCCTGAACCTAGAAAAGGTGACCAGGACCATTCGCAAGAGTCAAGGCCCCATCTTCAACCGTGAGCCTGCCTGGATCTCTAGTTCATCCTGCTGGAAAGCTCCAGAGGTTGGACTCCCACAAGTTTGACGGGGAGCCTATCGCAAGGCAAGCCGGCGAACCCTCACCAAATCCGGACTGGCTGAGGGCTTCGGGGTCCCCGGGAAGAAACTTTCCAAGTCAGAGGGTAAAAACTTCGATAAAGACGTACCGCTAGGGGTAGCCACACAGAGCTCCATTGTGGTCGGCCTCAACTTTTGACTTTGTCCTGATCTAGCGTGACCAGAGGTCCCAATATGCTACATAGGTTTCTGTGTACTAAACAGTGCTAAATCTTTAAAAATGCATATCACTGGTTCCCTACATTGGATCTTTTTCGTTGTGGTGTAATTGTAAAGATAAAAATATTTCCTGTGTTTATATATTGATGTTGGATTTTTATAGTGTGTTGTGTCTTAACCCCTTCCATGCTCATGACGAGCTCAGCTCGTCATGAGGCACAGTTGAGCTGTGCTGATGACGAGCTGAGCTCGTCATGACACCAGCAAAATGGCAATTTCCAGCACAGGGGAAAAATAACCACAGCAGCGATGTGGTTAATTATTTACTGAATTGGTGTTTTTAAATGCTTTACATATCTGCCTTTGAAGTTAAGCTTGCCTGCTCGCAGCCAAGCTACCAAGGGTTGAGCATGGGAATAATTTCATGAGACCTATTCTGAGCCCTTATTAGTGTTAGTGGCCTTGTTGCCAGAGTGTACATTTCCCCCCACCAATAATCCACTTTTAACAAGCTCTAGGCACAATCTGCTTCTGCTTCAATGGATTATCCTTGTCCTCCAGAGCAGTGCCTCATAATATGGGGCTGTACTGACACTTGTCAGGAGGTGCTAATTGTTTGTAACCAGTGCATTTTATAGTGACTATACAGCTAGCGGGTATCCTGCCTAGTCATATGTGTACATGGGATATGACAGTTCAAAAAAAGTTACATTTTCTTATCGTCCCAAAGGTGACTTGTGCCAGTAGCAGGGCTGTGGTGGCTACCAACTAATATCTGTTCTAATCATCATGTTTTTTCTTTCTAGGTATTCTTCTTGTCTGCATTGCATATGTAGCTCATGTAGAGACAAGTGACAAATATATAATGCATGTCTACTAACGCCATTGCTAACAATTTTACATTAACTCTAATGTGCCCCTTTGATGTCTGTGGACCAGGAACACTTGACACACTTAAGAGCAATATGTCTTTATGTTCAACATACCCCATAAAGATGGCAATTACACCAACTAATCTTGGAACATTAATGGGTAGCATAACATGCAGGAACCTAGGCTGTGTTCCAAAGTATCTTGGAAAACTTGAAAAACTAATGGGCTCCACATGACTATTTGCCAGAGTCTTGATACTGGCCAGCAGAGAAATTAACCTGGCCAAGTTGAATCAGAGAAATTGCACATACTCAAGGAAAGAGGGCAGATTTGACAAATGTGATATTGAATGTGCACTCAGGATCAATGATCAGTGTGAAATACTTGTCTCTAGGCCTAACTATGGTGAAACTGTATTTTAGTACGTATTTTGCCCATAATGTATACTATATTAAGCACCCTATTTTTTCATTTAGGCACTTCAGACTTACACTAGGAATACCCTCTCGCATTGCAATGCCTACACTAGTTCAACGGTAATCCCTGAGGGGTACCTCTGTGACAAGCTACCTGTCCACCCATACCGCCCTGAGCTGTTCCCTGCGCTTAGCCTGCACCCATTTTCACATGCAGCCAACCCAGAGCTTCTTACCAGTGGACCTTGTTTTAAAAGGCAGAGACCGGACCACTCTTAATCCATTTTAACAGTGTTTACAGTGAGTGAGGCTTACTCACAGTAAAGCAAAATATCCAAGGGTTTAAATGGGCCATAGACTAATTTTAATTGAAGATGAGGTAACTAACACTCTGATGAGAAGTTTGGCATACCAATAGAAAAGGGGCATGACACCCTGCATCTCCCCCAGCCTGTGGTCTTTTGAGCTGCAGTTACCCAAGTCATGCCTTTAGCTAAAACTTAATGACAGAAAACAGCCATCACATTGTATGCGTTACAACGCATGCAATTAGAACGTGGTTGTTACAACGACTGCGTTGTTACATCGCAGTGCCATTACAACGCAAGTCGTGACATCGACTTGCTGTAGGGGGCGCGCTAACCTAAGGAATAGTATAATTTACTATTCCAACACCTTTCCTACTGTTGGGCACACTGGAGTTGGAATAGTAAATTATACTATTCCAAAATCCAGCGCGCCCCCTACAGTAAGTCGATGTAATGACTTGCATTGTAATGGTACTGCGATGTAACAACGCGGCCGTTGTAATAGCATGCGCTGGAAACACTTGCAATGTAAAGGGCTATAAAAGAGCCATGTTGTAATGACTAGCAGTGTTCTCACTGCTTTCAAAAGTGCCAGTGCGGGTATGATCCGCTCTGATTAGGTATCATTTTAGATTGGAATTCTATGTAGAGAAAGAGGTCAGAATATATGTCTGTAATCATCCCATTTAAACCACAAATGTTTATAGATGCTTAAAAGAGATATATTTCCTGTTTTAATGCGGAGAACAGCGATGGTATTCTCTCTGCGGGTTTTGTGGTACTTACTTGGCATTCCGAAGGTACCGGTTGTCCTCCTAGGTGAACCAATGACCCTCCTAATAGACTTCATATTTGTATCATTATGTCAACGGAGCAAAAATGCTGAACCAGCCTCGAAGGCCAGGGGATTGTTGGCCCGCGAACAAAGAGTACACGCATATTAAAAAGATGGGAGCACAAAGGATGACGTTTTTTCGTCAGGATGAAAAATAATCCAGAGCAGTGTGCGTTGCTTCTCTCTTGAAATTGTATCCATGTATACCGAATCTGCAGGGTCATCGCACTTGAATATTGCTCGATTGCATTCCAGGCTGATATGTACTTGAGATTGGAGAAAAGATGGATAATCATTGCAAACTCAGTATCTGCAGTTCTTCGATGGGTAATGCAACGCGCTAATGGCAACGGCTCCGGTAATTGCTTTCACCCTTTTAAAATGCTGTATGGCGTTTGTGAATTCAACTGCATATTAACGCCGTGATTAAAAGGCGGTGCAGATCTTGGAGTCGTTTACTGCATTCCGCCTGATCTTTATTCGGATTTTTCATAGTAAGGTTTTTTAATCTAGTTTGTCAATAAGTATCTCTGTTAAAATACATGCTACAGCATATTGCATTCGAAAAAGGTACAGAAAATCTCTTCAAAAAGAGATAATCAATCCTGCAACATCTCTGCATAAAGTCGTGAAGGTGCCGTGGGTTTTAGTTCAAGGAGCTTTTTATTACATGTATATGTGGCTAAACCCTTTCTGCTTGACGCAGTTCGAGATTCATCCTTAATTATGAGCAGCGATGCCACTTATATGGCAATCTGATTTTTTTAAGCCGAGATATTTTATGTCAATATACAGATATGAACAGTATTCAGGTATTGTTGGTTGAGTAAACCTGCACTTGCTGTAACAGTTTATGGACACGTCTGTCTCATCCGCCCTCTTGAACACCACATCTATCACTCAGAGCACTCTGAGTTGTTAGCACTGCAGACAGCAGTAGCAGCCAATGACATTGTGAAGAAGCCGTGCTACCAATGTGCCTCGGGCACATCAGGAAGCATGCTCTCAAAGTGCTATGATTCCACATATTCCACTGTAGCATAAGAACATTTTGAGAGTGAAGTAGGGTAGAAGGCATGTAATACTATGTGGGGGCTAATTAAGATTTTAGTACGGTACACATTCCAAAATGTAATGTCCGACAATATACTTTGAAGTATTCGAGGGCACGTGTATTTTAGGAACTACCTCAATGTCACCCAGGGACAATAGGGTAACCATACTGAACTGCCCCCCACTTCCTAGGAAAACCCCCGCCCCAAGCACTATGTTTGCCACTCCTGGTGTCGTACCTACAGTGAGAGCTTTTGCTCTTTTTGGACATTTGAGATCCATCTTGCAGTCCCTGCACTGAAAACAGTCATAACATTTGGGATTCTTCGGCTGACCGGGGAAGCTCTTCTCCTGGTAACCAGATTGGGAATGGGACCCATACCCCTGTGAGTTGTTTTAGGGGCCTTGAGAGAACTCCTTCTCCCCTTCCTTCTTCTAGTGAGAACCCTGGCCACCCTTTTGGGAGTTTCCTCCTGATTACTTTTTTGAAACTCTTTTGCTGACTCAGATGTCCACCTCCTCAGCTGGCTTTCTGTTGTCAGTCAGCTTACTTTCCACTAGATGTTGGTGCAGCTCTGGAAAACAAGTATCTAGCATGTGCTCTTTTAAGCAAAATGGCTTTCATGGGGGTGAACTGGGTCTAATCCTTCATCTCCAGTGTAAGGAGTGTGTCCCTCCCCAACTTATACATGTATCTCCACAGACTACCCACTGGGACTGCTCGGTAACCTTGTTTACCTTTGAACCAGAGAACAAGCACTGTATGTATGCAGCCTCCACAACTGCTGGACTCCACTTACATGGCTCGGATGTCCATTTCTCTCAGGCTCAGGTCATGGGCCATCCTCCTCTCCTCCATGGACAGCGTTTTCTCCTCTAGAGCTTGCTCCTTCTCCAACATGGAAAGTTTGTGCTCTCTTTCAATCTTGGCAAGCTCTAGTTTTAGCTTCCTATCATCTCTCCTGCCCTCTAGCTCATCTGGGGACAGGTTTATAGAAGACACACGGCTGCCTGCTCTTGGATTGACTTCCAGTCCTGGGAGGATTGTACTCTATCCTTAGTAGCCTGCATGACTAGACTTGCAGATCAGTCATGCTACTCCTCAGACTGTGACCCTTCCCCCTCATCATCTGGATTGGTCCGGTAGGCTTCTGCCCATGATTTTAAGGCTCTTTGGAGCTCTGCCTTCTTGGCACTACCCTTAGTGAACAACATCTTTGCCTTACAGAATCCTGTGAGCTGGGCCACTGTGTAGCTCTACAGATTGGCCAGCTCAAATTCCATCTTGTCAGGCAAGGTCACAGACACAGCAATAAAATGGGAATTGGGAAAAAGACTTTGGAATTATCAAATGTCAAGTAGGGAGAATTGGTTTGAATTGGTCTAGATATGGAGTAGTAGTGTACACTAAGTCACTGCATGGAACTGCACAAACACCAGTGCTATTCTCAACGCTGATCACCCATGTTAGAATTTGGGTTTCTGGTTGGCAGAGGCATGCACCCTGTCCAAGCAGGAACCACAATCGTAGTCAGGATAAGTCAGACATACACTACAAACTAACATGTGCTCACCCTCTGGTAGATTGGCACAGAGCAGGCAGGCTTAACTTAAGAGGAAATGTGTAAAGTATTTGGGCAGCAACAGTGAAAGCATCACAAAAAGACTCCACAATCATTTAGAAAAATAGATGATGTGCTTAGCAATAAAACAAAAACAAAACAGCAAACATCAAATTAGTAGAAGTTGACATAGAAGTTTTAAAGATTAAATGTAAAAATAGAAATTAGAAGCAATAAGAGCCTAAGGGGTTATCTGGTTGTGCTGGACCATGGGAAAGTCTAAGGTTCAGGTTGATCACAATGGAGTGTGGGCCGGATACAGGAGCCACGCAAGGCCTGCTGCACAAAGTACCTGGTTGCAACAGTGAAATGCAGGTTGCAGCTGAGCGATGTGTCAGTATTGATCCCGGAGTTGGGGTGATGTGTAGATACTGGATGCCGGTCAAAGTGCTGTGCTGATATTGCTTGATCTCAGCGCAGCCTTTGACACTGTTTCCCACAACATCCTGCTGAAACGCTTGGAAGGCATAGGGATTAGTGACCTCGCCCTCGAATGGTTCCGCTCTTTCTTGACGGGCAGATCCTTCCGAGTCTCAGCTCCCCCGTTCACCTCCCGATCTCACTCTATCGGCCAAGGTGTCCCGCAGGGCTCGGCACTCAGTCCATCCCTTTTTAACCTTTATGTGCAGCCCCTCTCGGCTGTGGCCAGAGAATGGGACCTCACGCTGGTGTCGTACGCCGACGACACTCAGCTGGTTATTACCCTCACTGAGGGCCCCTCAATCTCTGCCACGAGATTTAGGGATGGACTGGCAGCAGTCGCCCGTTGGATGATGGGCAACTGTTTACAGCTGAATGCAGGGAAAACCGAGGTGCTGCTCCTTGGAAGGAGCCCCAGTTGTTGGAGCGACCACTGGTGGCCTTCCTTGCTGGGCCCCATCCCTCCACCTAAAGCTCTGGTAAAAAACCTGGGTGTTTGGTTGGACTCCTCGTTGAGCTACCAAACCCACACTAAAAGAGTAGCTGCTACCTGTGTGAGCCGGCTGAGAAGCCTCAACCCTATTCTTGGCGTCTTCGATCCCAAAACACATCAGCTTATAGTCCAATCTATCATCCTTTCTCGGTTGGACTATGCCAGCGTCCTACTGCTAGGCGCTAACAAAGCAGAGATAACAAGGCTACAACGAATACAGAATTCAGCGGATAGGGCCATAGTGGGTCTTCCAAGAAGATGCTCTCTTAGAGCCACCATACAAAGACATCATTGGCTCCCGGTTGAATCTAGAATCCAATTTAAGGCCCTCACCACTGCTTTTAAAATCCTCAAAACAGATGGCCCTGAACTCCTCCGTCCGCTTTTAGTACCTTACACCCCCCAACGCAATTTGCGCTCCCTAGGTCAACATCTGATAGTGGTTCCTCGTACGAAACTCTGCCGTGTCGGGGGTCGCTCCTTCAGAGTCTTGGGAGCGAAACTCTGGAACTCTCTTCCTCCGAACATTCATCGCCTGGACAATCTGTCCGCATTCCGGAAGGCAAATAAAACCCATCTGTTCTCACTGTCTTAAGCCATCTGCCTCCCCCCCCTCTCAGTAGGTTATGATGTGGTTTCTCAGCGCCAGGACGCCTCGTTGCTGGGGCAGCTGTCGCGCTCTAACAAACTCGTAACATAACATAACATAACATTTTTTCCACACAATAATGGCAATGTGCCGGTTCTGAAGACAAAGTGCCGAAGCTAAGATGCATTGGTTTTGAAGCTGATGCACCAAATTTCTTCTTGCAGTCGAGGGGATGCGTCGATCTTCTCTCACTGCAGCAGCACCCATGCGCCAGTTCCGATGCATCGGTTCTGGAAGAGATGCACTGGTTCTGGGTGCAATGCACCAGTTTGGTTCCCGCAACAGCGTTGGTGCGTCAACTCTTCTTCAAGCAGCAGAGGCTGCATTGATTCTACTGGAGCAAGCACCTTGATTCATTTCCAATAGACCAGGGACTGGAGCAGAAAGACTTTGGTATCCCTGAGTCTCAAAACAGAAGGTAAGCCAGCATGCTCTTGGACATCACTCTGGGTTCAAGAAAGAGTTCAGTTCTTTCTCAGCAGGGGCAAAGGGTAGCAGGCAGCAGGGCAGCACAGTAGACAAGCAGTTCTTCCAGAGCAGCCTCCCAGCACAGTGGTCCTTCTTGTAGCAGCACATTAGTCCTTCTTCCTGGCAGACCTTCTTTACAGGTCCAGAGGTATCCGATTTGGTGGGGTCAGGGACCCAGTACTTTTTACCCAGTTGTGCCTTTGAAGTGGAGGTGACTTCAAAGAGGAGTTTTAAGTGCACAGGGGTCATCCCTTTGCTTTCCATCCCTGACTCCTGACTCACTACAAAGGGGGAGAGGAGACTGCACATTCAGGTGTAAGTGCAGCTCCTCCTGTCTATCCTGCCCATGATGAGCCATCAGGATGCAGATGGACACCCACTCTTCATTTGTGTGTGGGTGTCTAAAGGCAATGCACAAAGTCCAGCCGTCACCCACCCCAGACGTCTATTGGAGGCCGGCAGACAGAGAGCAGAGGAATGCCACCTTTCTAAAGGTGGCATTTCCAAAATAGTAGATATAAACAAAATTTGCCAGCAAAGATGATTTAGCATTATCATTCCAATGAACATGACAGAGCTACTCCTTCTCAATCAGGAATTACAGCTTAAAAGTGTAATAAAGAATTCCCAATGTTAACCAATGAGAGGGGTAGGCCTCACAGTAGAAACAATAAATGTAGGTGTTTTTCACTACCAGGACATGCAAAACCTCAAAGTACATCTCCTACCTTTAAGTTAAACAGCACCCTGCCCTATGTGCTACCTAGGGCCTACGTTAGGGTTGACTTATATGTAAGGAAAGTGGATTTTAAGGCTTGGCAAGTAGTTTTAAATTGCCAGGTCAACATGGCAGTGTAACCTGTACACACAGACTCTGCAGTGGCAGGGCTGAGACATGTTTTAAAGGGCGACATGTGTGGGTAGCACAATTAGTGCTGCCCGCCCACTAGTAGTATTTAATGTACAGTCCCTGGGAACAGGTACTGCAGTATACTAGAGACTTACAGATAAACAAAACATTGAAATTATGGATAAATCAATGAAAGCATGTTTAGGGGGGAAGCCCATGCACTTTAGCACTGGTTAGCAGTGGTAAAGTGCACAGAGTACTAAGCCCAACAAAAAAATGGAGGTAAGCAAGAAAAATGTTTGGGGGAAGACCACCCTAAGGCTGTCAGGTCTAACACAACCAAAGTTGTTTTGCCCTTTTGTAGTGATGCTAGCCACATATGCTAATATGGGAATGCTTTATTAAACTTAATACATTCTAAATATTGATTAAAAATAGCTAGCAATATCATTCAATGTATCAAAATAATGGTTACAATACATCCAACAACTTACCAAGGTTGCATTTTTCATAACTATTTCTGTAAAGCAGCTTTAGAACTTACTATCCTGAAGTTACCTAAAGCAGCCCTGTAGCAGCCTCTTCTGATTGGTCTGCCTTTGACAGCCTGGGGCTAGAGTAATACAGGTATTTGGTGGAATGATATTTTCTTCCTAGAGAAAGCAGTAGAAGAGACATCACAGAATCTAGGATCATCCCCACGTCCTTGAACCCCAGTCAGATGGGAGCCCCCCTAATTAGATTAGGAGAGGGGCTGGCAATGAGTGTAGTGAGTTGTTAGCCACACCTTTGGGTTGGGTTACACAGACAGACACACAGAAGAGAGGCTTTCTCCATTTTGATTTTTGAAGAACAGGACATTCTGGGTCACAAATATGCCACACTTTGCAGGACGTGGTTATAGTAGAGGAAGGAAACTTTAACCCTATTGGTTGGGGCGGCCCTTCCTTGCCAACCCGCAATGGAGGATAAATATGGAGGAGCTTCTCTGATCACTGCCTGGAACATCAGAAGAAGAAGGACTGCTCTGCTTGATCCTTGGACTACACAACAGAAGGCTTGCACTCTGAACGGCTACAACTGCTACACTCTCAAGACTCCACAAAGAAAGGCTCCACCTGACTCAAAGAAAAAGGAGAGAATTACCTGAGCGGCAACAGGTACAAAAGTGCTGAAAAAAGTGTTAGCTTCAGCAGACAAAGAGAGGGCTACTCCAGTTGAACAGCTACAACTACATTTTCCTGGACTGCACAGGTGGATTGTGGAAGATTGAGTTCTAGACCCCAAGAGGTAATCCAGAGTCTCTGAACCCTTGGCCGGTGCTACTAGACACCTCTTCCATCAAATGAATCAACAAGGAACAAGATATGAAAGTTTGGAAACTTTCTACAAAGTTTTGCAAACCACTCATGGAGGAACCCGGGTCAACATTGAGAGTCAAGCTGTCATCACTGTCTCGTGAATTGGCCTCACCGTGGTAGATTATCCCACTGAAAGCACTTGAGCTCCTGGGCATTGAGGACAAAGAATTCCAGAGACTCACCAAGATGTATGCTGCTGCAGTAGGTCACTGTCGTCGTCTCAAACTTTGCATTCAAGAAGCCAGAGGACCCGCCGACAAGCCCATCAATGAGAGAAAAGCTCCAAGAAAAAGACTAAGGGCCTGATTATGAGTGTGGGGGAGCATCAGACCACTGTACCTGTAGTGGCGGTCCCTTCACTGGCAGAATAGTGGTCCGCCTGCCTTATGATGAATGCAGAGGTGGGACCGCCCAGGACTGCCACACCCACTTGTGATCAGGGTGGCGTGGTAATCAGGGGCCCAAATATACTTGGAGGGGCAGCTGAGAGACCACCATGCATGTTTGGGCAATGGGATGCATGCAGGTGGGCACATGGTATGCCCCCTGTTTGCATGCACCCCCTTTCCTGCACGGCATGGACTTTACAGTCCGCGCCATGCAGGAACGTGCTTTGGCTTTCCTATTGCAGTGCCTTTCAATAGGCACTGCTGTGAGAATCTCAAAGGGCAGCCCGCCAGACCAGGTGAAAACTCCTAACCTGGCGAGTGGTTTGACTACAGGTTTGATGGTTCTGGAGTGGGCACAGATGTGGTCGGGCACTCCAGGATCGCCAAACTTGTAATCAGGCTCTTAGTCAGAAGGTAAACTTTTGATCAGGACCTAGCACTCAGCCTATATGACCATCACTACTTCGCGGTCCTGGTCCAGCGTGACCAGATAGCTGTGAGTGCCGCACTAAGCTTCTTTGTGCTACAGTGCACAATTTTTGATTTAATCTTTAAAAATTAATAACTCCAGCTTCCTACGTTGGATTTGTGCTGTTTTAGTGTTATTTTAACTGTAAAAATATTCTTTATTTTTCTAAATTGGTGTTGGATTTTTATTGTGATGTTGTTGTTTACTCACTTATTGTGTTGGTGATAATAAGTGCCTGTCTCATAAGTTAAGCCTCTCTGCTCTTCTGCTAAGCTACCAAGGGTTGAGCAAGGATTCACTTATTGAGACTTGACTGGACCTATTAGTTATTGTAGCACTAATATTAGCTGAAGGTGAATACCCCCACCTACTAATAACACACTTCCCTACAGCCTCCATGCCATTGATGTAGTTCCTACACACAGTAATAGGGCCTTAGTGAAAAGTTATAAATGCCAGTTGAGATTTGGACCTGTTTTTCCATGTTTTCCGCTGGGGGGTGGTCAGCAGTGCAGACTTAAAAAAACAGCAGTACCAGTCAGCAACAAACTGTGTACACCTCACCTCACAAAAAGAGGGATTTTCTCACACCCACAATCAACATTTCTTTGTTTCTTTGTTATGAACGAATTGCAGGATTAGAACGTTTGTACACTGGCAATCTACATTTTGTGTGCATGGTGGATATTTATACATGTGCCCTTTATCCATAATTGCATTCTGTGTATACTCCTACTGTATACACTATCTCTGCTAAACATTGGCATTTATTTGTGTTGCTAGTTTTTCTTTAAGATCGTTCTTGGCTGAAGAACAGCACTCATTTTTATGATGATCTGTTTATAAACCTTGATTAAACCTTTGATATTGTAATGGTGATTACTCCTGGCATTTGTCTGGATGCACTCCATAAATGTGAGCAGTAGACTCACCCCTTCACCCTGTCTGTTTTCCCTTTCCCTGTGCTCATCATCTTGACAGTTTCATTACTAGTGTTAGAAATGGGGGTCTTTAGTTTGCAAAGGTAGGTACCTTTGTCCAAATAGGGGCCCTTGCTTCTAGTCAGGGTAAGGGGGACACACTTCCAAAATAACCCCTGCTCACCCCCTTGGTAGCTTGGCACGAGCAGACCGGCTTATCTCAGAGGCAGTGTGTAAAGCATTTGTGGACACATACAGTAATACAGTGAAAACACTATAAATGGCCACCACACCAGTTAAAAAAATAGTAAATCTATATCTAAACCAACAAGACCAAATACGATAAAAATCCAACATACAATACTCTTGAAAAAGGTACTTGTGCAAAACAACATTTAAATTGCAGAGAAATCAATAAAACAGAGTTCTTCTGGCTCTCTAGCTCCTCCTGGAGCTACCGCAATACTGTATACGACAAAGAAGAACAGTTCCAGCTGACAGCGTTGATGCAGGCCAGCTAAAGCGTCACCAAACCAGAACACTATACCTTTCTTGTTGTGACCAACATGTCAGTGGCGGTCGTTCGGGTTTAACATCACAGTTGTGTTGTGAAACAAAGCGCTGCGGCGGACGATGTGCTCACGATTCAGGGCAGGCAGCGGCTCATTGACTGTGTTAGTGAGACCAGGTCTTGCATTGAAGGGTGAGACCATGCTCACTGCGGTGCTGGCAGATCACGGTGCCCCAACCGAGCCGGTCGATGTTTGGGTCGGGCAGCGATGGAGTCGTGATGTCCTTGCAGCATGTTGAGAAGTGTGCAGAGTGCGGTGCCCACAGGATTCGGTGCAAGCAGCGGCTCATTGACGGAGTTGGTGAGATCAGGGTTGCATTGCAAAGTGAGGCGTTACTCTTGGCGGTGCTTTCAGGATACAGAATCCTGCAGCAGACTCAATGACAGGGTCGGTTACCCTTTTTCTTCTGGGCGATGATCAGAGACGGTGCCCACAGACACAGTGAGCTCTTTTCTGTTCCTGAGACCTCTAGAACAGGGGGCACATTCAGTTCAAGCCCTTTGAGATATTCTCTTCAAGCAGGGGGATAAAGCAAGCAGCAAAGTCCTTATTTTCTTTCCTTGAAAGCAAGTAGCCACTGCAGTCCTACCCCAGACAGCAAACAGCACAGGGGCAGTATTCCTACTCAGCTTCTCAGGCTCTTCTCCTTGGCGAAGGTTCCTCTTGATTTCCCAGAAGTGATCTAAAAGTCTTGGGCCTGGGACCCACTTTTTACACACACAAATCCTTTGTTCTCTGAAGGAAGAGAGTGTCTATACCCAGCCAAAACTAGTTCTGTCCTCACTGGTGCAGCTTTCTGGCAGGAGGTGGAGGCAGCATTGTTGAAAGCAGACCAGGCCTATTCAGGTGAAAGGAAATCTCCTCCCCCTACTCTAAATGCAGCCCGGTCTAATCAGCCCAGCCGTGACTCATCCGACTTATGGAGACACTGCCCCTCTCCAGCCTCTGTCATCCAAAAGCCAGACATGCAATACACAAACCTAGCAGAGGCACACTGGATGGTCAGGGATAAAAATACCTTCTTAATAAAAGTGGTATTTTCAAACACAGAATGTAAAAATCACCCTCACTAAAAGATGCCTTTTAACATTCTGAGTTCAGGCATAGTAAACTTTATTTTCCTACCTTATTCCCAGGGCCAGTTATGTTTATAAGAGGTTATACTATTTAAGTAGCTTTCCAATTTACTTAAAACAGAAAATTCTTAAAATAAGTGACATTATCTTACCAGAAAGTACAGCAAAACCATACTTCCTGATAGCTCTATTCCGACATCTACAGCCATTTTGAGAGAGGCATGTTTTTATAACTAACATGCTTAAATTAGCCCTTCCAGCCCACCCATAGATTTATGTCTAGCTAAATTGATGTCCACCTTAGGACCGTTTTTTTCTCAAAATGTTCTATTTGTCTTGAATAGCTGTCTGTCTGGTTGCAAAAAATATTTTGGGGCATAAGAGACTGGGAACTTTGAGGGGATGACACACGGGACAGTGCAAAATTAAATATACACTGAAAAGACTCCTTTCCCCAACTCATATGCACAGCCACAGCCACTAGAGGACCAGCACAATCGGGGACACATCTGGGTCAATAGTGCAACTCCAAGTATTTCAACCCCATATGTGTAGAGTTTGTTTGACTACACCAGTTGTGACTCTTTGCTTTTCATTATCGTTCACACTCTGCTCGACCCATCACCTTTGTTGTTTTCTCCTTTACCCCTTGACTTATGGTCCTTTTGTTCCTTTACACTTTGCTGTTAGTTCCTGCTTCGTTACCATCTTATCAGTGTGTCACCTTGTCTAGGCTTCCCTTTTCCTGGTGCAGTTGGGTTTTCATCTGCAGCTCTTGTGCACGATCTGTAGTACTTCAGGGGCTATTTACACCATTTACCTCTGCTTGCATCGGGTAAGTGCCACACCTTGTTACCCTTATGTCTAATTTTTATTCCACGTTGTCATCCCCTTAGGGAGTGCCTTCCAAATCTAGATTGGGTGAATGCCAGCCTGCAAGAGTATTTCTCTCTCTTACCCTAGTTTTCCCTTTTCCTCTAATCCTGGGGTCTCCTTTAACATCCTTGGTCCAGCGCAGGGGGTTAAATCTGCCTTTAGGGGAGAGGGACAGATTGACCTCGACATCCAGACTCGCGAAACAGTGTGTTCATGACACTTTCAGAGAAGGTATTCGTTATTATTATGGTTGTTGTGTGTTTATTATCAAGATTTCTCTAGATTTTAAGAGACCATTTTCTTTATGCAAATGTTTTAGCAGGATAGTGGTGGAGAAACTGAAATTGAGGAAGGGTTTATGGGCATTATTCAGTGTGTATGTCTTGCACCGTGTGGTCTAGTTGTTAAATGGGTCATCATGCGTGAGGTTAAACCATGAAGCCATTTTAAAAGTACTTCTTAGCAATACTGCTGATGGTCAGAATATTGCATCAGCTTTCGCATCTTCTGTGTTGGTTGTTGGGGCTCAAGAGATTTGCAAGTGCCTTTCGTCAAAGGCTCTTTTCAGGTATTTCTGACAGACCCCAGGAGTGTTGTCAGTGGCCTTTCAGGTTTGTTGATGGACCTCAGGAGAGTATTGAGTGCTTGTTAGACATCAAGGTTTTCCACCGAAGTAAGGGTACAAGTTTTGATGCTTTTTTCCAAAGCTTCGATTGCGTTATGGATTGCATATTTAGTTAATTGGCTATTCTGATTTGTAAACCTATTTTTTAACTCATTATTGAACTTCAGGATTATTCTTTGCTGGGACATTTCAGGACTGGCTATTGTCTGTATTCTGTTTGAGTGGACTAAGGAATGATAGATGTAATGATGTTGTCTTCTACATGCATTTTTAAAAGAATGAAAAGCCTCAGTTTATATTTTCTCAGTTCAGGAAGAAGGTATTAAGTCGTTGAATATTTGAGACAGAAGTGCAGACACCAGGTTTATTTGAATGTATATGTACGTATATGTTTTATTTTCTAGAACGAAATATAGAAAGTAGTTCAGAGAACAATAAGCCAAGGTATTTCAGCCTACCTTTAAGGTTCGTGAAAAAATGTTATTCCTGTTAATTACTATATAATTCTAGGCGACATAGACTTGTAAAACTTGTAAACTTGCAAATTTATAGAGCGCGAATTGTTGCCCGGAGGCGTCCAAGCGCTAGGATAACCAGAACCTACTGATGAGCAGAGGAAGGGAGACAGGCAGTTAGTGGGGGGATGTGAACAAAAAGGTCTTTAATTGCTTGCGGAACACAGTGAGGTTGGGGTTAGCTCTGAGATGGAGTGGCAGAGTGTTCCAGGTCTTGGACGCGTTGTATGCGAACGTCCTTCCGCCAGATCTAGATTTTTTATTTTTGGTACCACTGCCAAGAAGGTCTGGCTGGAACGAAGAATTCGGTTGGGGGTGTAATGGGTGACCAGATCGCAGGTGATGCTGGGGCCTGTGTCCCAGAAGGCTTGATGGGCTATGCATAATGATTTGAACAGAACTCTCTGCCGAACCAGTAGCCAATGAAGGCTAGTCAGTCCGGCCCTCACTGAATGTCTACGGGGGATCTTGAGCAGTAAGCGCGCTGCGCAGTTCTGTACAATCTGCAGTCTGCGCAGAGTGTACTCTGGGGCGCCGAGATAGAGCACGTTATTGAAATCAAGGCGTGAGTGTATGAGACCTTGTATGGCCACCTGTTTGGCTTCCAAGGGAAGGAGGGGGAATATTTTATTTAGCATCCTCATGATGCCAAAACAGGTGGCTGAAAGTTTTGTGGCTTGAACATTGAAGGACAGGGATCTGTCCAGCCACACTCCAAGGCTCTTGATGTCATTTTTAGGGGGTGGGGGGGCCTAAACCGGGGGGCCACAGAGAGGGGGGAAGGCCAAGATCTGAAGGGCCTAGGAGCATCAGCTCTGTTTTGTCCCCGTTCAACTTAAGGGATGATGAAGAGATCCAGATCTTCACTTCCTCCAGGCATTCTCTAAGCCCGCCTGGTGCAGGTCGGTTTGCCACCTGCGCCAGTGAGACCACCAACTGCGTGTCGTCCGCATAGGAGATGATCTTAACTCCAAAAGGGCGGACAACATCGGCCAGTGGTCTCATATACAGATTGAAGAGTGCGGGTCTAGAGAGGAACCCTGAGGAACTCCGCACTTTAGCGGTCTGCTGGAGGACTCGCCATCAAAAACCCTAAAGGATCTGTTCTCCAAAAAAGATTTAAACCATGCCCAGGCTTTATCCTTAATCCCCGCACAGGACAAGCGGTTGATTAGGGTGTCATGACTAACCGTGTCAAATGCCGCACTTAGATCAAGGAGGATCACTGCCACTGATCCTCCTTGATCCAGGATTTTTCTAGCTTCCTCGGTAACCATGAGGAGAGCGGTCTCAGTCCTGTGTTTTGGTCTGAAGGCCATCTGGGTGGGATCTAGTATGTGTTGATCTTTCAGAAAGTTCACTAGCTGCTGGTTAATATATTTTTCTAGGGCCTTGCTCACCCATGGGAGCAGAGAGATGGGGCGATAGTTGGACAAGTCAGATGGGTCCAAATTGGGTTTCTTAATTAGCGACCTGACCATGGCTTGTTTCCAGGCCATTGGTACAGTGCTGGAGGTGATGGATGCGTTTAATACCTTCCTGATGACGGGCAGGGTGATCCGGGATGCTGCCATTAAAATGTCAGGTGGAGCGGGATCGTCCGGCGATCCTGATTTGACACTGAGAGCTAGTGATTCAAGGGTGGTGAGGTTCAGTGGGGGAAAATGGGTTAGGATATGTCGAGAGGGGGGAGGGGAGAGGATTGGGGGAGTGTTGGGTTGGTTTGATGAGTTAATTTTTTGGGAGGGAAATGCTGAATAAATAGTGTTTACTTTCTGGTAAAAAAAACTCAGCAATATTATTGCAGTGAGTGACAGATTTCTCGACATGCAACGCAGGGGGCGGGTTTGTTAACTTTTTAATGATCTGGAAAATCTCCCTAGGTTTAGATTTGGCCTGCAGAATTTTATCGGCGAAATAAGTGGACTGGGCTGCTTTTATTTGGGCTTTATACTCGCTGATAGATTCACGGTAGCGAGTTTTGTTGTCTGCTGAGTCATCTAGACGCCAGCGTCTTTCCGCCCTTCTACAAAGACGTTTCTTATCCCTAAGAGCCTGCGTATACCAAGGGGCAGTTTTGTGGGGGCGCTTCAGTACAGTCTTGCTCATAGGGAGGGTGGCGTCAAGGGTGTGAGTGATCCAGTTGACATAAGCCTGATTTGCTAGTGCAGGATCCTCCTGATCCCCGGGTTGGGAGCTGGCAAGTTTGATGGACCAGTTGTCAACCTCGAGGCGCGACCAGGCTCGCCTGAGCCTTGTAGTGGGGGCGGGTAAAGGTGTTTTGAGCGATGTCCAACTGAAGGGGATCAGAAGGTGGTCTGTCCAGGGCAAGGGAATGGCTGGGTCCACTGTGCGGTCGGGACAGTTAGTGAAAATTGGGTCCAGTAGGTGGCCTTTGGCATGAGTGGGGGTAGTGACATGTTGGGTGAGTTGCAGGGCTGCTAGGTCCTCTAGTAAGGTGGCAGCTGTGTGGTCAGAGGGGGAGTCAAAATCAAAATTCAGGTCACCTAGCACGGTGAAGTTAGAGGAGGTACTCACTCTATCAGCCACACTAGAAGGCAGCGATTCATGGACCTGCTTAGGGGGTCCGGGGGGCAGTAAATAAGGGTGCCAGAGAAACAGCTGTTGGGTGAGAGTTCGATGTTAAAACCAATACTCTCGCAGTCCGAGATGGTTTCAGAGGTGACTCGGCAGTGATATTGTTCCTTGTAGATGATGGCCAGGCCTCCTCCTCTCCCTTTAGGACGGTCTAGCCGTGTGATTTGGAAGCAAGAAGGGAGGGCGTCTACTATCGCGGGATCAGACTCAGAGGTGAACCAGGTTTCCGTCAGGAACAATATATCAGGGGTGTGTTCCTCTAACAGCAGGGCCATTTCAGCGCTATGCTTAGGCAGGGAGCGGCAGTTTAGTAGGAACATGTGAAAGTCATGTGTGGGCACCGGGCAAGGTTTAGGCTTGAGCGGTATGGAGCAGGTGGGGCAGGTTTGCGGCAGGTCCTCAGCTTGAAGGATATGCCGAGTAGAATGCTAGCGAGGGGCCTTAGTCTAAAGACAGTTGCCGAGTCGTAGCATCTGCGCTGTAATGGCTGAGATGCAGGAGGGGTGGCCCAGGGCCCATACTCGGCGCGGACGAGCGCAGACGAGCTTGGGTTATGCGCGCCTTCGGCGTGCAATCATCGCGCCCGCTGCGCTCGTCCGCTGCGCTTCCGGCACATGCACATGTTTATAGCAAGGGGGCAATGCAGGGGGCGTGGCCTCGAGTGGGCGTGTCCCAGTCAGGTCGTGAGGAATACAGCTGGCGGAAAAACGGCGATTTCGCCCTACCCAGCGCTCGTTTTTGAACGAGAAAGGGTGCCTGCACACAGTAATCGTGCAACAGGGAAGGTGAATGGGTTTTTAAAACAAGTGAAAATTTTCTGCTTTTAACAATAAAAAACACGATTTTGCTGCTGCTCGCGGCTGTGCCTCAGGAGAATTCTAGCTGTCTAAGCGCTTGTGGTTCAGCGCGGTATATGTAGCTTTTAGCAAAAGGGGGCATGGCCTCGAGTGGGCGTGTCCCAGTCAGGTCGTGAGGAATACAGCTGGCGGGAAAACGGTGATTTCGCCCTACCCAGCGCTCGTTTTTGAACGAGAAAGGGTGCCTGCACACAGTAATCGTGCAACAGGGAAGGTGAGTGGGTTTTTAAAACAAGTGAAAATTTTCTGCTTTTAACAATAAAAAACACGATTTTGCTGCTGCTCCCGGCTGTGCCTCAGGAGAATTCTAGCTGTCTAAGCGCTTGTGGTTCAGCGCGGTATATGTAGCTTTTAGCAAAAGGGGGCGGGGCCTTGAGTGGGCGTGTCCCAGTCAGGTCGTGAAGAATACAGCTGGCGGGAAAACGGCGATTTCGCCCTACCCAGCGCTCGTTTTTGAACGAGAAAGGGTGCCTGCACACAGTAATCGTGCAACAGGGAAGGTGAGTGGGTTTTTAAAACAAGTGAAAATTTTCTGCTTTTAACAATAAAAAGAGCTGTCATGGAAACTCTTCTTGCGAGCCAGCACATTCACTTCCTCTTCCGCCATAGCGATAAAGGTTTTATCCTATTTCATTGGAACTTGAACTACTGCTGAGTGCATCTGATAAATGTGGGTGCTGCATCTCTGCCTTGTTCCTCTTTTTTCCCAAAGTCTGATTTATTTAAACTAAAGTTGATGTGTAGATATGTTGGGAGTGAAAGGAATATGCTTAAAATGTATGTATTCTTAGTTGTTCAACAGCTACCTCTGCTCTGTATTGCACCCACACTATAGAAGAGTACAATCCTACCTCTTCTGAAAACAACGCATTTTTGAATCCTTAAAACCTAAACAATTTTCAACTGACTTCACGTCTAAAAAAGTAGTTTTTAGGCAAAACCAACGTTTTGTGGATTCCTTATTAGTTTCCTATCAATCTATCTTTCGTCCTAGCAGACACACTGAGTTGGTGGTGTGCATATTAAAATATCTGGGGAGACTGGATGATTCTAGGGGTTTTGGGAGTCTAATGCTTTTTACCTCCCACCAGCCTTTGACAACTTAACCCATGTCGTTCTCTCCACAAGACGTCCTGAGGCAGGTGTTAAATGAGAAATCTTACTTGTTTAAATTCCCTACTGGCTAACCACCACTAGTTGCTGGACCTATCACCATATACCTACAAACACAAACCCAAACCTCTCAGTTCTTCTCTCCCTTCTCTTTTTCCTTTTGACCATTGTGAGAAAAAGCCCCTTTTAGTGTTGGTCCACCCCACGCCCAGTTCTTGCTTAATTTTATTGCTAGTTTGTAGACTCTGCACACGGGTCACTGTTTTCCAGTGCCTGATATAAGGGCTTTGACCCATTAAAACATGAGAAAATTGTCTAATCCCTAATTGGCATATTTACATTTTCTATAAGGCCAAAGAATATGGCGCAGGAAACATCCATAGCATGAAGAGCTAAATGTCACTTGTGAACAAGGTATTCAGACAAAATATTGAAAATCTAATATAGAGTTACAGAAATATTGAGTTGGAAATATTGTGATACAGAAATATCATGTGCAAAAATAATGTTGACAAGATTATCGATTTTAAGATATCAATTTCAAAAATATAGATAGTGTTGATGTAATTTACAAAAAGATATATGTTGTTAATATCGAGGTTAAAAATAACTATGTTAATATTTTTTACAAAAATATTGTTAATAGTTTTGTTTTTGAATTATTTTTATGTATTTCACAATATATTTTAACTGTACATGTTATAAATTGTTTGTATGAATATTGTTAAGGTTTTTTTAATATAGTTTGTAACATTTTAGTAGTTTTCACATTTAATTTAATCATTTTTTGTCATTTTCAGTACCATAGCGGGTCTTGAGTTTTATAGGAGTACAGGGTGGGAAATAAATGAATTCTAATTAATTAATAGATAATGTTTATTTAAATTCATCATTTAATTGATATTTATGTATGTCAATTGTCTAATGTATTTTTAAATAATTTAAGTTGTAAGTGCAGCTTATGGGTCTTGTAGGTGGATAGGGTGGGAAGTAAATGAATTATAATTAATTAATTAATATTATTATAATTCATTATTTAATTGATAATTAATCATGTAAATTGTGTAATAAACTTATTTAATTTTGCTTGGTGTGGGCTGTTGTTTTTGAATGGGTAAAGAGTGTTTATTTATAACAATTGTTTAATTTATATTTAATGATGTTAATTGTATAATTAGGATGCTGGTTAAGTTATATATTAGGAGTGTTTTGTTGGATTTTTAGGGGTAAAGTTTGGGAAGTTAATTAAATACAATTAATCGATTATTCGTTAATTATTAATAATTCTTTAATTCATCATTAATTATTTAAATTCTGTAATTAACATTTTTATTAAGTAAATAAGGTGTGGGTTGTTGGTTCTGTAGAGATAAAAGGTCGGAGGGTAATTTAATATGATTACTTTACAATTAATTTTTTAATTGATAAATAATTATGTAAAATGTCTAAATATTTTAATGTAAAAAATATATTGCAGGTTTGTAGTGTAGTCTGTACAGGTATAGGGTAGGAAGTTACTTAAGAAATAATGCATTTAAAAATTGTTAAATATTTTTAAAACTTGTGTCATTTATAAAGTTATGTGTTAATAGTGTTGTGCTTCTCAATTGTAAATAGCATTGTATTTGTTTGGTGTTAAAATTTTTAACATACAGTTTGGTATTTTAGTTATAATAATATTCGTATTCATTTGTAATGTGTATTAAATATTGTAATGCGTAATTTGTTTATTTTGTGTAGAAATGTATATATGTAAATTTTATATTTACATATTTATAGTTTTTGTTATTTAATATAGTTTTCCAAATATGTTATTATTTTTAAGCGAACTACTGATTGTCTTATGTTACACAGAGTATAGTTGGAATAGTAATTTGTAACCGTTGGCAATCCAACACCTTTCCTACTGTTGCACTTATTGGAGTGGGAATTAACACATTTTACCCCTCTGCCATTCTGCACTTTCCCTATTGTAGCACTGACTGGAGTGGGAATAATACATTTTACTGCTCCACAATCCAACACTTTTCCTACTGTTGCACAGGCTTGAGTGGGAAAAGTAAATTGACTGTTCTGCAGTCCATCACTTTCCCTAATGCTGCACTGGCTGGAGTGGGAAAAGTAAGTTTTACCCCTCCGCAGTCTAACACTTTCCCTACTGTTGTATTGACTGAAGTGGGAATAGTAAATGTTACCCCTCCGCAATCCAATACTTTTCCTACTGTTGCACTGACTAGAGTGGTAATAGTGCATTTTACCCATCCAGAATCCAACACTTTCCCTACTGTTGGAATGACTTAAGTGGGAATAGTAATGTTTATCCCTACGCAATTCAATGCTTTCCCTACTGTTGTACGTATTGGAGTGGGAATAGTAATTCATACTTCTCCTGAGTCCAAAACTTTCCTTACTGTTGTATAAATTGGAGTGGGCATACTATATATATTATTTGTTGAATTTTATTGTTTAGTTTACATTGTATACATTTATATTATTATGTTTTTTGTATTTAAAATTATATTTGTAATTGGTAGTATTTTAATAAGTAATATATTTTAAGTCTAATAAAGTCTATATTGTTTACTTTTGTATTTGTAATTAAATTGGTAAGATTTTCAAATTTATTATGCTATTTGGAATATGTATGCATGTATGTGCATATCTATATCAAATTCAAAATTCGCTTTATTCGATTTTCCTTTTTTGAATTACAAAAACATAAAAGCACGAAACACAATAAACATTACATTTATGTCAATGCACTCAATTTGAGATTGTTACAAAATAGAATATATATATATATATTTATATATATATATATATTTTATTTTAAGGTTGGTAGCTCAAATAGAGATGCACACGAGTCAACAACAGGTTACCAGCCTTTAATTCGGTTTCCAGGTATGCAATGTTCGCAGGTAATTAAAAAGCAGCTTGCCAGCAGACCTGACGCGTTTCAAGTTACCCCTTTCTCAAAGGCTGCTCACAAGTTCGTGCTCGGGCGTGCACCAACTCCATTTAAAGCTGCAGTGTCCCGCCTTATTTCGGCAATCTTAGCTTCTGGGAGTTGTAGTGCATATTTAATCCCTTCTCAATGATACGAGTGCACTGCTTAACTGCTGTGATCAGAGCCCCCACTGGGCCCCCGCAGACACGCATACCAAATCCACGGTTGCTGCTCCATATTCGAGGGTTGCAAGTCAGCCCCCATGGCCTCCTCTAAGCTGAAGTGGTGCAATCTCGGCGGAAGAGCCGTCCGCCAGATATTTTATTTTAAGGTTGGTAGCTCAAATAGAGATGCACACGAGTCAACAACAGGTTACCAGCCTTTAATTCGGTTTCCAGGTATGCAATGTTCGCAGGTAATTAAAAAGCAGCTTGCCAGCAGACCTGACGCGTTTCAAGGGGGGCTGACTTGCAACCCTCGAATATGGAGCAGCAACCGTGGATTTGGTATGCGTGTCTGCGGGGGCCCAGTGGGGGCTCTGATCACAGCAGTTAAGCAGTGCACTCGTATCATTGAGAAGGGATTAAATATGCACTACAACTCCCAGAAGCTAAGATTGCCGAAATAAGGCGGGACACTGCAGCTTTAAATGGAGTTGGTGCACGCCCGAGCACGAACTTGTGAGCAGCCTTTGAGAAAGGGGTAACTTGAAACGCGTCAGGTCTGCTGGCAAGCTGCTTTTTAATTACCTGCGAACATTGCATACCTGGAAACCGAATTAAAGGCTGGTAACCTGTTGTTGACTCGTGTGCATCTCTATTTGAGCTACCAACCTTAAAATAAAATATCTGGCGGACGGCTCTTCCGCCGAGATTGCACCACTTCAGCTTAGAGGAGGCCATGGGGGCTGACTTGCAACCCTCGAATATGGAGCAGCAACCGTGGATTTGGTATGCGTGTCTGCGGGGGCCCAGTGGGGGCTCTGATCACAGCAGTTAAGCAGTGCACTCGTATCATTGAGAAGGGATTAAATATGCACTACAACTCCCAGAAGCTAAGATTGCCGAAATAAGGCGGGACACTGCAGCTTTAAATGGAGTTGGTGCACACCCGAGCACGAACTTGTGAGCAGCCTTTGAGAAAGGGGTAACTTGAAACACGTCAGGTCTGCTGGCAAGCTGCTTTTTAATTACCTGCGAACATTGCATACCTGGAAACCGAATTAAAGGCTGGTAACCTGTTGTTGACTCGTGTGCATCTCTATTTGAGCTACCAACCTTAAAATAAAATATCTGGCGGGCGGCTCTTCCGCCAAGATTGCACCACTTCAGCTTAGAGGAGGCCATGGGGGCTGACTTGCAACCCTCGAATATGGAGCAGCAACCGTGGATTTGGTATGCGTGTCTGCGGGGGCCCAGTGGGGGCTCTGATCACAGCAGTTAAGCAGTGCACTCGTATCATTGAGAAGGGATTAAATATGCACTACAACTCCCAGAAGCTAAGATTGCCGAAATAAGGCGGGAACTCTGCAGCTTTAAATGGAGTTGGTGCACGCCCGAGCACGAACTTGTGAGCAGCCTTTGAGAAAGGGGTAACTTGAAACGCGTCAGGTCTGCTGGCAAGCTGCTTTTTAATTACCTGCGAACATTGCATACCTGGAAACCGAATTAAAGGCTGGTAACCTGTTGTTGACTCGTGTGCATCTCTATTTGAGCTACCAACCTTAAAATAATATATATATATTTATATATATGACGCTCGCAAATCCTCTCCTCTGGAGAAAGGAAAAGAACACTCCGGCAGTGACAGGTTACAGTGTTTATTCAGCAAACAAACGTTTCGGTGTTAGCCTTCCTCTGTGTTTTTTTACCGATACCTCGCATTTCCGGTGTAAATACAATTATGCTAACAATGGTAAACATCAACAAGGGGCCAGCCCTTCAGACACCACAAGAGGCGCCATCTTGGAACATGTTGAATACCTCCGAAAATCGGAGTACTCACAAGAAAGAAGGGTCTCAAAACAATAGAGCCGTGGATCGGCTTATGTCCCTTTTACCATCTAGCAAATACAGATAATATAGCATTTGGAACTGCATATGGGTGTTCAGCACATTTCATGACATCATTATTTAAATTAATTTTTTAAAAGTGATAAATTGCAAATAATTACAAATAATGAAATGTCCATCATAGAGCGAAAGCTACCATGCTACTGACACTGTAAAAAGAGAAACACAGGTTCTGAAGAGCAATAGAAGAATAAAAAACACATTTCATGATCATGTTCAAATTTTCGAAATCTCATCAATAGAACTTGAGAAATGGTAATTATTCATTATCAATAAATGATACATCGGTTCATCAGATAAAGAAGATCCATTCATATCAAAGGTAAATGCAAAGCAAATGGTCACATCCTAATCAAGGGCAGAGATGTATATTATGGATTGGATATTAGACTCCCTACGTAATACAGCAAGGGTATAGGCAAGACAATACGCCCAACTTGCCTAATTCGGTACACTGGAGATGTTATAGTTGTAACTCATTATTTACCAAGGTGTACTGCCATTTCCTCCCCGCTATTCATGCCTTTCGGGTACTTAGTGGACAGGTCAATAATATACCTTTATTCAAGGCGTCGTAGCCTTCTAAGTCTGTCCCCTCCCCGTGGGCTGTGTGGAACATGGTCTATCCCAAAGAATCGCAATTTGTTTCTATCGTTGTTATGGTGTTCCGCGAAATGTCGGGCTACTGGATACGAGGGGTCTACTCTATCAATTGCCATAAGGTGCTCCAGCACTCTCAGTTTCAGTTGGTTAATAGTGCTCCCGATGCAGCGTAAGACGCACGGGCATAATAGGCAGTACACAGCATAGGTGGTACTGCACGTGATAAATTTGTGGATTTTGTTTGTCCTGCCCGCATCTGGAATATCATAATGGAGCACCCTATGGCTGCTAGCACACGCTTTGCATTTTCCGCAAGGAAAAAACCCACTAATTTCCCTCAAGGTGTTAGGTTGGACAGTAGGCACTTCCAGATGACTATGTGCCAGCATATCCCCCAGTGACTTAGCCTTGCTAAAGGTCACTAGTGGATGTGGTGGAAGATCTTTCAGTACCTCATCGGTAAGCAAGATGTGCCAATTTTTGCGCATCATTGCTCGAAGTCTGTCGGCACCCATGGAGTATGGTGTTATCATCCTAAATGTATCTTTGTTTGAGGTATTAGATCCTTTGGGTTTCACTTTGAGCAGATCGTGCCTAGGGATCTTCTTGACTTTTTTGAGAGTGCTCTGTAAAAGTGGCTCGTCATACCCCCTTAGGCGAAAGCGTGCCAGGCAATCAGAGGCAGCCGCCTCGAATTCCCGGTCTTGGGTGCTATTTCAATTTATTCTCAAGAGTTCCCCATAAGGGATACTCTTGATGAGTTTAGATGGATGTCCGCTTTTAGCAAAGAGGATAGAATTACCCTCTGTTTCCTTGCGGTATAACGAGGTATGAACATGGCCATTTTCAACAAACACCCGGAGGTCCAAATACTTGGCTGCCACTCCACTAATTGTACCGGATAGGTGTATGTTGTAGATGTTATTATTAAGAGATCTGATGTATTTCTCTGCCATGTCCCTGGTACCTTGCCACACGATGAATAAATCATCAATGTAGCGGTACCAGTGTACCACCCTACCACTCTCCTGGCCTTCCTTCCAGCTCCTGGGCACCCGCTCCCACCAGCCGACTAACAAGTTTGCGTAGCTGGGAGCGAAGCAGGTGCCCATCGCCATACCAGAGATTTGTCTATAGAATCTATCCTCATATATATTATTATTAATGTGTTTTATTTTTGTAAATAAGTATAATAGTTATATATATATAAATTAATGAAATACATTTAATTTCTTTTTAATTACTGTTATTTTTTCATACATTTATGGTCTGTTTATGATGTAGGGTAACATCCATCTGACATCGCCGCAATCTCAGAACTGACTGGCCTGTGGAACATAGTGCGGTTGCATGCTCCCAATCCCTATGGGAGCTTGAGCTGTAGCCATAAACTGGCGATAGGGTGGCCTTTTAAAATAACCCCTGTTAAAAAGGAAAAGCCTTCCTTTAAAATATTAGTATGTTACTCTATTCACGCCTTGTAGCCCACAAGACAGGGTGCATGTTATTTAAAGGTGGGACATGCAGAAAATGAATGTTACCATGTCCTTACAGTATGAAAGGCCCTACAAAGTATTTTCACTGTGGCAGGCATAGCTGTCCTGTGTAGAAAACTGAAGTACACATTAAAATACTAATACTGTATCTGGGGAATGGGACCACCTAGAAAAATAATTAAGCAGCTATTCTTAAATAATACCAGGTGGACTAAACCTGCTGCATTATGCATCTGTGAATTGTGATAAGGACCTGAGGAGGTTAAACCTCATTCACTTGAAATCCAAGTACAGAGATATCTCCAAGGATCATACAGCTGATCCTCTGGGAGGCTCCAGGAACATAAAAAAACTGAAGCGGGCATTCCTGTTCAGAATCTCAGCTGACCAGTGGAAAATGGACCTGTACTGGCCTGGCTAATGCCCTCTGCCTGACTCCATGAGAACATCTAAGGTCTCTCCTTGAGGTGCTGGGAGCTTTGAAACTGAAGGTCTGTGGTTGTTTGGGTGACAGTGAAAAGTATCTGACCTGTAATTTCATGGTGTGAGACTGAATTTACAGTTTGTCCCGTACAAAGGGGTTTCCTTCAGACAAATTACTAACGGGATGATGATGAACCTGACAGTCAGACCACCAGGCCATAGTGGGGGTATCCATCCATGGTGACATGAAGGTGATGCAGCTGTGGTGCTGCTACTTCACTGTCATGCATGCAGTGTTACCATGCACCATGTCACGCAGTCCAAGCACGACAGTGCATGGAGAGTGTGGCACAACATGTGCCCCCATGCACTGCCAACCCTGGGTGAAATTGCCCAGGGGACAGATTTGAGACCCCTCATTACGTTTCTGACATCCTTTACATGGCGGGGTCGCGGCTATGTAAGGGATGTCAGAAAGGGATGTCATACTCCCTACGGAAGTGTCTGCCTCAGCATCATTGCTATTCACTTGCCCTGACACCACTGGCGCACCTTCAGGCTCCAATATCCTGGCTGTGGTGGTGATGTTGTGTCAGGCAACTTTCTTTTTGATCTCCAGTGTCCTAATGTGGCTGTCGGACCACCACCGACGGGAGGTTGGCAGTCTGACTGCCGGCATTGTAATCAGTTCCTAAGTTAATTTTCAGATTGTGACTTCAACCTGCACTCAATAGTAGTCAGCCTAAAATAGCACCTAGATCCCATTACACTGTTACTATTAACCATGATCAGAGCTTGGCACATTTGGATGCTATTTTCTCTAACATCTTTATAAAATGTATGCTTCCAATACCGTTTATTAGATTTTTGTTGATTTAGTGTCATTTTCTTAATACAGTTTTCTCTATTTTTATTAATAGTTGAATATTTAATCTGTAGTGTTTTTGACTTTTTAGGTGATACATCGAAATGCTTTACACATTTTCTTTAACTTACGTCTGTCCAGCTCAAACTATTAAAATATAAAAACCTTTGACTGGATGTGACTTTACTACATGTGGTGGCCCCAATGCACCCCATAAACCACTTTCTCTTATGCATATTTTCCACCACACTGAGACTAGGTTTAATATGTGTGTAGTTGATGCCTAATTGGTCTTTGTATGAACTTGTTTAGCTAAACAGATAACTCAAATGACTTTTCCTTTAGCATAAAATCTATCATTAACATGCATGTGAATGCCTGCTAATGTTATGAAGCTGGATCCTTCTATAATTGAGCTTCTTATGGCCACTCAAGAATCTGCGTTTATTGGAGAGATCAAGTTGCACATTACAATGGGGCCTCCAACTGCTGCAGCTCCCTCAGTCCATAATCAGGGCATTCATCTGGATTGCAATCTGGTGCTGAACACCCAGGTTACTAAGAAGTCTTGCTCTCTTCAACTGCAAACAGAACAGATGATTGACAGAGTGCTGACCAAATCAAGCATTCACACCCAGTCATGGATCGGGATTAAATTCCTTATTTCGTGCTCACCAGGCCATTCCAGTTTGGATCCAGTCATATGCAAATCAGATTTTGACCCTGCTCCCCATGAAAACAGTCCAGCCTGAACTGCCAGGCCAAGTCCTCCCAGGACCTTAGAAAAGCATCCAGGGACCTATTTTGGGGTAAAACCCCTCATCAGCCAAGCTAGCTTGAATCTATTGCCATAGAGAGCACAGTACCCAACCGGCCAGCATGAACTGTCAGGCCCGCCCTCCCTTGACCAGAAACAAGCATCCTGTAACTGATTTTGGTGTATCCTCCCTCATCAGCTAGGCTAGCTTGAATCCAGTGGCATAGTGAGCATGGGACCCATGTCTGGGTATACATATCCCACTTAGGGCGACACATGCAAAAAGAACAGATGATGTACAGTATACTATTACTGAACAAATAAAACATTCACTCTCAGTCACAGATCTGGGTTGAATACATTGTCTTTTTGCTCGCCATGCCTTTCCAGTTTGTACCCAGCCATATGCAAATCACTCTTGACTCTGCTCCCCATGGGAACAGCCAAGCCCGAACTGCCATGCCAGGTCTTCCTTGGACCACAAACAAGCATCCTGGGGCCAGTTTCAGATTATCACCTCTCATCAATCAGACTAGCTTGAATGAAGTGACATCGCGAGCACGGGACCAATGTCCGGGTATACTCTTCCCACTTACAGTGACAAAAGCAAAAAGAAGAGATCTTGGACGGAATAATGAACAAATCAAACTTTCACCTGCAGTCACAGAAATGGGTCAAATTCATAGTTTTTTTGTTCACCATGCCAATCAAGTTTGGACCCAGCCATATGCAAATCCATTTTGGCCCTGTTCTCCATGAGATCAGTCCAGCCCGAACTGCCAGGCCAGGTCATCTCTAGACCAGGGACCTGTTTTGAAGAATCAGTCTTGACACTTCCTTATCATGCACAGTTTTCTCATCAGGAGAACCATCATCTACTCTACCCCCAGACCTCACACACCTTTCGCTGACTCCATCATGGACTGCATCTCCTCGAATAGCCATCACAACCACCAACTACGCTCTGCTGGGAGACATCAACTTCCACATTGAGAATCTACAATACCGAAACACCACATTCCTCCTTAGTAACCTCCACAACATAAGACTCCGACAGATCGTGACAGAGCCAACAGGCTCCGCAGGACACACCTTTCATCCAATCTTCACTACAGGAACCTCCACTATCTTCAGCCACCCCACAGAACTCCCATGGACAGATCACTGATGCATCTACTTCACCTTCAATACACCCACCATCACGAGACCCCAACTCCAGCCATTGCATAGAAACTGGAAGAGAATAAACGATGATCAGCTCACTGCTGCCCTCGCCACCCCCACCATCACACGCAACGATGAACCAAACACCGCAGCATGCACCTTCCACAACTGGATCACTGAATGAGCTGACACCATTGCCCCCCTCAAAAAGAACAACAACACCCACACAAAGAAAACCAGCTGGTTCACCCCCACACTCTGAGAATCAAGACGCACCTGTCGCCGCCTCGAGAAAATCTGTATAAACACCAAATCCCCAGAAGTCCACAGTAACTTCAGAGCCGCCAGCACCGCACACCACCAATTCATCAGAAACACCAGAAAGAAGTCTATCCAAGAAGGGATCTCCTCACAAGCACACAACAGCAAGAAACTCTTCAGCATCATCAATGAGTTCGCCCAACACAACAGTGAAACTACAGACATCTCACCCTCACAGGACCTATGTGACAGACTCAACACCTACTTCCACCACAACATCAAGACCATCGACGACAGTTTCACCAAGGACAACCCACGTGCAGAACCCGCTCTTCAAAATCCTGACACCAACAAGCCTACCATCTCCTCCTGGATACCCCTCTCCACTGAAGATACCCTGGAAACTATGAGGCCCATACACTCCAGGGCCCCCACAGACCCCTGCCCCATCACATCTTCAACAGAGCTGCAGACACCATAGCCCCCAAGCTCTGCCTCACCATCAACTGCTCAGTAGCTGCCGCCACCTTCCCCGACGACTGTAAAAATGCCCAGATCAACCCTCTCCTCAAGAAACCCTCGGAAGACCCCACTGACCTCAAAAATTTCAGGCCCATCTCTCTGCTTCCATTTCCTGCGAAAGTCATTGAAAAAGAAGTCAACAGACAACTCACCACATTTTTAAAAGACCACAACATCCTCAACAGCTCCCAATCTGGATTCATGTCTAACCACAGCACCACAACAGCCTTCCTGGCCGCAACAGATGACATCCGTTCCCTACTGGACAAGGGAGAAACAGCAGCACTCATCCTACTCGACCTCTCAGCGGCTTTCGACACAGTCTCCCAACACACTGATAAGAAGACTCCATGAAGCTGGCATCAGAAACAAGGCCCTCGACTGGATTCAATCCTTCCTCTTGGGCAGAAAGCAATGAGTGAGATTCGCCCCCTTCCTCACAGATCCTACATCCACCACCTGCGGAGTGCCCCAGGGATCCTCCCTCAGCCCCATGCTGTTCAATGTCTACATGGCCCCGCTAGCCACCATCATCAGAAGCTAAGGAATAAACATCATCTCCAACACTGACAACACCCAACTCATCCTCTCCCTTTCCAACAAACCCAACAAGGCCAGACACAACTTCCACAAAGGCATGAAAGCAGTCGCCGACTGGATGAGAGACAGCTGCCTATGACTCATCCTGGGCCCTCAACCAGACAAGACAGAAGTACTCATCATGGGCCCTCAACCCAATGCATGGAGCAACCCCTGGTGGTCTCTCATTCTCGGAAACCCTGCCCACTCCCACCAACTAAGCTAATCAAGCCAGCAAATTCTGAATCATCCTGGGCCTTGACCTCAGCATGAATAATCAGATCAATTCAGTCACGTACACCTTCTTCCGCACCCTCCGCCTCCTATGCAAGACCTTTAAATGGTTCCCCCTCGAACATAAAAAGACAGTCACACACACCCTCATCACCAGCAGACTGGACTACGGCGATGCACCCTACGCCAGAATCAACAAAAAACTCACTTACAAATTGCAAAACATCCAGAACGCCGCTGCCAGACTGATCCTCGACCTACCCCGACACTGCCACATCTCGCAACACCTACGTACAGTGCACTGGCACCCCATATGGAAAAGAATCACTTTCAAGATCCTCACCCGCCCACAAAAAGCACTCCCAACACCGGACCAGTCTACCTGAACCAGCGACTAAGCCTTCATGTACTCCACAGGGCCCCGTGCTTAGCCCAGCTCTTTCTCGCAGAAGTACCCCACATCAGGAAAACCTGAACAGGAGGACGCTCATTCTCCTTCCTCACAGCCACCTCCTGGAATGCCCTACCCATCCACATCAGACAAACCTCCTCCCCTTCCCCAGCTTCATGATGGAACTGAAGACATGTCTTTTTAATCCACTTCACTGTCACATGCAACACTTGCCCCCCCCCCAGTGCCTTGAGACCCTAACGGGTAAGTAGCTGTGCTTTATAAACTCTGATTGATTGATTGGTTGATGAATAATTTCACTGCAAATGTTGCTGCAATATTCTCAATGATGTCATAAAAGATGTCATAAGTAATGTAATATGTGTGGTAATTAGCAGTGCATAGCAAGGGTGCGAGTTATAGTTACCGTAGGGCAGGAGTTAAAGTTACTTGAGATACCAATCACTCCTGAATTTCTATGGATTTGTATGTGTAAAATCTGAACCTAACTATAACGCCCCTGTAACCTTTGGTTTTTTCAGTGAATTTCTAAGGTTTTTTAAAATGTTATTCCCTAACTACAACATCCCGACAACCTTTGTTTTTTTAGTGAATTTCTATGGTTTTTTAATGCTATGTCCTAACGATAATGTCCCTGCTACCTGTGATAAACAGCATGGTAAAGGGAATAGTATGCAGAACACCGCCTGGTACATCTGGTTTGCACAGTAATTCCCCATTTTGTGGAGATTAACTCATGATTGCACGGCGATGATGGGTTGCTACCACATGTTACTGCAATTACTGGTGCAGAGGTTGCACCCTGCTAGTACTATGCAACTTCTAATTGAGACACATTTGGCTATTTAAAATATCAGGAGCTATATCAATAGGAATAAAGGGCCCAGTTATCTAATCCAACCATACATACAAATGCAACGCAGGGGCACTTCACCATACTGTATATTTAACAAAAGACAGAAAATGGAAGAATCCAGAAGGCAATAGAGAGCCAGTGCTATTGTATAGAATGGCCATTATATAACACTTTCCTAGCCTTTGAAAGGTCCACAGATATGGAAGTAACATTGCTTTGTTTTACTTCCTCAATGCTTTAAACCAATTGATAACATCAGGCACTATATAAACAGAAATGTTATAAACAGAGACTGAATAAAAAAAGGATAAATTATGTCAGCAGGTTTTAGAATTGATTCTAATTAGTACCACAGCCTTCCAAAGCCTGTTTGCTTTCATGGTCCCAGGTAATTGTTTCTTTAAGAAAAATGAAGTTCATATGGCTTTTTCCTTCCACTGATGTTGTTTTGGGGTTGATTGGATGGACTCTCAGACCTCAAAACTGTCTGAATCCCTGGGTTTGCACCTCTCAAGGATAGCTCTCTTCATTTCTGTGCACATTTGTAGCCCGATGTTTACATGCTTCGAACTGTGTATATGCAGTTCACTCTATCGATAGCAGGTATTGGCTTGTGCAGCCGCATCTTTCCTCTGACATCTGTCCTACTGCCATGAGTAGCAACAACTACACAATTCTTTATGATAGTTTCATCCACATCCTATTCACATACCAAAACACTTTGAACATAAGCCAGACTGCACTCAGCCACATTTGTCCTTCAATTATAATCTACTCCTTCGGTAACCTATCTCTCACTAATTTTTCTCTTCAAAATCACACATAGAAACAGCAACAAAACTTTTAAAGAGCATACCTATGGTTTTGACACATGACATCCAAAACCTACTTATATAGGCCAGACAACAAAAACATAATGTTCCTTCTATGGCACTCCACAGAGTAAGGTTCTACCCCTCCGCAAATGCCTTTTAGTGCTGTGTTCAGAGTATAAAGCACTGTATAAATACCACTAAAAACAATATAACATATTCAAACCCTACTGCACTGCAAGGCAATAATAACGACAATACTGAGCTATAATTAGGCTTTCCTGTTTTCAGTTTCTATTTTTGGTAAATTCTGGTGGTGTTTTTTCAATTTTTTCAATACCTTAAAACAACAGTGGCTATCAGTGGTTACACATTTTCGTGCCATTAAAAACAACAGAAACATTGTTTTTCCGATGTTTATGGAATTTTAATTTTAATTATTGCTTGCTTTCTGCACTGATAGTACATGTATATAGATAGCGTGTGCACAGGGTATAACCACTTCCATGCTTCGGACGGCCTGGGTCCGTCCGACGTCACGGTGGGCGTCTGTGGAGGACAGCGGGGGCCGTCCAATCTGAGGAGGTTCTAAAGATGCGTTCAGCATCAAGTGACAAGGATCTCTTACAGGGAAGAACTTCAGCTCAGGTATTGATTTTGACAGACCATCATAAAACGGTTTCCCATACATAGCTGAATTACTGCAAATACAAACAATATCATTCCAATCTTTATTGAACTTGGTAGGAACTTTTTTCAGCAGCATCCCAAGTGACAATGTGTTCCATTTTTACCAAACTTCCAGTTTCATGTTTTCACCACTATCTCAGATGCTTGGTTAGAATATTCTTTTCACATATCCCTGTCAATACATCTTGCATTGAATGTTTAAAGCTTGGGGTGTTTGGCAATTCACTTGCAATCAATACTGACTCACTAGAAAAGGGGCTGATATATCAAAGGATTTCACCCATTATCTGTCTGTGGATAAATGTACATATCAGGAAAGATTCTTATGAAACCAACCATCACTGAAATCAAATGTAGTCAAAGTATCAAATATGATTTTGATATTTCCTGATTCTTTACAGTTTATAAAATAACTAAATAAGATCTAAAACATGCTTCTAAACACTATGTGGGGATATGTCTATGTAGGGATATTTGTAGAGCGCACTGTTACTCCAAAGAGTATCCTGCGCTAAGCTGACCGGTAGCAGCATGGTAGAAGGAAACCTAGGGGCAAGAGAAAAGCCATGTTTTCAGTTTTTTCCGAAACAGCGGAGTGGATTCTTTGCTTCTCAGCTGAAGAGGCATTTTGTTCCAGTGGAAGGGCCCCAGGAAAGAGAGAGACTTACCTCATAGCCTGGACTTTTTAAAATGGGAGACATTGGTCACTGCATCTTTAGACCAAACACCACAAAACTGAAAAAAGCAGATGGAAGAACAGACAATGTTTTAGTGACATCCCCAACAATAAAACTCAAGCAGAATAATGTTAGACCAGTCTATCTTGATGCTGCCTACTATAGCAAAGTTACATTGTATTGGTCCCTTCAGGGAGAAATAAAAATGTCTCTTTCACCCACCTTTTCCTATCTTTGAATGGCACTTAGTTTGGGGTTGCAAAGGTGTTTCTTCAGTGTTGATATGTTTACACTGGTGACAGCTATTTTCTTTTTGGCAGGGTTTTAGCAGTTATTATAGGTTTAAACCTAAAACCAGATAGCCTAGTTATAATTTATCGCTGCCTTCTATAAATGTACCGATTTTACTGAGACCCTGATTCTAATTTGCACTTTAAGTTCTGTTCCATTTGTAGATGAATGTTTGCTCACAGATTTGAATTATGTATTGTGCACCATTAGTGATCACTAATTATCACCCAAATTTTAAATAAATTGAAACTACGGTTTTATTCTCCAAATCTGTTTTTATGCTTCTATCATGATGCTATCCTTACAGTCATGTACATAGCTCCCTATATATTAGTCTCAGTTTGAGATCACCAAGCTTACCTAGTTTGCCCATTTTGTGTCTTTGTGTGTGTGGGGAGAGTGATGGAACCCATCTATCCTGCCAATTTTCTTGCAGTTACTTGCTCTGTTTTTGATCTTGTCCTATAATAACATCATTGAGGACAGCTAAATAGAGAATCAAGATCATGCACACATATGGATGATAAACAAACACCACCAGATTTGCCTGATATGTCAGAGAGTCTGTTTATTATAACCTTATATACCATGCTTATGAAGCTATTTTGAACCTTGTGGAAAGTTAGGAAGGATAAGCCAATTGTCTCCACCAATCAGGCAGAGGACCGTCTACTGTGTTCAGATATCCTCACCTGCATAGCCGGGATTTCATTGCTGTGAGGAACAGGCCTATCTGTTATGTGTGTAGTTTCCACACTCATAAACTCTATTAAAATGTAGTTTACCAAGTGCTGAAAAAAGCGTAAACTTACACAAACATGCACATTTACCTTTTGAATCAGACCCTAAGTTGCTAACGCTTTGCTCAGACATGGGTACCATGCTCACTATTTCAGCTGGAACCAAGGCAACACCTGGCTGACTAGCCCTAACCTGGTTGCTTCTGTTCCTTTTGTGGCCTGGCAGTTTGGGCTGGACTGTTCCTAATGGAGCAGGGTCTAAACTGATTTGCATATGGCTGGGTTCAAACAGAGGAAGCATGTGGCCAAAAGAATGTTTGGTTGGAATGCTACACGGGTTATTGTTGTGGTTATGTTTATCAACAAGAACTAGCTAAATGTGACTTTTTATAAGACTCTGAGTTGTTTTGTCAGCAGGCACCTGTTAGGTGTATTCATGAAGCCCTCACCCACCAACCTAGTTGGTGGCATGCTTCATCATCGGGCCCACCCAGTGACACCTAATGTGTCCCGGGTGTGCTTCAACGCCTGGTTACAGCGGAGCTGGTATTTTAGAGAGTGCAGTGTGGTGAATTGTGAAGTGAAATTAAAACAGCTTGGTGGGGGTCCCAGTACCCAAGGGTAAATTAAATTTTAATAACTGGGCCTCCGTCAGCGGTTAAAAACAAGGCAAATGGATGTTGTGGTGGCAACATTAAGACCTCCTACATCCGGTGCTGGTCGACATATTTCAGCCAGTGCCTTTAGTAATGCTGGCTTGCCTCAGGACCGTAAAAAAGTGCTGGTGCAGGTTAAAAACATTAAGCAGCAAGGGATTTGACCAGGGGTCTTGGTCAAGACCTGCGGGGTACCTGTTGTGTCGTCCTCACACTCCGGGCAGGACGACACAACAGGTACCCCGCAGGCCTTGACCAAGACCCCTAGTCAAATCCCTTGCCGATCACTCCAGGAAGCATCGGCTGCGAAACGCTAGCGTATGCTTGAGAAGGGAATGCCCCTCTCACACCTAGAGCCCCTTAGTGAGTGTGACACATAGTCTGAAAAACACTCCACTTAATGTTTTTAACATGCACCCGCACTTTTTTACGGTCCTGAGGAAAGCCCGATGATGAAGCATACCACCAACTAGGTTGGTGGGTGAGGGCTTCATGAACACATCCAACAGGTGCCTGCTGACAAAACAAGTCAGAGTCTTATAAAAAGTCACATTTAGCTAGTTCTTGTTGATAAACATATAAATCCTTGGGGATACGGACTAGCTATTTAGCCCTCTCTCTCTCTCTTGATACGCTCAGATTGTTGTGGTTAGACATATTGCGAGCTTTGCTATAACTACCTATTCCACCTGTCAACCCCAATTTAGGCCACAACATAGAAAAAAACTAATGTCACCACAGCCAAATATTCCACCTTTTGCTCCGTCAGGGAGAGCACAGTGAGCTATCAAATTTTACCTGCATCAAGATAAACAGGGATCACATTTTTATTTCATAGACTTGGCTACATAATTCAAGTAAACATCATCTTTAAGTAGCAGATTGGATCCATTGTGACATGATTCAGCATGCAACCAAACTTATAATCCACTGACACTTTAGGTGCTACACCCTCCGCTGTCATAGACACTTTTCTAAACAGATTAGACAGCATGGATGTGACTGAGACAGTGCCAGCTAAAACAACATCCTGTACATACTCTGGATATATCTTGTCCATAAATTTCAACATTATCAACCTCTCACCTCTTTCCAGTCTTTCAAAATGACACTCTTAATGGACTTGTAAAGAGAAAAATGCAATGTGCAAGGAAAATTGTATTTATCAAGGAAGGCCCAAATTGTTCAGAACATGAGGCAACACCTGGTTAACCAGGTATTTACCCATAGTGTTCTCCTCTCCCAGCTGGGACTCTGAGTAGGTAGGGGCATGCACTACTGGACCAACCTCTCTGAAACCATGGCATGCAGCTCCTCTGCAGGCCAAGGCATGCCTATTCGAACAGCCAATGAGTGAGATACACTGAGGTATACCATCTCAACCTGCATTGACATGGAACTATTCTAGCCACAGGCAACACAGTATGAGCAAAATGGTAAACAACACAAATACAGTTGCTTTTTCTGCCCCCAAATAACGCTTCTGAAGCTAAAACATTTCACCATCACTGTAGTTTCAGAACAAGCCCCGCCTAATTCCGCGAAAGCATCCACCTGTTGTTGATATCATCACCGTCATAACTGCCAGATCCAGCATTACCACGGGATCCAAACTTGGCCACGAACATGAAATATGGATAGCTCCATATTGCAAAAAAACTCTATGGGGAGTCTGGCAATGGTCTATTCAGATGCTCCGCCCAAACATGCTTCCTTCCTGAGTTCTTCAGGTGTTATAGATACAGTAGTTTCGCAGGAGGTATTCCTGGGCTCTGGTATTAAAGAAACAGTAAGGTTAGAGTTACTGCCAATTAGCCTGCAAAAACAGAGACAACTTTTCAATAGCTCTGTCTGTGATTTGGCATGCCTCGTTTTGTTATGAAGAGAGAGAGGTTGTTGGTAATTACATTTCAGACAGCGTATCAACACCCATAGAGTGGGAGTTTGAAGCGAGGCAATCCTCTTCTTCATTGAGGACCAGCTCATTTTCCAGAAAATAGGGGAGCTTTTAGCATATCTTCTGGCACATGCATCAACAATGCCTTTTGCGATTCCTTATTAGAGAAATATAAGGATTCGCTAATAAGGAATAGCAAAAGGCTATGCATGTAGAAATCGTTTAAAAAATAGCGATTTCTAAACATTCGTTAATTAGGACTCGCAAATTGTGAGTCGCAATTAAAGAATACCTCCTCATTCATTCCTAGGGGCCTAGAGGCCCATAGGAATGTATGGGAAGACATTCTCAATTTGCGATTCTCAATTAGAGAATCACAAATTGAGAATGCAATTTCAAGGGTTCCAGGGTGTCAAAAGGAGACCCTGTTGCTCCCCTGAAATCTGCATATGAAAACATCTTGCACACACACATGCCCTAAGGGCATGTGTGTGTGTGTGAAATGGAACTTTGAAAAATGCACTTTAGAGCATTTTTCAAAGTTTTTGCAAATTACCATGAAGTTCAACTTCATGGTAATTTGCACCATCTATTAGCGAAATCGCTATTTTTTTTTTATTGAATGCATTGCATTTAAGGAATCTCAATTTGAGATTCCTTAAATGCAATCGCAATTTAAGTAATCGCAATTTAGAGATCACTTACATTGCGATTTTTGCATTTGGGATGATACATCCCAAATGCAAAAATACCGGTCGCAAAAGGGCAGATTCTGAGAATCTGCCCGTTTGCGACCGGTTTTTGCTTTGATGCATGTGGGCCCTTATCTCCTGTGATGTTATATTTAGCATTAGTATATTGGGCTGAACCAAAGCAAATGATGTACTGTATGTTTAATCGTGCAAAATCTATAATTTATGCCTACTAACAATGGGGATAATTGGATTTTTGAGTAAACAAATTATGTTTTCGGATTCAATTAATAACTGAGACTACTTCAAGTAAAGTTCAATTTTTCCAGACCTGAATTTTGTTTTACCTCTGTTTAAAATAACGTTATGTTCAATACCTAGTTAAAGACTGAATTAAAAGGTACATATTTTCCTTTTAAATGCAAAAGGATGTTGACACCTTAATATAAGAACATAAACATTTTAAAAAATATATAAAAATACCTCTCAGATTTGCCTATGTCTTAGATTTAAACTATATGAACTTGTTGGGTAAAGTTTAGGAACTCGAATCAATATCAGTGCGTTGTGAAAAATAGAAACCGAAACACGATGGAAACTGCTGTGTTAATAAAAAAGAAATAGGGTCACAAAATACATACAAGAAATAATACAGTGAACAGTAAACTGGAAAGAAAAGAAAACATCATTTAGGAAAAAAACTGTTTATCACCCGAGGTAGGACAAAAATGAAAGAAGGCAACCTAATGTCATATCGGGAGATAACGAACACAGTCACACCGTCAAGGACAAGTAACCAGAAAAATAAGAAGAGAAATGGCATCTGCGATAAAGCAATGCAGGCATGCACAAAAGCTCAGACATATTCCACAAATTTAATATTGGAAAGCAGAAACAATGTTGGCAGGGGAAGTATATCAAAAGGGCACCAGAGTTGCAGGGCTGAATCACAACATATTTGTGCCTGGCATTATTTCTCTTCTTTGGGAGCAAGTTAAGGTATGGCTGTGTGGGTAAACACCTGTTGCCACCATATTATGAAAACACTTTTTGGGGTGTGGCAATGTTTGAAAGAAGTATTATGCATATTTTATTTGTGGCAGTTTGTAGTGGTGGTGATTTGTTGTGTTATTTTGTTTGTGTTGCTGTTTGCTTGCCGTGCATTATTGGAAGGTATGCGACGTTTACAACGCAACTTTCACAACGCCGTTCCATTACGACACGGTCATAACAACGAAAGTTGTTACAACGAATTGCGCTGGGGGGCGCTCAAGGATAGTAAATCATTTAATTTACTATCCCAACACCTTCCCTACTATCCACGGGGACTGGTGTTGGAATAGTAAATTAAAATGTTTAAATTTGCGCCCCCCCAACGCAAGTCGTTGTAACGATTTGCGTTGTTACAACCGTGTTGTAATGGAACGCGTTGTAAAAGTGTGCGTCGTAATGACGTACATCCTTATTGGAATGCAATGGTTTTCAGTGGTTGCCTTACTATGATTCCATGGTGTTGTTATGCTGCTTTATATATGTTGTAGTGTTGTAGTCTGCTATTTACTTTTAATATGTCAGCAAATGCGTGTGTCTACATTTTTTGCCGAAAACATCATTTGCATTTAAGCCCCTGTGACAAGCAGCCATTTATTACTGTTTAAGACAGTAAAATGCTACTGCTTCAGCACATCAACTGTTTAAGACCAAAACTGTGTAAGAGACCATGTCTTAAAATATCATATGGAGTGTTCTTTTTATGTGGTACAGCCCAATGTTTCTCTAAGCCTCGCTAAACCAAATTACTCTTTTCAATCCACTGGGCATATTCTTTGTTCTCTCCCCGCATCCTACCTCACTCCGCGGTTTGGTAGGACAGTGGCAATTGTCTTTAGATGGGCTGATGGTGCCAATGTGTGAGGTATGGAGTCTCAGACTAAGGGGCCGATTACGATGATGTCGGGAAAGACTCTGAATGGGATTTGGATACGGCTAATCCGATTTGGAACCTATGTTTCAGACTGAATTGGACACTTTTCCGGACGACCCATTACAATGTACGGAAACCGTTCAGCCTGTCCAAATTGGTTCTGAACGGCATTAGGACAGCCTGAGTCATTCAGAGCCAAATCGTACAGCTCTATGGATACGCTTTCTGAACGAGCAATTCTGATGACTGATTCGGACAGCCGTTCCTTTTCTGTTTGCCCGACACAAAATGACTGTCAAGGTTTGACTTTGGGGGCACATAGAAGGCTCTCCTTCACCAGTAGGCCTCTGGTTAGGGCCCATGGTAGTACCCAAAGGGTCCCCCTTACCAATCATTTAGCGTGTGGCAGGCAGCATGGGGTGCCTGTCACAGAGTGCATGGTTCCCCAACCACCCCTTTTTTTAATGGGAGCCTGTGTTCTTGTTTGCAACACAGGCTCTCATTGAAGTCAAGTCCCACCGAACCATGTACGGAAGCATCGTAATTGGTTGGTTAGACTCGCAGAACCTGAGTCGGTCAGAAACGATTATGAAAATAATTCGGTCTGAAGAGTTTCCAAACAACATGATAATTGGCCCCTTAGAGTGGTGCCACCTGAGGCTGGTGGAGAAATACAGCTGTGCTATGGCTACTGTGCCACTATGTGCTCCTTTATTTACAAAGAAGATGAGCAGGCTAGGTCAGGTGAAGGAAGTGGATGGGCCATTGTTTTGGAGCCTAAGAGGACAAAGCACCAAGGCCAGCAGGGCAGTGGTTCTTGTAACCCGTGCCATATCAGCACCAGAGAAAGCATGACTAGGCCTTTGGGTTGGAGTCACAGAGGAAAGAGGGCTGTAGGCTGTAGGCATTGACTTAGGCTGATAATGTGAATGACCCTGCTCGACCTCAACTGATGACTACTACTGGCTTTTCAGATGTCTGATGGCGTTCTGGTTTTACTAACTTTATTTCGGATGATAGTTTATCAGATTGTGTGCTATCTCAAAAAGGCCTCCTCCCACTATATTCCTAAAAGCCTGCAAAAAACATAGACCGTCACTGAAAATGTGTGATTGTTCTTCATCTTTCCCCTTTGAACGACCCTCTCCTAACCTTACATTCCCTGCAAGTCTCCTCTGTCTGAGGTAGCCTGCTTTAGGTCGCATGTCTGTGTGCCTTGCGCTCTGTCTTTGTATTTAATAAAATTGTCCTCACCTCATTTCATAGATTGCAACCTCTTTTTCTTTCAGATTATGCAATTTAATAAAAGCTCGGCTACTCAAGCCTATCTATTAGGATAAGGACAATGGCTAAATACAAGTTAGATAATTATATAAAGCATTTCAGGCCATACATTTGTATATCTTAATCATCAAAACCTACAGTGTAGCACAGGGAGCGCTGGGAGGTTTGTTTATGTACAGGAAGGCGTCCCTCCCGCACAGAAACAAACCTAAAATGCCAGTTTGTAACTTACATGTGTGCTGCTTCAAGCAGCACACATGTAAGTTACAAAACGGCATTTAAAAAAAAAAGGACTGTTTATATACAGGAAGGGACACCTTCCTGTACCCTGTACATAAACAAACCATGGCATTTAGCATTTTCCATATGTGCGGCACAAGGCAGCACACATGGAAAATGCAAAATCGAGGAGAAAAAAAGCATTACTCCTAGTGTCGCCAACTTACGACAATGGTTTTCCTGGTCCTAAGTTTGGCATTAGCTCCTATTTATGCTGCCCTTGTGAATAGGGGGCAGCGTAAATATCAATGGGTGTTGCGGTGGAACGCCCACCCCAACACCCACTGCACGCCCCTGTGCTATCTGGGCTTAAGTAAATACAAGAGAAAGTACCCCACTATCCACAGGGAACAGGGTACAGTGACAATGTAGTCAAAGAGGAATCCCTGGGTGTACGCTAAACTAAGTGTGTTATGTTCACTACATGGGTTCTAACCAATCATGCAGACATTCCTTATAGGGGCATTAAAGGGAAATTTTTGTAAAAGTAAAACATTAGATAAGGAGTTCCACACTAAAAGTAAACGTTTACAGTCTTTTTAATGTTTTGTAGAAATAAAGTTTCTTGTCGCAAGAAGATAAATTAAAAATCCAGGGTACATCTCTTTGGATAAGTACAGTAAAATATCAAAAGACAATTAAAAACAGTTCATTATACATAAAAAACATAATATCACATTCATCAGAATTATAGGACAAAGGAGAAAAAGTTAATCAGTACAATTCCACAAAAAACAACAATTGGATCCTTTTTGCAAACCCCCTGTAATTGTGGCCTTGATATTTTTTGCCACTACTCATATAGATCCACTGGTCTTTTCTTTAATGCTGGTGGTACAGTAGACAGTATCTATAGTTTATGGATATCTGCTACCTCCTTGACCTTGTTGGGATTCTAGCCACAAAAGCGTTGACGCGTTTCGGTGTTATTGTACTTGATGTTGTAACACCTTCATCAGAACATGCCGTCTCTTTGGGGTCACCGGCTTCTACACTTATATTAAGTAATTTCCTTTAAATCTTTGAAGATTCCCCTGGGGGCACAGTCCTCAGGAAGCCTTCTATGGACAATCTCAGTGTGTTTTTTATTGTGCCTTAGGAGTGGTGGACCTGCTCATGATAGGAGGGTCTTTCCTCTGTTGTATATACAGGCAGACTATGATTCTCCCTCTCTCTTAGGTTATTTTTGGTTCAACAATTGGTGAAAGCCTTCAAGTAGTTAAAATGCTCTCCTGAACGGGCATATGTCAATTTCACTTTTTCGACTTTGGAACTGGATATGTTCTGTTGGTGAGCTTTTCTACGCTTCTGCCGCGTTCGTCTTGAGCGCTGTGCTAATACTCTTATGCACTTTTCAGCGCAAGATCATGAAAAAAACAATTAAGCGGCTGCTCTGATTAAATAAAATAAATAAAAGAGAATTGCCTCAATCTTCACGCTGAGAACTCCTAGGATAGTATTTCATTTTAACAGAGAGCCTTCAGTGAGGCTGAAAATGCTCTGACTCCACTTGAGAGAGAAAAGATGGAACCAGCTGCATTCCTAATCTCGTACTATCCTTCATCAATACACAACGTGTGTGCAGAAGAAGAGACTGGGATTGGTGCACAGAACACAGGCAGTACACAACTTCAGCAGACAAGCCCCAAAAACCACCCCATCCCATGCCTCCCCAGAAACTGACCCCAGTAGCTATCCTTTAATAATTTCTAACAGGTGCATTAGTCTAATTAGTTCAATGCAAGCGCTCCAATACCCAGAATGCATTAGTTTGTCACAGGTCCAGAAACAACATCCGTGAAAACATGGAGAATGCTAGACACCTGTTAAGGCAGTCCTAGTTGAATGTCCTGGAACCCCCACCCTTCTCCCATGCCCCCAGCACATGAAGGCCATACCGCAGCCCAGGAAATCTCTGAGTAGGGAGCAGGAAGCCGCTTTTTTAGGGAAGAGAGTCGGACACCCCCATTACCCATGAGCTGCACTTGACAAGCTCATGCTCTTCACATGCTCACCTTGCACTGCCAGTTCCAGAGCATGAGTGAACGAATGAATGAAGAACACCCAAACTGCAGGGCAGGAGTATCAGTAGGCTGAAAGGCCCAGGAGTGTCGGGAGGGGGAGAGGACCACTAGTACACGATTTCTGCAGGCACCTAAACCCTCCAGACTGACTAGAAACCTCCTATGCTGGCTAGGTAACAACGCCACTGGGGCAGGGAATATCTATAAATAGTGCAGCAGGTGCGGTGGCACCAAGACCCAGTGATAAGACGTACTCACTACACCCCATTATTGCAAACTGTTACTACTAAAGCAAAGGTAATTGAATCACAGACCATTTCACATGTACAGTGCATTTAAAAGGTGATAATATAAATAGAGAAGAAAGACCGCTCTTACTGAAAGACAAGGTAGGCATCCAGCATTGTAAGGAAGAAACAAACAGGGAGGGACCCCCTCTTGATGACTCATAACATAACACGTGTATTGGTAATGCGCACTTATCACCCATGGTTCTCAAGGCGCTGAATGACAGATGTTTATTGTTACCCAGCTAAATGCTACTCATTTTATCGACCTCAGATGGATGAAAGGCCGGGTGGACCTGCCGGGATTTGAACCTGTGACCATGAGGTCGAACACAGGCCACTGCAGTGAATGCATTTGACCACTAAAACCAGACGAGCTAGGACTCACAGTGGGCCGGTGAAGCCAAATTTAGTATATGGGTATAAGTATTTATTTTTCTTTATTTTAGGGCTCTGGAATTTGAACCTTGTTTGTTTACAGTACACATAATCAATAATATGAAGCAGTCACTCTCAAAACAAACCTTTTGCCATCTTCATTTGACTTTTTTTAATTAGAGAGCTTTGCCTAGTAGTCACTGCCACTGGATTTTTGCATACAATATTATTTTTTACTGAAAGTATTCTAGCTATGCTAATTGAGAAAGGAAGGACTGCTTCTGGCTTCTTTCTGAATAAATAGGAGTTAGCTTAATGTTTTCTTCCAAACCACTGATGCAGTACTGGGCCTTGCCTAAAGCGAGGAACTTGTATTTTGGTCCTTCTGCACGCCCTCTGCTTGTCCCAGTCCTCACTCCAGATGGGATCGTACACCAGACAAATTAAAACAATGAGCTGTCAGGAGTAGTGTGTAGTATCCTTTAATCCGTTTTTTGAACCGTCTCCCCTCTCCCGCCGCTCATTCCTTTTAAATGTATGTGCCTTGGATCCTGCTGTATATGTATTGTATATGCATTCTTGGAACTTAAATGGGGTAAAGTTCTGCTATTAGTGGAAGGTTGAGATGGAATCCTGTGGGGTGATGGTGAGGGGAACTACTGACCATGTAAGTTGGAACTGGCGGTTATTGAAAATATAGGGGCATATTACCAACAACTAGCGATAATTATCGCTATGTTGGCTTAGCGGCAATATTTTTATCGCCGAGCTGCGGCGATTTTTATCGCTTAGGAACCTTGCTATTATCAAGGTTTATCTTCTAAGCGATAAAAATAGGCCGAAATGCATGAATATCGCTGAAAAGTCAGCGATATTCATGCATTACCGAGCTAATGCTCTTAGCCATGTTATCCACCTACCATTGGATAACATGGCTAAGAACTGCTATGGGGCAGATGTTAGCTTTTGGAGATCTTCGCGCTTAGCGCGAATACCTCCAAAAGTTGGTAATAGGAGATAGCGATGTTAGCGACTGTTTCCAGTCGCTAACATCTTGGCACGCCCACTTTGCATGTCATTAGTGATAAATTTCACTGACACGCAAAGCGGGGCCCAAGATGGTCGCTATCTCCTACTATCTGTCACTAACTGGTGTTAGCGACAGCTAGGTAATAGGGAGATAATTGTATCTCTACTTTCTTGGCTTTTAAAGCCAAAAAAGCGGAGATAAACCCACTTGATAGTCTTTGTTGAACCTACCTCGGCTGACATATTTGTTCATCCTGCTACAGATTCTGAAATTCCAATGTAGACTCAAGAACTTTTAATTCTTTCTTTAGATCTGTGAATATGTCAAATGTTCTGTGCAGATGCAGAGATTTTCCTTTAACCTTTAAGCAAGGCAACTCTGGGCATTAGCTTGCCTCATCTTCACTAACGGCCCCACCAGACCGCCGGGGATGCCTGGTCTCACCTTGGAGATACCCATTAAGGGACCATCTCTCAGGGAAGCCAGGAAGGGTTTCGCAGCGGTCGAAGCGCCTTGGGACCCTCCGGGTAAGTAGTGCGCTATATAAATGCCTATACATACATACATACATACCACGCTGCGTTCGTTTGGAAGCACGGGGATGCAACATATTTACAAAAATGGGGTCGATTCCATTCTCGGTCGGTCAGCTCTCCGAGACGTGTAAGTAGCCTTACTTTACGGCCGAACTGTACCAGGAGCGATACAGTCAGGGCGAGGAAGTACGATGCGGAAAAGTGCCAAATTCCAGACCGACCCGCACTCTCCGACTCCATCATCAATTTCCATCCGAGCCTGACCAGGGAAGCACTCAATTCGAGCCGCATGGAAACATAAAGACTGCTACTTCCGGCCTGTCAAGTACGATGCGCAGTTCCTACATTCCGGAAGGGTCGCCATGTACAGGACGTTTCAGCACTCGGAAGAGCTGCATATAAACTCCGACTCGCGCCATTAACTCATCCCACGGGTTCGTAACGGAGCAGCCATCAACGGATCGAGACGGAGCATGAATCCAATCGCGCAGGTCATACCAGTCCTGTACATATATGACGGGCTAAGGAACAGATGCGGACGGCGCAGACGGTAAGTCGGACACCCACCCTACAAACTAATCCGGGGGGTCCAGACCCTGTCCACCAGTACCACGCCTCCTCAGGGAACCTATGGCCACCACTACTGCCACCCCTCCCGTAGGGGCATGTCACCCACCCCCATTGCCACCCACCCATATGGACATGTTGCCTATCACTGATGCCACCCCACCCATAGGGGCCTGTTACCTATCACTGATGCCACCCTACCCATAGGGGTCGGTTACCTATCACTGATGCCACCCCACCCATATGTGTCATGTGCACTACCACTGATGCCACCCCACCCATATGTGCCATGTGCTCTATCACTGATGCCACCCCACCCATAGGGGCCTGTTACCTATCACTGATTCCACCCCAATCATATGTGTCATGTGCTCTACCACTGACGCCACCCCACCCATATGTGCCATGTGCTCTATCACTGATGCCACCCCACCCATAGGGGCCTGTTACCTATCACTGATGCCACCCCACCCATATGGGCCTGTTACATTTCACTGATGCCACCCCACCCATTTGTGTCATGTGCTCCACCACTGATGCCACCCCACCCATATGTGTCATGTGCACTATCACTGATGCCACCCCACCCATATGTGTCATGTGCTCTACCACTGATGCCACCCCACCCATATGTGTCATGCTATACCACTGATGCCACCCCACCCATATGTGCCATGTGCTCTATCACTGATGCTACCCCACCCATAGAGGCCTGTTATCTATCACTGATACCACCCCACCCATATGTGCCATGTGCTCTATCACTGATGCCACCCCACCCATAAGGGCCTGTTACCTATCACTGATGCCACCCCACCCATAGGGGCCTGTTACCTATCACTGATGCCACACCACCCATTTGTGTCGTGCACCACCACTGATGCCACCCAACCCATATGTGCCATGTGCACTATCACTGATACCACCCCACCCATATGTGTCATGTGCTCTACCACTGATGCCACCCCACCCATATGTGTTGTGCTCTACCACTGATACCACCCCACCCATATGTGCAATGTGCTCTATCACTAATGCTACCCCACCTATAGGGGCCTGTTACCTATCACTGATGCCACCCCTCCCATATGTGTCTTGTGCCCTACCACTGATGCCACCCCACCCATATGTGTCATGTGCTCTACCACTGATGCCACCCCACCCATATGTGTCATGTGATCTATCCCTGATGCCACCCCACCCATATGTGTCTTGTGCTCTACCACTGATGCAACCCCACCCATAGGGGTCAGTGTGGCACACAATATTTACACCACAGCCCATAGGGAGGATGATGCAACACACATCATCAAACATCAACCTCAGGAATGTCAGTCAAATACATTTCACAACAACATCATGCCAACAGTGTGTAGTGCCTGACAAATACCCCCAACAGTGAATTTTATTCATCACACACAAAGTAATTACCATCACATGTGTGAATAACACCAGAGTGTGGGCTACACAGGCAAGCTTTGAAATAGCACTGGGCCAATGTGTGAAAACCCCCCATCTTTGTGTACATCCAATGTAAATTGTGTGGACACAAACTGCAGCTAAAGTTGAGCATTGTGGCAATGGGTGAAAATCACCCATCATCACAGTGGACACAAGGTAAATGACATCATGGAAATAGCAGCACAGTAGGTAAGATTCCTGGGCATGTCAGCACAACACCTGTACACTCAACCTTCATCTACACCCAATGAAGGCACTGGTAACATACGCCTGGGCACGGTAGTGCCCCTTAAGTCACCTGCATATAGACAATACATATGTCTACCAAGTTGCACTGAGGACACAGTTGACTTTACACCAATGATGACCACACCTGCATGTACAGTGGAGATGGGACAACAGTCAGGGAAATGTCAAATTCGACATTGTAAAGCACATCATATGTGCATGGGTGCAAGCCACAGATGTATCCATGCCAATGAAATGTTACAATCCCTGTGCTAAATTAGTTAACAATGACACACCCACTCAGCTTCAAAGGATGACATGGATACCAACCAGAACAGTAAACACATCTCATGGGCCACATGGAGTACACATCAACACCTCAGTAACAGACATTTGAAAATCCTGCATCATCACACCAAGGTCAGGCTAAACAGCATCCACAAAATCTACAGCTCAATCAAATGCACGAGGAGAACAGAAAATGCTTTAATCAGCATACTGCAATCTGCAAGGGAAAAACAACAATGAAATGTAGTCCAATGTCCATTCGAAAAACCAAAGTCCAATGATGGTTTGAGTGACACCTGTCACCCATTGCTTGCCTACACTGAGAAGGACTGGGGAAATCCACTCTGAGCGTCTTACATGGGGCAGGCCAGGCACCGCAGGGACAGGTTCAGGGCTCATCAGAAGGAGGTAGTGAAGGGGTGCTGGGTGGAGGAGAGTCAGTGGCAACTGCAGTGGAGGGGTCTGACATGGATTGTGCTGTCACAACTGTGGGGAACAGGTCAGATGGGGTGGGTGCTGGAACCACTACAGTGGGCAGGTCAGGTGTAGTGGACATGGTCCCCACTGCAGTGCCCATGTCAGACTGGGTGGGCGTGGACTCAACTGCAGTGCCTAACAACATGGGAGTGGAAAGGGGTGCAGGTGAGGTTGGCAGGACAGTTAGGGGGGACACCCTGCCCACAGTAGTTGCAGCAACAGACAGACTGGTGGTGGAGTCAATGGAAGAGCAAGTGGGAGTTGGGGAGGGCCTGAACATTTTGGGGATGATGTATCTGTGGGTGGGGAAACCTGGGAGAGGGTATGGTGGGGAAAACTGTGGTGTGCTGACCTGGGGAATGGAGGAAGGAGACTGTGCAGTGGAGCTGGTGGGTGGGGGTGGTTTCTTGCTCTTACGGGTACGGAGTGACTTGCGGGTGGGGGCCTCAGTCTGCCTGCGCTTGGAGGAGGGTGTCTGGGTGTGAGGGGTACTCTTCTCTGTGTGTGGGGACTTACCCTTGCCCCTGTAGTCAGGATCTGCTGGATCTGCGGGGAAGAGGCCTAGGTCACACAGGAATAGCTTCTTAGGAGATGGGTTTGAAGGTGAGGCAAGGGAAGGGCTCTTGGAGGGAGAGGGATCTGAGGACTGCGGAGTGGCTGTGGATGCCTGTGTGTGTGTATGCAACCCATCCCCAGTGTGTGTGGAATCAGTCCCATGACTTAGCTTGCATGTATGTTGAGACTTATGTTTGGGTGATTGTGTACTGTCTGTGTCTGTGTGTTTGGGTGACTGCAGGTGTGTGTGTGGTGTGCTGGGGACAGGTAGGGTGCTAGGAGTAGTTGTTTGGGCTGAGGATGAAGGGGTTAGGGACTGCTGTAGGAGGGATACTGCTGCCATCAGTGAGGAGGCCATGGACTGATTGGTCCTCTGTAGGGTAGACATGCCAGATGAGATGCCCTCTATGAATGACACCAGTTGTGTCAACAGACTGGTGTTTGCATGGAGGACACTCAGCCTTGATGTCTGCCCTACATGGATCTGTTTAAGTAAGTCCACAGACTCCACACTCAGGGCAGCAGGGGACACAGGGGCAGGGGGTGTGGTGCCTGGCAGGAAGGAGACGTGCTCCAGAACACGGGAGCTGCCACGGACCTCTGGGATGGGAGCCAACAGGAGGGTGGTGGTGGTGGTGGTGGCAGTGGGGGTGACAGCCTCAGTATCTGTTGTTTCCTGTCTGCTGACCCCCGCCCCCACAAGGGAGTCATCCTCTGAGCTGATGTGGTCCTCAGCTGCGGTGGATGATGCTGAGGACTCCTCGGTGTGGCTCCCCTCACCCTCCTTGCCACTGGGTCCTTCTGACTCCTCAGTCGCTGGCCCTGGCTGATTCTGTGGCTCCTCCTGTTCTGTGGCACTGTCTCCTGTGCCTGTGGATGTATCTGCATATAATACATATGAATGTGAGCACAGATTCCCACAATGCTGTGGAGTGGGCATGACTGACCAGGCTAACCAAAAACACTGTATTGGCCAGGACAGTAGGCAGTTTTCCGGGTTAGTGTGACATACTTCCTCAACAAACTCCTGTGGACATTACATGGACCCACTTAGGTGCATGTGCATGTTTTAAGTAGCCCCTCAACCCATGTTGTGACCCAGACCAGCAATTTGAACACATATGAAAGGCACACACAGAACACATGTCAGATACCAGGCATAGTGCGAAGAATAGACCCACCTACGATGCACACATCAGAGTCCCAGTAACAAAGGCTGTGCAGGACCCTCAGCATAGCAGAATGAAGGGACACAGTTGATGAGTACAGGCCTCAGCAAGGCCTGCGAGTGCAAAGGGTTCGCCCTTCTGTGCACGAAGTCCTCAGACTATACAAAGAATTTGGCACGGAAACTGAAAATACAAAAACATGGTTTAATAAACCTTTAAAGGTGGTACTAAAGCCCACACAACACTCTACAGTATTGTACAAGGTAGCACAAAAACTCGAGCACACAGTCCCCTTTTATACACAATGAAGGGGCTCATAAGTGGGCGGATACAACTCAAGACATGATTTACAACCATATATGGACATTTCTTGAACATGATCAATACATGGGTGGGGTTAACGGTTCTTGAGACCAGCGAAAATACACATTCCTATCTACGCTCATCAAAGACAGATGTGACTTCTACTGAGCATGCGCTGGACGCACAAAGGGCTATTTATAGCTTTTTGCTGTGCAAACTTCAAGGGTGACTAGAGGAGAGGTAGGACTCGCCACATGTCGGGCACATGGCAGAAATGTAGCAGACAAGATGGAGGCCAGAAAACAAAATGGAGTCTGGCCATATCAAAATTTTGAGCGGGAAAACGCACAAACAAGTTACGATATCATGTCTTTAGCTAATGCTTAACATTATCGCTGCTTTATTTACAACACAGTGCCCAAGTCGAAAAACTCACGGACTGTAGGGGCCACAACTGTGGATCAGATGAGGAGTATGACTGACACAATTGAGGGACACGAATCCTGGACTCCAAGACCAATGTAATGTGGGAGTATTACCAGGCCAAAAGACTACCACTGGCATGAAAGACATGTTCAAAGATCATCCATAGACTTACCCCCTCCTTGCAGCTTTCTGGCCTTCAGTTGCCCATCCATGTCCTGGAAGACCACCGCCAGGATCCTGAGCATGTGGGGGCTCAGGGTCCGGTGTCCGCCCCTACGGGGAGGAGGTGACAGCTTCAGCTGGACCCTCGCAATCCTCCGGGTCCAGCCACGTAGGTCCTGCCACCTCTCCTGGCAGCTGCGGATCCGGTGCTTGTAGACCCCCACTGATCGCACTGCCCGGGCGAAGGTCAGCCAGATTTCTTGCTTCTGGTGGGCATCAACCTGTGAGGATGACAAAGTGAAGAGGGCATTACCACACATGCCACATAATTGTGCTGCATACAGTTGAGTATACATGTAGTCATCACAAAGCTAAAAGAGGCACACAGGTAGTGGGCACATGTGAATGTGCATTTCGGCTGTGCGTCTGACATGGCAACACTGGCTAGGAATTTAAGGCTAGCACTCCTGCACTACTGCAGCAGGACACCTGTTCATCACATGTACCCACCTAAATATGTGGCTGAAAGTACTCAGTGCATATACCTCACACTGCTGTGCACTCTTCTATTACTTTTAGTCATACAAGTTGCATCAAATGATAGTCAGTGGACTGCACACTCACCTGCTCCCCTGGTTTCCCATACAGCTTGCTGTACTCTGAGGGAACCCCATCCAGCAGGGCCTGGTTCTCCTCCTCAGTGAATTCTGGTGCCCTCTCCAAAGTACGTGCCATTGCAGGATCCAGAGGAAGCACAGACAGCAGCAGCAGTGGATTTTGGAAAGTGGTCCTGTAGCATGTAGTGCAGGCAAATGAGCTCCCTGGGGGCCTGCCAGCCTTAAATCAGTGCTGCAGAGGCACATTCTGTGACATTGCCCCTTACTGATAGGCCAGACACAGTTGCATTCTATCAATCTGTCCAATCTATGGAAAAGTAAGACTCCTACACGTCTTCCGCATCATTCAAAACACTCACCTTCAGGATTGCAACCATGTTGTACGCATCCAACTGTATTTCCAGCGGATGACTCGAGCATTTTTTGAATTTGCGTCCGTCTCCATGACAGCCCATTGCCAATGACTCCGCACGGCTCGGTAAACTGACTATCTGACGCGTATTTTTTGATCAAGACGCATCCGTCCGGATACGATTCCATGGGCTATTTTTGCGCACGGCTCGGTCCATGCCTGTACGACGCGTCTGCTTCCAAGTAACTGCACGCATTGCCCTTTGGCATCAATGTGATCAGATGTGGGTGACTGTAATGCATACGCATTGTGCAGTCAATGGACAACGTGTGAGCACTACTCGGTCCATGCATGTACGGCACATCTGCATAAGAGTCAGCCACGTCGGATCACATTGGTGTGACTTCCAGCCATTTCTAACACAGATTTAGGTGCCATGCCCATACCTTCAACACCACAGCATGTCCCACAATGCATCCCATGGCATGTAAGGCTGTATCACCTGTGTGTGTAGGGGGGCAAAATTCCTAATCTTGAATGGCACTTAGGTCAAGCCACTTCCAGGCTGGGCAGGAGTTAATGGGGACAGATTAGTTTTGGTCTGGTGCACCTCACAAATGTATTTTGAAAGTGTTGGCTTATGGGCATGAGTAATAGACACAGTACCAGTTTGGAGATGTGTATGACCTGTCACATACACCATGAGTACAGGATTGCATGTCATGTACGTCACAGCCAGACCCATTGCTACAATCATGATCTACCCACACAGTCTGTGTGCATGTTGTGTCTCTGATGCTTGTGGTTCCATGTGCCCAATGTGAGACAGGGTCCATCATGTGCCTTGTGCATGCAATATAATGCTGTGTTTGTATGTAAGGGGCATCCATGTATGGCCTGCCGGGACCACAGGGGCCACTAACTGTGTGACTAATTATTGGTTGCGTGATGTCCATGATACAACATGTCATTCCAGTGCACATGTGGCATTCCAGGGACCATGGCTATTTCCCTGACATGGAGTTGTGATGCCTGTGAAACATCAGTCCTCCCTTGTCACTGTGTTGTGTGTTCTGAACGTGACAGCAGTCCATGGGCACTCTGCCACAGCCCATTGATTTGCCATAGCTCCCCAAGGAACTAATGTACACATGTGTGAATAATATGTGAGATGATGGGCATGAATGTGACATATGTGTCCATAACTAACCGCACACACCTTAGTTAATTGTGATTAGCTATGATGTAAAATTTGATTTTTTTCAAGGTGAGTGCCACATGGGTAGCTGAATATATGATGTGACTTTGCTCATCTCTGTACTGCAGGGCCCCAGCAGTCCATAGACCGTTCTCTGACCTCGAGACATGGTGGAACGCAACAGCATCAGACGGTACCGCTTCACCAGGAGCAAGATTGATGAGTTGGCGGAGCAGTTGGCACCAAACCTGCTACCTGGCCGCACATGCCCGACAGCACTGACACCAAAGGTGAAGGTGATGGCAGCCCTGCACTTCTTTGCATCTGGTACCTTCCAACACATTGTGGCTAGTGTTGGTGGTATGTCACAAACAATGTTCAGCCGTGTGCTACAAAATGTCTTGGAGGGGATGCCAAGTCACCTGGACTCCTACATCAAGTTTCCAACACCGGGTGAACTTGCAGAGATCAAGGATGCCTTTTATGGACTGGGGAGGATGCCAAACCTGATTGGCTCAATCGATGGCACACATGTGGCCCTGATACCACCACGAGCACAGAAACAGACATACCGCAACCGCAAGCATTACCACTCCATCAATGCTCTTGTGGTATGCCTGGCGGACATGGTGATCACACGTGTGTGTACGTTTCCCTGGTTCGGCCCACGATGCCTACATCATGAGGAGGAGTCGCATACCATTCCTTCCCAAGGTACTTTGCCAGTTCCACGGGCAAGTCTGACACCGACATCCGGAATCCACCCTTAAAGCGCAATTTGACAACACTTGGTGACCCTGTGCCCACTGTCATGTGGATTCCCCTTGATACTGTTGTGTAATAAACTTGTTTCTGATTTGTAATGTGCCTGTGCTTAGTCACTTAGTAATGTATGTTGTCTGTCTTCACACATCTGACTGACATTTGGCAACCTCACCTGTGGGCTTGTTGGCAGTGACTGTGGAAAGGTGTGGTGTCTGTGCATTTCACCGTATATCTGGTAACCATCTTTGTAGGCCAATGTGTCACATGTCCATGGTGAGTATGTGTTGTGGAGCCCTATTGGTGTGTCTCCCTCATAGGTGTCACTTCAACATGAGTCACATAACAGTAATGGCATTGCTGTAGAAGCGGCATGCACTGTGTTCTTCAGCATTTCATCATCGCCATGACACATACCAAGTTGGAATCACAACATAGGCAAGTATAGTGTAATGGTGATTGTATTTACATACATATGTGGAGATAGTGCTGTACATGAGATTTAGAATCCACAGTTCACACATGAGTCCAAAGTATTGGTAGATGAAATGTCCAGAGTAAAGTCCACATTCATCTTCTACATTGGTACAACATGGACCCTCCATGTCATGATGGGGACCTGTGTCATGTGAAACAAGGAGAACGCTTTGCACACAAAGACCAACGTCCAAAACAGGTTCTGGGTTCCTGTGGAATGTGCAGGGACAACTGTGGCTCACTTGTCCTTCTTCGGACGACCCCTCAATTTCTTCTGTGGGGATCCTCAGGAGCAGGCACAGACAGTGCATCGGAGTCTCCACCAGATTCATCCTCCCTCCCTGTGGCATTAGCAGGTATTGTTGATAAGAGATGTTGTGGGCACACAGGGAGGTGTGGACATATTTGTGCTGATCTGGCGGAGACAGGTCAATATGTCCATATGCACTGCTGTGAGTTTGTTCCACTTGGCCTCCCTGCAGGCATGATAGGCAGCCTGCTCTTGCTGCATGTCCTTGAGGACCCCCACTACGTGGCTGAATCCTCCAGAGCTATCCTGATACGCATCTAGGATGCATACCAGTTGGGGTCATCAGGCAGTCCAGGCCCCTCTGCAGACCGTGCCCTCGACCTAACACCACTCCCACCACCCCTAGACACACAGGCTGTACCTGTGGTGGCAGGTACAGTTGACTCAGGGCCCCCTTGGCTGTTGCCACTGGTGTCATTGTTGGTATCATTCTGGGTGGCCGGGTCCCCTGTGCTGTTTGAACTTGGTCTCCTAGGTCGGTCCTTGTTGGAGGGGTGTTAGGTCTGTGGGCAGATGGTCTTGACATGGCTGCAGGGGGTGCAGGTGTTTTTGATGGTGGGGCTGCCTGATGTCTGACCCCGGAGGTTCCAGGTTGATTGTCGTCATCCGAAGATGACAGAGCCAGTTCAACACCATAGAGCGCATCCTCCACCGGAGTCTGGGCCAGGGACTCATCTTCACTTGGTGCTGAATCCCCAGTGGCACCTGTGTTTGGAAGAGACAGACATTGTAAGTTATGTTACTACAGACATCAATGGCTGACCTATATATATTGCAACAGGGAGGGGGGAAGAGGTACTGAAATATTAATCTTGCAAAGGGTAGTACTAACAATGGAGGTGGAGGCAGTGGATCACAAATCCTGTGCATCCATGATGTGTACATGATTTCATTCCTTAGTAAATTCCCTCCTATACGTATACAGGAATGGGGCCGTGCTATTTGGATGGCCCCCTCAGTGTACTGTAGCTGCATTTACTTTGGTTTACCTTTACTGCAAATCTGATGTGCCTCCACCTGGAGGTAGACTGGCTGCTTTCCCAGTAGTGTCCAGAGGAGATATGAGGTCTAGGATCACATGTGGCTGCTACATGTTGACCAACAGTGACCAACCCTGGTGTGGTGGATGAGTAGCTGGAACCACACACAACACCTTTGTTTGTAACTTCATACATCAAAATGTTCAACTTTGTTCCTTTGCCTTTGGGTGGTGTATGTGTTTTTGACTCACAGCACTTGAGCACAAACACACACTCTCAGTTTTCTCTTCTGGGCACTAGTGTGGAACCAGCCAAGTTTCCTCCAGCTGGAGGCACAGAATATTGGCAACAAGGGGGAGCCAATAATGCTGCTGCTACAGTACATTGATGCAGAAAAACATGTCACGCACTACGCATGTGTACATATGCGTGGCTTTCAATGGAAGCAACACAATCAGTTATGAACCAGGTTGCACAGGAGGAGTAGACCATTCACCCCCCCTTGAGCTTTGTAACAATGTTTTATATGCATGACATTTGCAACGTGACGTCAGGATGCATGGCTGAACACTGCATTGTCTTCAGTTGTCACAGACAGAGTCTGATGTTGTGGTAGCACATTGTCCTGCCAACATGGAGCCGTTTAATGTGGATGTTGATGTGTGCACATACCCAGCTCATGTATGGATTTCCATGTACATGGAAATTGTTACTCAAGGGCCATCAGGTGGCTGACACAGGAGTGTGATCCCTGTTCACATTTGACTGCTTCCCTGTGAGGGTGTGTGCCTGTGCTGACAAGATGGCTGACAGTGGAGTTCTGTTGTTTGTTGGTGCACAGTTCCCAGCATGGCCTTGTGCTCCCCACAACAGGACCCAGTGTCAGACATCTTGTCCATCCAATTCCATTCCCTGTGGGGTGAGCATGGTTCAGTGTGATCTTGCTGGGCCATTTCGGTGTTTGAGTGCTGATGGTGTGTGGTTTGTGTGATGGGTGAGTTGTGTGTGTGTCACTGGTTGGTGTCTCAAGTTTTTCTGTGCTGGCTGCTCTGTTATATTTGCAAAGGATCACAGTAGTGTAGTTTTGCCTTTTTATAGGTGGAGTTGTGGGTGTGCCTTTGTGTTTTTTTTTGGTATACTTATTTACTTTGTCAAGGCTTGACTGGTCATTTTTATGTGTTTTTGGCACTGTTACAAGGACAGGAAAAGCCACACAGGGTGGCTTTTCCTGTCCTTGTAAATATGGGGCAGAGAAAGGCTGTGTGTGTGTCACAAAAAGTGACGCACTGGCAGCGTAAGGGGCTTGTAAATATGCCCTAGTATCTTAAATGATGTAGGTTCAGAACTCTTTTGTCACCACAAAGTGGTTTTCAGAAATCCCGTTCTTCCAATGTTTGGGTTCCATGTTGTATTTTGAGATGCAATTTAATATAAAAAGAATGAGAAATATATTGCATTTTTGGCCTCTGCCTGTTAAAGTTATGGTTCTTTGCAACATTGAGGTGCAGGCTCACATTGTAAAGTTATTTGCCAGCATGCCTGAAGGAGGGTGAAATGTAGCTGGAAAGAGGTGGAGGATATTAATAGGTCCGGCATGGTTTCAAAGTCTCAGTCTGTAAGTAGCAAGAGAACATTATTGTGCCATGGCAGTCATGTTTTCCTTTCTAATACTTCCACAAGTAAAATGTGATAGGTGCTGACAGGGAAACGCTATGATTTCATAGCACAAAATTGGACAGTGAACCTGGATTTTCCTGACAATCTACGTGGAATTGGGTGCACAACCTCTATTACTTCTTCAGAGCAGTTGCACACCGCATTTGCGATTTACAATCGTCTCCTGAAACTCAAATACATCTATTCGGTGCCAAGTTGAATAAAATAAAAGCTGTCAGTCGCTTCATGTTTCTATTAATAATCTGTATATGTCTCCAGGCTGACAGCATATAGGAGCTTTCTTCATGAACTGCGGCTGCGGACATTGTGCATTCCAGGAGTTGTAAATACACTGCATGGACCACTCAGCAGAGCCCTAAGCACCCAACCAGAGGGTGAATGATGAGCGGATTAGGTAGTTAGACTATTTGCACCCACCCCCCACAACTCACTCGACAGCAATTTATGAATAGATCAATTCTCCCTGTTTGCTCCATGTCGCTAATTTAAACTCTTACTGAAACAAGAACGCAGGCAACCATCAGTAGTTAATGCCAGTATTCATATTGGCTGACGCCATGCTGGCATTTCATGTATTCTTATCAGCTTGGCCAACCCCACGATTCCGCACAGTAAGCTTATATAGATAAGCATACTACCTATATTTATGTTTATGTAGTATCTTTGTCGGGACCACATTGGTTTTAAATGCTCTGGGTAAAAAAATCGCTATTTAATTTGCCATTCACTTGCAAGGTAATAATCAATAATGGTGAGCAATCTTTGGGCCCATCTCAAATACACTAAGATGCTTGGTCTACACTTAGACCAAACATCTAAGTTTACGGCTTTGGTAATGCACAAAGGGCATTTACAAGTACTGAGCCTTATTTATGAGGCGCTGCATCAGTTTTGTGCTGCCGTTGGGTCACTCTTTGTGATGCATTGGCGACGTAAAACATGCCCCCAGTTGCGCCCTATTTACAAAGTGATTCATCTAAGCAGATGCGTTACTTTGTAATCCCCTGCACTATATCATACCTGCGTCAGGTATAATGTATGCAGAAGGTAGCATTCCAATGCAAGTAAGACTCGTAGAAGTGATGCAGTGAAATATATTAGATGTCACTGATGCCACTTCAAGGACATAAATGCGTCAAAGCCTTACGCCTGCCATGACGCAGTGCTATATGCATAGCCCTTCCCCTGTATTGCTGGACTTGTGTCACACTGCAGACACAACTCCAGCAATGTGTCATTTTTGCGCCAACAGATACAGTGAAACTGACGTATCTATCATTCCTTGGGACTTGATGCATCATACAGTAAATATGGTGCATCCCTCACTTCTCAAGAGGGTGCAATTAAAAGTGACGCATCGCTGTTTTCATGCAGCAATGTGTCACTTTTCATAAATGAGGCCCACTATCTTTATGTCCGCATTCGGGTTACAGAGCCACCCCGAGGGCGGACATAAAGATAATACTTGTAAATGTCCTTTGTGAATTCCCAAAGTTGTACAGCTAGAAGTTTGATCTACCTTTAGATCAAACATCTGAGGGCCCGATTCACAAGGTAAACTTACACTTTATGTGAGTTTACTACTTTCTGATATTCACAAAGGTAAACTTAGACCAAAAGTCTATAACTTTCGTAGTAGTAACTTACATTTGTGAGTACCGAAAAGTAGTAAAGATAGACTTTTGGTCTAAGTTTATCTTTGTGAATACTGAAAAGTAGCAAACTTTTAAAAAAAAGTGTGAGTTTAACTTTGTGAATGGGCCAATGTTTACCTTTGTGAATCTGGCCATTTGTATTTTTCATAGAAGCAATCTGAAGTTCGTCAGGAGGTGGATAGCGTGTCTGGTTCGATATTGTGATCAGGTAGTGAACAGGGGTGAGTGTAACTCGTGCAATTCTGTATAGGGTACTTACACAGAATTAGCCCAAAATTCTGCAGGATTATATGAAAAGAGTACTCTGCATTAGGACAATTTCTTTCAGTGCAAAAATTGCAAGGATGCAATTTGTGCTAAGAAATATTGCTAAATGCAACGGACCAGCTGCTCATGCTCGCTAAACCTACACTTGGGGTAGGATTTCCCTCCAAACTTAGGGGCTAATTATGATGGCGGGCGAACATCAGGCCGTCGGCCACCATAACGGTGATGGGACCGACCGCAAGACGTGTGGCGGTCTCACTGGCCCAATTAGGATGCGGCCGCTATACTGGCAGGTGCATCGTGCCCTTTCACCATTGCGGACGGTGCTGCTGGCTGCAGCACCATCCACAATGGTAAAAGGGCATGCACAGCATTTCCCTGCACCAAGTGGTAGGCACCATGGGTACCCCTGACGTGCACTATCCCACACCCCGAGGCCCACAACGGGCTCCAAAAGCCAATCCCCGCTAGCCTTTCCATAGCGCCGCCGCCGCCATGGAAAGGCCTGTTACCCACCCACATCATAATATGGCTGAAGGTGCCTGCTAGGCACCGCCACCATATTACTGGCCCATCAACGCCCGGCCAGCATTCGTAACAATTGCCGACTGGCAGAAAAGCAGCAGACAGACTTTGCGTCCGCCGCGACACCCATCGCCATCATAATATGGCGGGGGTATTTCTCGTTACGATGGCATAATGGTCCTCACCGCCGGCTTGGGGGTTGCGATCATTATGCCATTGTAATGAGCCCCTTACTTCCAGCATTAAGGGCCAGATGTATTAACAATCCATTTTGCGAGGTCCTATTTGCGATTCCTAGCGATTGGCAATGAGAAATTGCAAAACAGAATGCACTTTCTGCGATTCCTAGGGGATCGTAAATGACCTACCTCATGGAAATTAATGAGGTAGGTCGCAATTTGCGACCCCCTAGGATTTTCAAAAATCACAGGGATGGTGGCCTGCTGGGGTCAGCAGACCACCATGTTCGTGATGGCTTTTAAATAAAGCAATACCAAAAGGGATGATGGATGGAGCGTTTCAGAAAATCAAACACTCACCCCCAGACAACTGATCTGGGTTTAATCCACCATCATTCTTTAGCTCACTCCACCACCCTAGTTCAGACATGGCCATATGCAAATCAGTCTGACCCTGTGCTTCATGGGAACAGTCCAGCCCGAACTGCCAAGCCATGTCTTCCCTGGATTGGAAACAAGCATCCTGGGACCGGTTTCAGGTTCAAAACCCTCATCAGCCAGGCTAGCTTGAATCCAGTGGCAAAGTGAGCAAGGGACCCACGTCTGGGCATACCCTGCCAACTTAGGGCAAACAAAGCGATACCAAAGGGGATGATGGACAGAGCGTTTGAGCAAATCAAACACTCACCCCCAGTCAACTGATCTGGGTTTAATCCCCCTGCATTCTTTAGCTCACTCCACCACCCCAGTTCAAACATGGCCATATGCAAATCAGTCTGACCCTGTGCCTCATGGGAACAGTCCAGCCCGAACTGCCAAGCCATGTCTTTCCTGAACTGGAAACAAATAGTCTGGGACCGGTTTCGGGTTCATAATAAAGCACTTTTTTGTGTGAATCAGCCCTTTTTCCTTAAAGGAAAACGGGATTAAAACTTTTCCTTTCATTTTCATAGAAAATGCATTTACAGACATTCACACAGGGGAAGGGGACCCTTAGGGACCCCTTCCCATTTGTAAATTGGTATTGAAAGTAGGTGGTAAAATGCAAATGTTTTGGAACCACATTTCAGTCGCAAAACATTCATGCATACATATGCGATTTAGTATTAGGAAGGGACGCCCTAAACACTCCCCTTCCTAATAGCAAATCACAAATCCATTTTGCGATTCAGTAACAGGTTACCAAATCGCAAAATAGGGTTTGCTGCATCAGGAGAGCATTTTTTTGCGAATAGTCCATTTGCGAAGGCAAAAAAATCTTGATGCATCTGGCCCTAAGTGCTATTTTCTTAGCGGAAATTGCAACCTCATGTCCAAAATGGACATGAGCATGCATTTTGTTCTAAGAAATAGCTCTAAACACAACAGAACCCTAAAAGTGAGTGCGAGCAGCTGCAAACGCTAACTAAAGGTGACCTTGTGGTAGAATTGTTCCCCCTACATTACCTTAAAATAAATTGACAGGCCTAATCTCATTAGCATTGGTAATTGTGTGTCAAAGAGTAATCCATAATTACAAAAGTTACTCCCAGGCCTAGTAGTGACAGTTGGTTCATCCTTATTTTAAATATATCAAATCAAAAACTGTGAGCTCATGCATGGTTTTGTTGTGCATTTACAGCTGCATTGTGTTAACCAAGAAGCTATTAGCATTCGAAAATATCAACATAATAATGACAGCAGGGCAGAATATGTTACAAATCAGTGCCTTACACATGGCTGAGCAAGAGGGTTCGAAAACAATCTATAGTATTAAATAAATAAAAATATTTAATATTAAGAAAGTATGTGTATCTGTAGAAGGGTAATGTAACACATTTAAAATGACTTTAAAATTATCACCATTTATTATATGTTTGCCTGAGTTTCATTTAACTTTTGACAAACCCTGACACATGTAGGAAAAAGGCTTTATTTGCTTTATTGCAAACTGTTCCTTCAGAAAGCCGAATTACAGTATCTTTGCATGATAGAAATCCAACCAGAAAGTGCAACTATGTTTAAATTAACATTAACAAAAGAAACACTGGCATGGATCTGGCTCTAATGTGGCAGCGCATGTAAACGTAGGAATTCACAAATTCTATTGTATTCTGCCTCCCCTAATGGCTCTGCAAGTGCTGGATAGAATCAATCATAGTGGTTTATAAAGCACACATCTTCCAACCGGCGTCCTGGCACTAGAACACAAGAGAATTGAAGGATTAATCCTAGTCAAGGAGCCAGGTCTTGAGCTGTGACCTGAACAGGCTTTCCTTCTCAATGCAACAACGCACTAAAGGGAGCTTATTCCAGTCCTTGGCGGCTAACACCGTGAAGGAACAGCCTCCTCTGGTTTTCCAATTAAACTGGGGACATTTTAAAAAGAGCATGTTCTGAGCGCAAAGTGAATCTTGGCAAATAACGTCTAAGTCTGCAGCACAAATATCAGAGGGCCCACTGGTGTAAGGCCTGAAATGCAATAACTAATGCTTTAAAATGATATGTTCATCAACAAGGAGCCAGTAAAGTATTTTCAAATGTAACCAGACCAAATGAGATTTAGGCAGTGGCCTAGCTAGACCTATGGCCGCCTGTGGTGGTCCCTGGTTTTGCTGCCCTGCAGCAGCCCCACTGAAGAACGGGGGGTACTGGTGAGACTCAGCGGCAATTGCTGCCCTGCAATGGCTTCAATGTAGAGTGGGCGGGTGATTGCCGCTCCCAAGATGGCAAGTAAGAGCAGGAGGAGACAGCCGCCCCTAAAACTCGCGCTGCCCGGGGCAGACCGGCCTCCTTGCACCCCTTGCTTCGCCACTGGATTTAGGCAACCCGAAAATCAACCTTGCTGCCGCATTTTGCTCAATCTGTAGCCGATTAAAAAGATAAGCAGAGAGACCCAGATACACAGCATTTGCATAATCTAATCTTGCAGTTATGGCAGCATGTACGATGATTTTCATAGCATCTAATGATACATACTTCAGTGTTTTTTTAATGCTGTTACTTTGGCAAAACAGGAAGCTGCAACAGCATAGATGGAATGGAGAGTGTTATCAAATGTAACTTCTAAATTTCTTACCACCACCATGGGTAGCGGAGTGGGTCCAAGTTCCACTGGCCACCAGTCATACGGCCAAGAACACAAATAGTCACCAAAAGAAAGATCTTCGTTTTGGAGGGGTTGCACTTTAAGCAATTCCTGTTCATTGAGTTAACCACTTCTAACAGACATTGCATGAGCTGAACTGGCTCATCTAAGGCTTGCTTATCAAAAGAGAAGACAAGCTGAGTCTCGTTGACATGTGAAATTAAATTAAAACCACAATGTATGCTAGAGGAGTCATGTGCACAATAAATAATGTAGGGCTCAATGATCTGACTGATCTCTTTTATCGTTGTTGATATACCAAGATTATTGAAATGATTAAAGATGTGGACCCAGCATTGGCACAGACAGTCAGTCTTCCTTAGCCAATGCTTGTTCTGTGCTGCCAGTTCTGGCTTCGCCAATGCTGGCAGAATTGCGGCATAAACTCTGGAAAAGTGAAGAGTGGTGGACAGCCCTCTTGTAATGATATTTGTTTATTCTCCTAAAATAAACATACCATGGTGGAGCGATGCAACAAGACTCTCACTTTCCAACAGTATAAAAAATGGTTGGATCACTTTAAGACACAGCTTTGGTTAATAGTCAGATTGAGATCAGGGACCTAAATGAAAATCCCAGTCAGAAGAGCATTCTAAGGGGCCGATTCCGATTTTGGACGGAAGAGCTCCGAACATGTTTGAAGTCCTTATGACTGAATCGGTCAGTGCCAGCCGGATTCCTTCCCGACCGAGCCATTCCGATGGGCTCAGTCGAGAAGGAATCCGACTCGGATTTCCGGATTGCGGACGACAGGCTTGGAGAGTCAGTCCGCAGTCCGGAAATCCTCCAGTACTCCCGCGGTCACCTCTGTGGGACCGAGGGAGTACAATTAGCAGGTTTTCACCGCCTTTTCGTGCCGGTCTGTCCGGCATGAAAAGGCAATCGGAAGCTGTCTCTAGGGGCCCCCCAGCAGGGCCCCGATGGGTGTGAGGCTGCCGGATGGCGGCCTGGAGGCACCTATGTTGCCCCACCGTTGATCCCTGCACCCGGTGGCAGGCACCTCGGGATGCCGGCCACAGGGTGTAGGGATGAACTGCACCCCTGCTTTCTACATTGCAAGCATGCTTTCCGGTCAGAAAGCATGCTTGTATTGTAAGGTATACGGATGCGACCGAACCCTGTTCAGTTGCAATGTACTAGCAGGGCTGTAACCGCCGACAGCAGGTCAGTCGGTTGCAGCTCCTGCCCGATGTTGGACGCACTTAGGTCCGTCCGACATCGGAATAGGCCCCTAAGTGTGAACTGAAGGTATCTGGATGTGCTTTACCAGGACAACGCCACAAGTTTAGGATGACCAGTAAGGTGCAAAGGACAGGCATAGGGCCAAATTTGGCCCTCTGATAGTTGTACTGTGTGCCCTTGGTGTAAGCTTAACGCCTTTAGATGCTACTTTTATATAAACTTTCAAAATTCAGCAGCTCCAGTTCTTCTGACTGATATTGGTCATTTTGACCTCAAAAATATTTATTAGATCACATTATATTTTTCTAGATTGATGTGGGATTTTCCTTGTGTTGTGTTTTTACTCAATTACTTTTTGTGTGCTGCATAAATACTTTACAGTGCAGAGATAGAATTTCGAGTAAAAAATATTGAATTGCAAAAATATCGAGTCAAATTTATTGTGGGTCAGTAATATTGACAGACAAATTCTAGTGGTCAAGAATATTGATTTTAGGTAAGTAATATCGATTTAAAAAATATCGAAGTGTTAAATATCCTTTCCAAAAATATAGGGGGTCATTATGATGGCAGAAAGCCTGCCACCGCCAGCCGTGCGGTGGCGGGCCTTCTGCCATCACGCCGCGATATCCCCCCACATTACGATGGCGGGGATCAAGACTGCAACTGTGGCGGACGCAAAGACTGTCTGCCACAGAACCACGAAAGACAATCGTTAGGATTGCCTGGCGGACAGTCAAGATAGGTTAAAATGGTGGCGGTGCCTAGCAGGCATCATCTGCCAGATTAGGATGCTGGCAGGGATTTGTTTTGGGGGGCTGTTGTGGGACCCCGTGTGTTGGGGGGGGGGTGTGGGTGCGCTAGGGGGCATTTCACAGCACTAAGTGGCAGGCACTGTGTGGTGCCTACTACATAGTGCAGTGAAATGTGCAACCTGCTTTTTCTGGCATTGCTGCTGGTGCTGCTGTCAGCAGCACCGCCGCAATGTTAAATGACAAGATCCAACCGCGATGGTGGCAGTCAGATCCTTATTTGTGGGCCAGGACTGCTGCATGCAGGGCGGGCGGTCCTGATCCCCACCACGAGTACACCCGCCATCGTAATGACACCCATGGTTGTTAAAAATAAAGATTTTTTATTGATGTTATGCATTTTAGTACATATTTTATATGTGCTTGATGTATTTTTTTTGTATAAGAATTGTTTGTATGTTTCTTATATGTGTTAACATTTTAGTAGTATTTATTGTTTTTATTTGACTTTTGCGTTTTTTTTTCCGTAATGTGTTGTGGGTTTATAGGGGAATAGGGTGGTAAGTAATTTCATTATATAAAATGTATTGATTATTTTTAGTAGTTTTCATTTTTTTTTATTTGAACTTTAAGTTTTTAGTTCTGTAGCGGGTTGTGTTCTTATAGGAGAATCGGATGGGAAATAATTTAATTATATTACATTTATTGAACAATTTTGATTTATTAATATTTATTTAATTGAGATTTTATAGTGTTAAATGTTTGAATTCATGTGTTAATATTTTTTAATAATTAGTTGTTAATTAATTTAAATTATTTAATTGGAAATTAATTATGGTAATTCATTTCAGGTGTGTTGTGTTTATAGGTGAAAATTGGGGGAAGGGAGAGAAGTAATTTTTTTAATTGATGAATTAATAATAAGTTGTTAATTGTAATCAATAATTAGTAATTAATTATGGTAATTGTGTAATTAATTTTAGGTGTGTTGTGGATAGTACAATGTTAAAGAATGTGTACTCAATAAAAGTTTTTTTTAAATAATATTTGTTAAATGCATTAATAATTGTGTTAATTATGGAAATAAATGCAATTAAACATGTTGAAGTCTTTGTTTTTTGTTTCAAATAATTTGTTTGTTAATATTTGCTCCTTTTAAATAAATATTGTTTATAAATGTATTTGTTAGTTTATTTTATATATGTGTAATTTTTGTATATGTAATAATATAATATTGTTTTCATTGTATATGTTTAATATATTTAATCATATATTTTTAAAATATTGTTTATTTATCTTTAAGATAAGAATTTTTTTTTCAATTGTTTGTATGTTATAAGTCATTTTTTTTTCTGGGCTATCCAATACTTTCCCACTGTTGCACTCACTAGACTAGGAATAGAACCAGCACTTTCCCTACTATTGTGCTCATTGGAGTGGGAATAGTAATTTTTCCCTATCACTATCCAGCACTTTCCCTATTGTTGCAATCACTGGAGTGTGAATAGTAACTTTTACCCCTCCGCTATATAACACTTTCTCTACTGTTGCACTCACTGTAGTGGGAATAGTAATTTCTTCTGCTTTGCTATCCAATACTTTCCCTACTGTTGACCTCACTGGAGTGGGAATAGTAATTTGTACTCCTCCGTTATCCAAAACTTTCCCTAAAGTTGCACTCACTGGAGTGGGCATAGTAATTTTTACCACTCTGCTATCGACTACTTTTCCTACTGTTGAACTCACTGGAGTGGGCATAGTAAGTTTTACCCTTCCGCTATCCAACATTTTCCTTACTGTTGCACTCTTTGGAGTGGGAATAGTAAATTACACTCCTCTGCTATCCAACACTTTACCTACTGTTGTATTCACTGGAGTTGGAATAGTAAATTTAATTATTCTGCTATTCAACATTTACCCTACTGTTTTATTTATTGCATTGCAAAATACATGTTTTAATTTTTTTTAATAGTTTAATGTTTTAATTAATTACAGAATGCTTTCATCTTAAATTATTGATATATGTATATATTTTAATTTACTAAAAATGAAAAGATAAGGTTAATCAATTATGTTAAAGTTAATATATGTATATTTAAAAATTAATATATTTTTAGTTACGTTTCTTTTTTATATTTAGTTAAAAATTTGTATTTGTTTTGTTAAAGATAATATTAATATGTTTATAGTTAATATATAATATATTATTTTATTTATATTTTTATAATGATATTTTTTACATCCATATTTTAGCTTCGATATTTTGGATTCAATATTTTTGTACTTACATGTTTAAGTGTAAGTAGTTGATATTTTTGCATTCTATATTTTTTCAGCAGTATTTTTGCATTCTATATTTTGTTCAGCGATATTTTTGTCAGCGATATTTTTGCTTTCGATATTATTTGGTCTGTGAGCCCCCAATCCCTAACAATAAGGCTCTGTCAAATGTAGTTTTGTTTGCATTGTGTTAAGAGAGCATATTGCAACAAACTAGAATGTCACAAACTTTAAAAAGGCATACTATTCTTCTAGCTTTGGCTCATTGCTCATTCAAATATTAGCAAACAAAACAGGTGATGGACCGAATGTGGATCAATGTCACACATTCACCCCAGTCCAAAGATCTGGGCCCAAATCCATCGTTTTTTTGCACTCCACGCCACCCTGGGTTAGACAATGGCGATATGCAAATCAGCTCTGACCCTGTGCCCTATGGGAACAGTCCAGTCCGAACTACAAAAGCCATGTCCTTCCCAGAACGGAATCAAGCATCCGAGGACCGGACCGGTTTCGAGGTAACACCTCTCATCAGCCCGGCTAGCTTGACTCCAGTGGTGTGGAGTGCCTGGGACCCACGTCAGGGCATCCCCAGCGCACTTAGGTTACCTCGAAACCGGTCCGGTCCTCGGATGCTTGATTCCGTTCTGGGAAGGACATGGCTTTTGTAGTTCGGACTGGACTGTTCCCATGGGGCACAGGGTCAGAGCTGATTTGCATATCGCCATTGTCTAACCCAGGGTGGTGTGGAGTGCAAAAAAACGATGGATTAGGACCCAGATCTTTTGACTGGGTTGAATGTGTGACATTGATCCTCATTCGGTCCATCACCTGTTGTTTTTGCAAACTCGCTATAAGTGTACTGGGGATGCCCAGACGTGGGTCCCAGGCACTCCACACCACTGGAGTCAAGCTAGCCGGGCTGATGAGAGGTGTTACCTCGAAACCGGTCCGGTCCTCGGATGCTTGATTCCGTTCTGGGAAGGACATGGCTTTTGTAGTTCGGACTGGACTGTTCCCATGGGGCACAGGGTCAGAGCTGATTTGCATATCGCCATTGTCTAACCCAGGGTGGTGTGGAGTGCAAAAAAACGATGGATTAGGACCCAGATCTTTTGACTGGGTTGAATGTGTGACATTGATCCTCATTCGGTCCATCACCTGTTGTTTTTGCAAACTCGCTATAAGTGTACTGGGGATGCCCAGACGTGGGTCCCAGGCACTCCACACCACTGGAGTCAAGCTAGCCGGGCTGATGAGAGGTGTTACCTCGAAACCGGTCCGGTCCTCGGATGCTTGATTCCGTTCTGGGAAGGACATGGCTTTTGTAGTTCGGACTGGACTGTTCCCATGGGGCACAGGGTCAGAGCTGATTTGCATATCGCCATTGTCTAACCCAGGGTGGTGTGGAGTGCAAAAAAACGATGGATTAGGACCCAGATCTTTTGACTGGGTTGAATGTGTGACATTGATCCTCATTCGGTCCATCACCTGTTGTTTTTGCAAACTCGCTATAAGTGTACTGGGGATGCCCAGACGTGGGTCCCAGGCACTCCACACCACTGGAGTCAAGCTAGCCGGGCTGATGAGAGGTGTTACCTCGAAACCGGTCCGGTCCTCGGATGCTTGATTCCGTTCTGGGAAGGACATGGCTTTTGTAGTTCGGACTGGACTGTTCCCATGGGGCACAGGGTCAGAGCTGATTTGCATATCGCCATTGTCTAACCCAGGGTGGTGTGGAGTGCAAAAAAACGATGGATTAGGACCCAGATCTTTTGACTGGGTTGAATGTGTGACATTGATCCTCATTCGGTCCATCACCTGTTGTTTTTGCAAACATTCAAATATTAGAGCATTGTACGATTAGATTGTATGGGATGTAATCAGATAGGACTTTGATTTGTCCTGTCTTTTGAGGATTCTTTGTTCATGTTACGGTCTTTATAAAAAATACTGTGTCTTAGTGGTCGGATACACTGGGTATCCACATTATGATACAGTGCTGCATTGTCATCCATCAATTAAGGGTTATTCTTAACTTTTAGTGTTTGATCCATTTCCACTGGATATTCTTTGTGTACCACTATGAATTGCTCCAGCTCATCTACATCCTGACAATTTTAGATCTTTCCGTTGAGTGGAGGCGGGCATGTTTATTTTGGCCACATACGAGCATGAAACATTTCTTTACCCGGTCCTCGGGTAAACGTTCCCCGTCCAACCTGCAGTGAACAGCTCCCTATACCCAACTGTTGGCACGCCCTTGCCATCCAGGGGTATTTCGCCCCAAAAACCTCATGAGGACTGCAAAACCATTCTTCCACAAAAACCCTTATCTATCCAAGCTGTTATGCCATACCTTCTGCATTAGCCTATCTTCATGCCTATTCACACATCTTAAGAATATTAGTAACCTTTGTTTGTGCTCATCAACTATACATTTCTGTATATTTTGCTGCTCATCTTTTGACCCAGCGAGCTATGCCACATAGGTACCTTCACTTTTCGTTTGTGATGGTGGCTGTCTTGATGAAAGCAAGGATCCGCCGAAATGCGAGTAGTTAGACGATACAGGATTATTAATAATCTGAGCCACTAAATAAAGAAAGCAATGCTGTAATCAAATTTGAAAGAGCATATTATGGAGAAAGGTATTGATGCTTGACTGTTGCAAAACAAATGTTTATTATTTTCTAGGTACAGTAATATAGCTTTAGGTGGAGAGGTATGACTGAAAGTGTGAATGCTGTGCTGCAGTCAGGATGAAAAAGCACCTTTAACCATATTGTTGACTTCATGAGTGAAATAACCAGATTATAATGCTGATAATTGAAATTATTCTATTTTTAATGATATTTTAGACATATGAATTGTAAATAAGAAGTCTTTGAATTCACAGCTACTCTTCCTTTGAGCCTCAGTATGCAGTTAGGAAACTAGTTTGCTATGTGTTAGTTGCCAGGGTTGCAGTACACTTTTGTCACTTGGAACATCCATACTTAGCAGGGGGTCATGAAGAGCGCAAGTTCCTTGTGGAAGGTCTTTTGTTTCTTATTAGTGGCTTAAGTGGCCATTTCCATTATGTTTATTGAAATCTTGTCCTTTTTTAGTTTGACCATCAAGGATTCTAGTGTCCCTGTCGCTATCTCTGTGACTTGGGGTTGGTGCTGGTCCCTTATCGTGCCTAGAAGACTACCTCTGAAAACAGAGCTGATGTTTATTTTTTGGCATGAGGGGTCTTCCAGAAATCAGCCTATAGGAGGCGTGAGCAGCTTACCTTTGATACTATGAAAATATACTGTCCATATTGAATAGATGTCCTCTAAAGAAACCTGTTCAAATTTCTTCAGCTGGCAGCATCCAATGCTCTCTGACAATCTGCAGTCCTGCCCAATAATTATTGTTATGTTAGAGATCATTCACTGTGAATAATCAGACATTTTCATAATCTATACTACTATTATAAAGAGAGAACTTGCACCTTTTGGCCAGGTAAACTCGGGAGCCACAGCGCCAATCTACACACCCGATACATCTATGAAAATGTCAGGGTGTGTAGATGGACATAGGCTATATATATATATTTTTTTTAAAGTAAATAAAAAAAATTACGTTTGTAAACAAAGTAGTCCCCTGAAAGTAGCGCCGGCCGGGACCTAGCGCTGGCCGTGACGCGACGTGCGTGATGGCGATGACGGAGGAGGGCGGTGCAGTGACGAGCGGCTGTGCAGTGAGGAGCGGCGGCACAGGTAAGGAAAGGGAAAGTGAGACTGTGATGCATGGGGAGGAAAGAAGGAGGCAGCAGTAAATGAAAATGTCGGGGCGGGAGGGGGGCGCGAGTGAGTCTGGGCGGGAGGGGGGCGCGAGTGAGTCCGGGCGGGAGGGGGGCGTGGGTGAGCCTGGGCGGGAGGGGGCGCGAGTGAGTCGGGCGGGAGGGGGGCACGAGTGAGTCGGGCGGGAGGGAGTCGGTGCTGGAGGGGGTCGGGGCGGGAGCGGGTGTACTGCCCCCAGCCCCTTTCTGCCCCAGGCAACGCTGGGGCGGGCTGCTAGTTTGTTATAAAACAGTAAGTTATCAACTGCTCAGCAACGTGTATCTGGATACATCCAGTTTGGCTGTGCAGTGAGGAGCGGCGGCACAGGTAAGGAAAGGGAAAGTGAGACTGTGATGCATGGGGAGGAAAGAAGGAGGCAGCAGTAAATGAAAATGTCGGGGCGGGAGGGGGGCGCGAGTGAGTCTGGGCGGGAGGGGGGCGCGAGTGAGTCCGGGCGGGAGGGGGGCGTGGGTGAGCCTGGGCGGGAGGGGGCGCGAGTGAGTCGGGCGGGAGGGGGGCACGAGTGAGTCGGGCGGGAGGGAGTCGGTGCTGGAGGGGGTCGGGGCGGGAGCGGGTGTACTGCCCCCAGCCCCTTTCTGCCCCAGGCAACGCTGGGGCGGGCTGCTAGTTTGTTATAAAACAGTAAGTTATCAACTGCTCAGCAACGTGTATCTGGATACATCCAGTTTGAATCTTCGATTTATTGATGTACCTGTAGGGATAGGTAGTGCTGTGTGTTATTCAGTATGGCGGCCTCCAAGGAATAACTTGGTTTCATCATATGGGGCCAGCGCAATTCCATAGGGGTGATTGTCCGGTAGCATCTCCAGATTCCTGTGCAGCAATCTGCTGTTCAGTCCCCTGAAGTCATCCAGGCAGTCTCCAAATGTCTCTCGGCTGTAGGTTGAGCTCTCCTCACCCACCACATTTATTCTCCTCACCAGCTTCCTTTGATGCCATTCACCTGTGAAGTGGCTAGCCAAGGACCCAGGGCAGCACCAGTACCTCACAGGAACAATCCGCCAGGACAGAGGCCAGTAGGTATGCTAGGTATCGGCCATGGAGGGAATAGCTGTCTGTGTGAGAACATACAACGGTTGTGGGCACTGTTCCCTGTAAACTGCGCGGCTGGGCGGCCATGCACCTGTCTCAACAGGAGCACGCAGTGTGGCGTTTGAAGCGTGCACAGCAGCAGTTAAGTTCAGCAGCATGTGCCTCCTGCAGCAAGTCTACTGCTTGTAGAATTCCTGCCTTTCTTTTGTTGATAGAGCAGGACAAATCGTGTGTGAAAAGAATGCCTGGGGCAAGATCTTAGCGCAGCATGGCTGGACAAAACAGGACAGCGTACCAACAGCAACTTCTGGACTGGATTATTTTTGTACCTCAGCAGTGACACTACTTTTGGGGAACTTTGACATTATAAAACATTAACAGAAGGCTAAAGTTTCAAACTGAGCTTTGCAGGATAGGTTGTTAGACAATCCTTCCTTCATCAAGCCTCCTGGAATGAAATTGACATGTGTATGTGAACACATTTCATTTGATTCAGCGTGTGAATGACTGTGTTTTATACACACGCCACCAACTTTACACTTAACTTCCTTTACAGTTGGTTCCCTCCTGCCACTTCTCTCTGAGCTCTACACTTCTCGGTTTCGCAGAAACTAATGTGTATCTCACTGTGTCCCATATATAGCACTTCACCTATGGTGACAGGAGGAATTTAAGTGGGCCTGGTCCTGCTGGTTTTTGCCATCAGCCTCAGAATGTAAAGAAATAGTAACTCTGCAGCAGTGCCACCCTTCACTGACTTTGATATAACTAAAAAAAGACTTGTTATAGTTCTTTCAGTCTCATCATGTCAGACCTGAAGCATTTTCAATGTTATATACAACAAAGCCATAATTGTTCCATATTTATCTTATGCAACTAACAACCATTGACAAAGCCGATAATCTTGGCTTGTTGTAGGTGTGATTTTGCTTGTTATATAATATATCTGGATGCAATGACAATAGCAGCAAAAATACCTTCCGGGTGTCACACTACGCTAAGCACAGATTTTAAGCTTACTGTGCTTTTAAGCAACACCCATAACACCTTGGCTGCTAGGCGTTTTCCCCCCCTGTGCTGGAAATTGCTCTTACTATGTATTCATGACGAGCTCAGCTCGTCATCAGCACAGCTCAACTGTGCATCATGACGAGCTGAGCTCGTCATCAGCATCGAAAGGGTTAATTACACCGGCCATGCCCCTTTGAGAGACCCCCAGTTTTCTCATCCCTCTTAAAGCCCTGGGTGATGGCTTGTGATACTATACATACGTACAGATTTTTAACTTAAGTGTTTTAAGCCACTCCCTTAATTAGAATAGGCCAGGCCCCTATAGGAGCCCCACAGTTTTTTTAACCCACTTAATGCTCTAAGTACAAGCATGAGGTGCTTTGATGTGCCATCCCGTGGTGTCAACGGATTTACTTTGTGGCTGCAGGGGAGAGCGGACGGACACAGGTATATTATTGTTTCAAAAGGACCAACAGTGAAGTTCCTTGCCTCCAGCAATTTTCAGGCAATAATAAATATGTCAAGATAACTCTGGTTATTAATGTTCTGCCTGGAGAGAGCTAGGAATTTGCTCTAGTGGAAGTTTTAAGGTAGCGCAGAGGGTTAATATGCCTGCTGCAAAGAACGTGTACCATGCAGATCTCAAAGTGCAAAGTGAAAATTGGTTAGCGGGTTACTACTTTTGTCAGAGAAATAATTTTGTTACTTGCAGTTTATGAGTTAAAATCCTAATACGAACAGTAAACTATTAATTTTCATCGAAGAACTTCCTTCATACTGCACGGTATAGATTAGGAGCGTTATGATTTTTTCCCCAGCCATTCATTATCCTGATGTTGCAAAAAGGGTTATTTTGGCTACAAAGCTATTCCTATTAACAAAGCTATTCCTATTAACCCTTTTGCCGCGGTGCATCTTTCACCGCGGGGTGGGGGAGGGGCGGGAGGGGCGTGGCTCTGCGGTGCTCATGACGGCTCCCGGCCATTATAAATCACGGTAGGCGTGTGCTCATGACAGCCGGGAGCCGTCAGAACTCCACCCACTGATTAATTGCACGTGGGAGGAGCAACAACGTTCTAACAACCCCCGGCCGTCATGAGCACACGCCTACCGTAACTCAAATGGCGGGGAGCCGTCATGAACACCGAAGGTGTTAAAGAGAAACCCTAACCATGATTTTACATTTTAAATTCCAAATTTTTGCTTCTCCAGACAAAGCTTTCAAACTATACTGCCTACCAGCATGAATGACATGTCCCTCCTTCACCTTGCAGTTCTCTGTCATATGTAACACTTTTTAGACACTGATTTACATACCTATGAGTCATTGTCTCTGTTTAATGTGTGTGCAATGTAAAGTACACCCTACACTGGTATGAGTGGCACTATAAAACGAATTGAGTGCATCTCAGAGAGAGGGTAATGGTGACTTGAGCAGCACTGTTAAAGGGTAATAGTGAGGGAATCACTGGCGGAGGTGATCATTGGGGGGCGCCAACAAACATTGTCACACAGGGTGCACCAGCGCTAAGGCTGGCCCTGTGCAGGGCATATTGTGTGCCTCTGAGAAAGTATTCATGTTAATTGCAACGCATGACTGGTGCTGCGATTAACATGAATACTCACACAATCTGCACTGATATTTGTTGCTGCACCCACACACGGGATCGGGTTCCTGGTGCATATAACCTTGGCTGCACCTTATACTGCCACACACAAAGGTAAAAAATGAAAATTGAAACATTGGTTGTGGGGCTCTTTACACACACCGGGTTGATTGCTTACACCTTGCTCACACAGTTTTGTCTGCAGCCCCCCTTATACTCCACTGTATCATACTGTATATCAAGCACATTTAAGGTTTAGTAGACAGCTTTTGGACCCTTTAAAGCCTGAAACTGAGCGGCTGAATGTCGTAGCATTTCAGAAGATGGCCATCATAAGCCCCACTTCCCATCCTGTTAAAAGTTTACACCTCTTTAGTTAATTTAAGCAACAAACATGCCATATGAAAAGTAACTACCTGTTTGTTTTAATTTCTGTTTATGTTGCAAATAAGGTGAAAAGAGTGAATCTTTGCCAAAAGATAGCCGAACTACTGAAGAGGATCCATTCACAAGCCTAAACAAAATATTGTCACAACACCGGCTAAATATAAATAATTATCCTGCATCCACAAACATTGCATAGTCCATGTGTCATTGATCAAACATATTTTACAACCACTTGGAACTTCTTGGGGGCTGATACTCATGGACACCAGAAAATAGAATGGAATTAGTAGCCTAATTAAACATAGACACAGTTTCATTTAGAAAATACACAAATCATAAAGCAGTTATAAGACAGTATAATGAAATTAATCTTTTTGGCAAAGTTCTCCCACGGTTTTTATCAGGCTTTGGGTATTTTGACATTTAAAATTTTATTTTTTTTATTTTGAAAGTTTTATATAGCGCGAACAGGATCTTTGCAGATGTCAGAGCGCTTTACACGGCTGGGAATGCCAGCAGGAGAGTGGGGTTACACATAAGTAGTACAGCACATCAATAATACAAGTATAACAGTTAAATGTGTGCATAGATAGTCAGTAGCATCAATAATACAGGTAAGATACATATTCATAGAGTTCGAACAGCGAGTTAAATGTGTGCGTAGATAGTTAGTAGCGACAATAATTCAGGTGAAATACATAGTCGCGGTGTTACTCCAACTCAAAATGGCTCAAGGTGAAATACATAGTCATAGAGTTAGAACAAAGTAATACAGGTCAGAGTAGGGTCTTTCCAAATCCAAGCTAATAGGTCAAGTGTATTTGGCCATAAAAATAGCTTTTACTTCTTTCTTAAAAAGTGTGAAGGAGGAGATGAGCCTGGTTTCAGGAGGGAGTGAGTTCCAGATCCTGGGTGCCATTCCTGAGAAAGAGCGTTTATAGGTTTTTACCTTCCGGAATCTTCGAGGTTTTAGCAGAAGATTGTCTGTGCCTCTAGTGTTTCTAGAGCCGCCAGAGATTGACAGCTTCTGAGTGAGGTATCCGGGAGAGCTCAGATGTAGAGCCTTGTGTGTCATGCAGGCGATTTTCAAATGTATTCTGGCTTCAAAAGGCAGCCAGTCCAGCGTTTTCAGATCAGGTGTGATGTGCGAGTGTTTTTTTGATCCAGTGATGAGTCTGGCTGCAGCGTTTAGAGAGGCTCTTAGGGGTGCAGTGCTGGTTACCGGGAGACCGCAGAGGGCGGTGCTGCCGTATTCAATTCGCGGGATTACTAAAGCTTGTACTGCAGTTTGGAAGTCTTTGGCTGGTAGGAAGGGTTTAAGTTTCCTCAGTGTATTGATTTGGAAGTTCGCTCCCTTAGTGGCCTTGCTGATATGCTGCTGCATGTTAAGGTTGGAGTCGAGGGTTATGCCTAAAGATTTCGCTGAGTCCACTATGATGGGTTGGACATTGAGTGCCGTTAACTGTTTAAGCCAGGTTTGCGTGATGGGGATCTTCGCGGGAGGTGCGATCAGCAGGAATTCTGTTTTCAGAGCATTGAGTTTGAGATGATTATCAGCAAGCCAGGATTGGGTGCTTCTAATCGTAGAGTTCAGTAGTAAAATGTCGTTGGGGGATTGTAATTTGAGATATAGTGTCATCTGCGTACATGTGAAAAAGTACATTGGATGCTTGAAGCAAGGAGGTGAGAGGTTCCATAACTAGGTTGAACAGGGTTGGTGATAGGGAAGATCCTTGGGGGACGCCTAACGACACAGGTATTGGAGAGGCCATCAGGTTGTAACTCTTGAATTTCTGCGACCTGTTGTGTAAAAAGGAGGTGAACCACTTGAGAACAGTCCCAGAAAGACCCATTCTTGTGCTCAGAAGATCGAGTAACTTCTCATGTTTGACAGTGTCGAATGCCGAGGAGAGATCAAGCAGGATGAGGAGGCAGGTATCACCTTGATCTAGGATTTGAAGGGCGTCGTCAATTATGTGAGTCATAGCAGTTTCAGTGCTGTGTCCTGCCCGGAAGCCTGATTGATGCGGGTTGAGGAGATCAAACAGGTCGATATGTTTAGTCAGTTGTAGTTGAACGCATTTTTCCAATAATTTGGCGAGAGTGGGAATATTGGTAATGGGACGGTAGTTGTTTAGGTCGGAAGGGTCGGCAGTAGGTTTCTTTAGCAAAGGTGTGACTTGTCCAACTTTGAGGGAGTCAGGGATGGTTCCTTCTTGGAGCGAGCTGTTGATGATTTTAGTCCAGAGAGGAAGGAGCAGTGGGATGAAATCTTTGACAGCGTTAGCAGGGAGGGGATCCGTGAGGTGATTGGAAGGTTTCAAGGTGTTGAGCAGTTTGCCTATTTCTTCTTCGGAGTAGGTTTCAAAGGTTGACCATGTTGCATTGTTTTAAGGTTCGGTGGGTGTTATGCAGTTGAGTGTGTTGTGGAGTCTTGCGTCAGCGCGGAGATCATTCTTTATGTTGTCAGTTTTTTGGGTAAAGAAAGTGGCGAAGTCTTCACAGGAGGGTGCTTCGTGCAAGGTACTGAGAGGTTGGGGTTGTTCCTTGGCTTGTGTTCTGATTAACTCAAAGAGTTTTCTAGGGCGATTTTTTGCTTGGTCGAGCTGGAGGCTGAAGAAGTTTGCTTTTGAGCGCTTTATTTTCCTGAAGTAGGCGTTTCTCTTTTTTTTCAAGGTTTTCAGGTGTAGTGCAGAGGGAGCTGTCCTCCAGGTGCACTCTGCCAATCTCATGGCTCGTCTATCTTCATTGAGACTCCCGTCGTACCATGGGTTGGAGATTTTAGCGGAGACTCTTTTTAGCTGCATGGGAGCAGCCTCATTAATTATTGAGGTCACGGCGCTAAGATAGTGGTCAGTCAGGGATTGGACATCTGTAACGCCAGTAGGGGGGAGTAGGAGGTCGCGACTGTTCGGGGGTAAGGATGATGGGTTGAGTTTTTTCAGGTCTCTTTTCCAGACTTTAGTTCTGGTGGGTTGAACCGAGTTGAGTTTGACTTTTTCATTGATGTGAAATGTAACAATATGATGGTCTGACCAGTCACAGGGTTGAATAGTCTCAAGTTGAGTAGCGCCCTCTTTGGCGATGATAAGGTCGAGGATAGAGCCTTTCTCGTGGGTCGGGCTGTTACATAATTGTGTGAGGTCCAGTGCGCTGAGGAAGCTTTTAAGACTATTTACCACCGCATCGTTAAGATCGTTCCAATGGAGGTTGAAGTCACCCAGGTATATTTGGGTGAGCTGTCGTCCTGCGTTGGTTGAAATCAGGTCCATCATTTGTTGGGCGAAGATGAGGTGGTCTCTGGGAGGGTGGTAAATGCCATGGAGAGAGCATATTGGTTTGCCATCACTGATGATATCGAAGCAGATGTATTCGTAGGAAGTTGGGGAGGGTAGGGGCGGCACGGAAACTGTCAGTACAGAAAGGCTGTTCCTGTATATGCATGCGATTCCGCCACCTATCTTGCCAGACCTGTCAAGCCTAATGATGTGGTAGTTAGGGGGAACCAGAATGTCCATTATAGGTGTAGAGGATTCGGTTAACCAGGTTTCAGTCAGGATGATAAGGTCAAGGTCCAATCTTAGGATGAGGTCAGCGATGGCGGAGGAGTGTTTAGAAGCCGATCTGCAGTTTAGGAGAGTGCATTTGAGACGGGGAGTGTCTGGAGAGGATGAGGGTACTAGAGAGAGGGGGACTTTTCTAAGGTTATTTGGGACGGATGTTCTGTTGTTGAGAGTGGAGGATCTACGGGGATTTGAGTGTATTGTGGGGATGGGGAAGTGCGAGGCAGTTGTGAGGCTTAGGGGAGCTTGGTCGTAGGAGCGGAGGAGGGAGAGGGTGTCGAGGTCCGAGAGAGGGTTGCATGTACGAAGGGGGCGGTTGTTGCGATTGTGGGCGGGGATCCCGGTCCAGTGAGTGCGGCGGTTGTGCTTGTTGCGATTGTGGGCATGGATCGCGGTCCGGTGTGAGGGACGTGGCTTAGGAGCGTCGTCGGGACGGGAGGGTAGCAGGTCGAGAGGGGGGTGGTGGTGCGTGAGGCGAGTCTAGGGGGTGTGGTGAGCAACTCTTTGATGGTGTGCATGTCTTCCTTGATGGTGTGAATTTCTTCTTTGAGTTGTAGGAGGAAGGACATAATCTTGTCTAGCGTTGGATGAGTATTAGTGCTGAGGGTGGAAGTCATGGTTGGGTGGATGACCTGGGACTTAGCGTGCGGGTGAGGGGGAGGGTTAGTGTTCATGCAGTTGTCGTCGTGCGGGTTGGTGTTAGGGAGAGAGGGTACGGGGTCGATGGGAGTGGATGAAGTATGGAGGAGGTTGGAGGCGTGGAGGCGGGGATTCATGGCAGGCGGAGAGAGCGGGGTGGAAGTGGAGTGTATGATGGTGGTGAAAGGGGAGCCTGAAGGGAAGTGAGGGCTGAGAGTAGGGGGGGAGTTGAGGTTGGAGATGGTCCTGTCGTGGGGCGGGGGAGTTAAGATAGTAGATGTGGTGTGCTCTGCATGATTAGTTAGCGTGTGGATGTGGGGGCTGAGAGGGGGGGACAGGGTGTGGGATTTGTCGCTATGTGTGTCGATCTGGTGCTGAACTAGGTTAGAGGGGTTGTGGGCGGGGTCTATGGTGTCAGGGGGGAGAGGATGGGTGGGAGTATTATGAGAGGGGGTCACCGGGGTGGGAGTGTGGTGTCGGCTGGTGTGTGATGGGAGGTTATTTATGTCTGTGATTGCGGGGTGTGGGGTGGTTGCAGCAGGTGGGTGAGTGACTGGTGTGTTGGGGGAGGAGGTGAGGTGCATGTCGTTCTGGTGCTGAGCTAAGTAACACGAGTTGTCGGTGGGGGCTGTGAGGTCTGGGGTGATAATACTGGAGGGGATGTGAGTGGAGGTCCGATGGTTGGAGAGGTTCTCTTTGAAAGTGGGGAACAGGTTGTCTAGTAGTTCCAGGTTCCTGTCTGTGGATTGAATTAGGACAATCCCGTTATTGTAGATAGTAATAGTGGTTCTGCCTAGGAAGAGATGAGAAGGTGTGATGGAGAGAGTTAAGCAGTGGGCGGATTTCCTGGTGGAGGAGACAGTGAGTAGGGTGAGGAACGTTTCTCTCCATTGAGCTCTGCGTGAGGTGTGGAAGATGATATCGATGTTAAGGGATCCATTGACTGGTGAGAAGTAGGTGTCAACAAAGGGGATTTCAGGGTGAGACCTCAGGAAGTTGTGTTTAAAGCGTTTAGCGGCTTTTTTGGTGAGTGCGGATGGGTAGTTGATTTTATAAGTGTGCTTGCCGATGGGCTCCATGCTGGGATGGCGGTATATGTGTAGGTGAGTGTGGCGGTAAAGGTGGGTGTGGGAGGGTAGATGATAGTGTGACACGTGCGCAAAGAACAGTGCAGACAGTAGGTTACATGGTACACAAGTGACCTTAGTGAGTAACAAAAATAGCCAACATATAGGGGTAACAATCTGAGTAAAGCACTATGCCGACAGTAAATTACGTGGTACACGAATGCCACTAGTGAGTAACAAGATAGTCAAAATAATCAAGATAAAGAGGTAGCAATCTGTGCCAACCAAAAATAAACAGTGTGAATGGGTGTAGCTTACACAGTGTACACTAATGAATGAAGAAATATGAGGTAGCAGACGGTACAGCTTACACAATGTAACGAAATATACAAAAATATAAAAATATAAATGGTGTCAAACGGTGCAAATCGAGCAATATTAATACTAGTTATTCTCCAGAACAATTTGAGGTAGCGCTCGGTACATATAAAAAATATAAAAATGAATGCAGCTTAATAGAAAGGTCTAGTCACATTGGTATTGTGGTATACTTATAGAGCGCAGCCTGTCACCACCAAGGGCATCCTGGCGCTTTGAACCCTGATCCAGCAACTTCAGCAGCTAGCCTATCCTCGGGAAGAGGTAGGTTTTCAACGCCTTTCTAAAGGCTGAAAGAGCCTCAAGACTCCTAATGGATAATGGCAGGGAGTTCCAGAGTTTGGCCGCCGCTACTCTGAACGATCGGCCACCCATCCTCACTCTCTGGAAGCGCGGGACTACTAACAGCTTGGATGACGAGGAGCGTAAGGCTCGAGATGGGAGATACCAAGCGAACATTCTCCGCAACGGGATTGGTCCCAAGCCATGAATAGCTCTAAACACAATACACGCTGCTTTGTAGCGAACGCGAAGGTGGACCGGCAGCCAGTGGAGTTCCTGAAGCGCTGCTGTAGATGAGCTGTAGTAGGGGCGGGAGAGAGCGAGTTTGGCCGCCAGATTTTGTACCCTTTGAAGCTTGCCCAGTAGTGTTGCAGGGGCATCCAATAGTAGTGCGTTGCAGTAGTCGAGTCGATTTAGGATGGTACTCCGCACTACTTCGGATCTGGCTTGCTCAGGGAGGAGAGGTAGGACCTTGCGCAGCATACGGATGAGCATCATGCACGTTGAGGTGGTCTTGTTTACGTGCAAATCCAGCTGCAAGTTAGGCCCAAAGATGACCCCCAGATTACGCGCCGAGTGTGTGGCTGACACTGTCTCTGAAAAGGACGGGGGCCAAAAGTCATTTGGGAGGTCCCTGGGGATTCGGTCACTGAAGCAGTGCAGCACCTCAGTTTTAGTACCATTGAACTGTAACGAGTTCAAGCGGAGCCAGTCCGCTGTGGCCTGCATGCACCGATGAAAAGTCTCCAGTGGAACCGCATCCTGTCTCTCCAGTGAAAAGACCAGCTGGGTATCATCTGCATAATTAAATGCAGAGATCCCAAACGATTTAATAAGCTGGACTAGAGGGCGGAGGTAGATATTAAAGAGTATAGGGCTGATGGCTGAGCCTTGAGGTACTCCTTGTCCCACTCTCCGCTCCTCTGAACTGAAGGGAGGGAGCGACGCCCGTTGTTGACGATTATCCAGATAGGAAATTAACCAGTCCCTCGCCTTGTCTTTGACCCCACACTCTTCCAGCCTCGCTATCAAGGTCGGATGGCTGACCGTGTCGAACGCGGCCGACATGTCGAGCAGCACCAAAAAGGCCATCCGACCACTGTCGACTCGCGCCCGCAGATTGTCTAACACGGTCACTAACGCGGATTCCGTCCCATGAGCTGGGCGGAAGCCAAATTGCGTCTCATCCAGCCAGGTGTTCCCTTCTAAGAAGCCAGGTAGAGTGCGGGTGAACAACTTTTCCATGATTTTAACTGGAAAAGGAAGCAGGGAAATTGGCCGGTAATTGGAAAGACAGGCAGGGTCAAGCGTAGGTTTTTTTAGAAGCGGGGATACCACTGCCTTCTTCCAACAACCCGGTACAATCCCTGTTTCAAACGACTGACAGCAGATGGAATGTAGAGGCTGGAAAAGTTCCTCCTGAAACAACCTCCAGAGTTTTGGTGGAAGAGGGTCAAGAGGCGAGCCAGATGAGATCGTAAGGGCTAGGCTGCCAAACTCCTCCAAGGAAGGCAGAGGAAAACTACTCAGTTGGGGTCGACTGGCCTCAATCTCCGGAGCTCCCAAACTGGAAGCCTGGTCCAAGGAGGGCAAGGAAAGGCTACTCAGCTGGGGTCGACTGGCCTCACTTGCCGGAGCTCCCAGACTGAGGGTGTGGTCCGAAAGGGGCGAGGAGAAGCTACTCAGATGGGGTCGACTGGCCTCCAATGCCGGAGCTCCCAAACTGAAAGCCTGGTCCAAGGACGGCAGAGAAGAACTACTCAGCTGGGGTCGACTGGCCTCAGTCGCCGGAGCTCCCAGACTGAGTGCCCGGACCAGGGAGGGCGGGGGAGAGCTACTCAGCTGGGGTCGACTGGTCTCGCTTACCGGAGCTTCCAGACTGAGGACCTGGTCCACAGGGGAGAGGGGAAAGCTACTCAGCTGGGGTCGACTGGCCTCAATCGCCGGAGCTCCCAAGTTGAGCGCCTGATCCTCTGGTCGGGGTCGACTGGCAGGTGAGGCCGGAGCTTCCAAACAGAGGTGAGAAACCCCCTGCAGGGGTCGACTGGCCATCGCCTCCGGAGCTCCCAAACCAGTGGCAGAATCAACTGGATCCTGCAGACCCTCCAGGATTCTGCGGATTTTCTCCTCAAAGGCCTCGGCAATAGAATCACAGAGAGCTTGCGATGAAGGGACAGAACTGGCCACACACGTGGGGTGGGCGAGGTCTCTGACAATTTTAAAAAGTGCCTGAGCCTTATTAGGGGCATGGTTCAAGGTGGATTCAAGATAGGACGCTTTAGCCACCTTGATCTGAGCCTTGTATTTTTGTATGGCGGACCGGAACACAATTTTCTCCGAGTCTAAGTATTGTTTCCTCCACGCCCTTTCTGCACGTTTGCAGTCGAGTTTGAGCTGGCGAAGTTCGCTCGTATACCAAGGACTGGCTCGGTTCACCCTACCCCGTGATTTCCGAAGGGGTGCCAGCTTATCCAGTGAACTCGAGATGGACTGGCAGAAGCGAGAGTAGCTCTCCTCAGCTGTATTACCAAGCTTAAAGTCCTTGCCTAAAATGTTCGGCAGAGGGGAGCTTTTAAGAATTCTGGACCAAGGTCTCTCTAGTTTGGCTTGGGATAGTCCGGCCTCCCGTGAGGTGTGGTCCTCCAGCCAGAGAGAAAACATGACCAAGAAGTGGTCTGTCCAATACTGGCACTTAATATCCTCTACTGAAACCCATAATGGATCCGCGAATATTAAGTCCAGGATATGACCTTTCCGATGCGTGGTGACATTTACCAGCTGTTCTATCTTGATGTCCATGCAGGCTTGGCTGAGGGAAAAAAATGCATTATCCCTTGAGCCGCCTGCCCACAGGTTGAAATCACCAAGAATCAATAGCTTGGAGTGGGAACTAGAGAGTTCATAAATCAGGTCAATAAGGAGTGCTATAGTTGGTACTGGTCCTGGAGGACGATAGCAGAGGACACCTGAACACAGTTTCAGCTCCTGCTGTTTGACTGTGAAGCCCATCAGTTCAAATCCCGATACCTCACGAATCTTTAGCTGGGAGAGAGTAAGCGAATCTTTGTAAATAAACCCGATTCCCCCTCCTCGATTAAGCGGGCGAGGGGTGTGACTAATTTTATAGCCTGAAGGACAGGCTAGGCCCAGTTCCACCTCACAGTCCTCCCGAGTCCACGTTTCTGTGAGAAAGAGGACATCGAGATTTTCAGACTCAATGAGGAAGGCAATCTCCATGTGGTGCTTACAAAGAGATCTAACATTGAGCAATCCACAGGAAATTCGCTTGGTAGTTGATAGACTGGCCTGGTTCTGACAAGGTCTGAGCCTACGTAGCTCAGGCCGGGAGTAGGTAATACGGTGGGAGCCAGAGGGGCCAGAGGTAGCGGCCCTAAGCGCGTCCGTTGCGCGAACGGGCGCAAACGGGCTTACCTCTGGCGCACCTCCGGCGCGCCTACGACGCGCCCGCTGCGCGTCGATCCATCCATCCTAAAGTACTATTACGCTGAGCGGAGGACCGCCTACTAGCCTCTTGCCTTACGCAAGATGGCCGCGGAGTGCCTCGCCTCACAACCCAACCCAAGATGACGGACCCACTAATACTGTCTGACCTCGCCGAATGCGAGGGAATGAGAGATTAAGTGCCGGTGAGTCACATGTACTCTGTTCAATAAGCTAATTAAATTCACAGTGTTTAGGTAATCTAGCATCAAAAGAAAAGCAGTAAAGTTACATTTCTGTTACTCATTACCCTTGTAACAGTTAAGAGATATTACCTACTGCTTGATTTTAGCTGACGTTATATACACTTTTCTACATGCCATTGGACCCATTAAAACCTTTTTTGATATCACTGGCCTCCAACTGCCCACTTCAAAGAGAAGACAACACAGTAATTGTGCCATCAAGGATATAAACACTTAGGACCTACCTACTAAGTTGGTCTGTGATTGAAAAGAGTAATTGACACCTTTTCACATTAAGAAGAGAGGGCCTAAGAGTCTAGTGTTTCATGCCCTACAAAAGCCCTGGACCGAATGTCGGCTCAGGATTGAGATTTCCATTAAAAACCATTGGACTAAACTGAAAAGACCAGTGGGAGGGTCAATACTGATTTTCATATAGCTGTGTTTAAACTGGAATGGCATGGTGAGCAAAAATTGAGGGATTTTGGCCCAGATTTATATACTGGGGTGAATGTATGAGATTGTTCTGCATTCTGTCTATCAATTGTTGTTTTTGCATTTGTCACCCAGAGTGTGACGGGTTTGCCCAGAAGTGGGTCCCGTGTTCTCCATGCACTGGAGTCAAGCTATCCTGGCTGATGAGGGATGAGGCCCCAAAACAAGTCCTAGGATGCTTGTTTCCAGCCCAGAGAGTACCTGGTCTGGCAGTTCGGACGGGACTGGTCCCATTGAGCACTGGGTCAACACTGATTTGCATTTGGCTGGGTTCAAACTGGAATGGCATGGGGAACAGGAAAACAATGGATTCATGCCCAGATCAATGTACTGGGGTGAATGTATGAGATTGTCCTGCATTCTGTCCATCAATTGTTGTTTTACATTTATCACCCAAAGTTTGCCAGGTATGCCCAGACGTGAGACCAGTGCTCTCCTTGCCACTGGAGTCAAGCTATCCTGGCTGATGTTGGGTGAAACCCAGAAACTAGTCTTGGATGCTTGTTTCCAGTCCATGGAGGACCTGGCCTGGCAGTGCGGGCTGGACTGTTCCCACTGGGCACAGGGTCAAGACTGATTTGCATATGGCTGGGATCAAACTGGAATGGCATGGTGAGCAAAAAAAAGATTAAGTTAGGCCCATATCTATGTACTGGGGTGAATGTATGAGATTGTTCTGAATTCTGTCCATCAATTGTTGTTTTTGCACTTGTCACCCCAAGTGGGACAGGTATGCCTAGATGTGGGTCCCGTGCTCTGCATGCCACTGTAGTCAAGCTATCCTGGCTGATGAGGGGTAAAACCTCGAAATCGGTCCTAGGATGCTTGCTTCCAGTCCAGGGAGGACCTGTCCTGGCAGTTGGCGCTGGACTGTTCCCATTGGACACATGGTCAAGACTGATTTGCATATGGCTGGGTTCAAATTGAAATGGCATGCTGAGCAAACAAACAATTTATTTAGGCCCAGATCTATGTACTGGGGTGAATGTATGAGATTGCTCTGCATTCTGTCCATCAATTGTTGTTTTTCCAGATGGGATATCTACACGGCTGAGATAGGAACATACAGTATTTAAAATATTGTGTGTACAATTCACAAGGGCAGTTTTGATACCAAGGGCATGTACCCAGAAAAAAGTGCATTAGCATGCTGCAATAGTGGGAGAAAGGGAGGAGCGTCCCATGATTCTTCAACCAAGAAGAGAGTGTAAAGCACAGAACTAAAAAAGACTATGAAGTCTCCCTGTCAAGGTTGTTTTGTCTGCCAGCAGTCCAGACATATTCAAGAGGATGCAACTGCACTAAGAAGCTTCCTACTGGTGGGCTTCCAATGGGATAGTTGCAGTGGAAGTAAAAAGTGGTCCAGTGATGACAGACAGGAAAGATTGTTTCTCCTAGTTTCCCTTCAACGTGCCATGGGCACTGAGGGTACTTGAGAAAATGAGAGGTATTATCATAACCCTGAGGGAGTGGAGGGGCCTTGGTGACATGATCTCCAATGCTAGTCCACCAATCATTCTCTCAAAGGAAAAAAATAAGCTGGTCCTTCCAGAACATTTAGCCCACAGAAGAAAATATCTACCAAGTGGAAAATGGGGGAAAAGAAAGAGACATGCACTGGACACACATCTGTTCCTGTCATAATCAATGACCTTCTGCATTGGGTAAAGCAGACGGTCACCTGCGATGGTTCACAGGTAGAGAGTGATCTGGTATGACAGCGAATAAAGTAAAATGTATCTTACAATCTAAGTGAACATCAGTATCATTCCCCACAATGCAGGCATTGGTTATTCCTTGTGCTCCAAATAACAACGCTGTTAATGATGCGAAAAAACACTTAGAGACTTCTACAGGCTACGAGAACGGCAGATGACAGTGACCGTGGAGAACCAAGGCATAGACAGAATCCAAAGGAACACTGACTGGAAGCATACAGGATATTGCAGGGTAACCAGACTTAGTAAAGCAGCTAAAGAGAAGAAAGCGGAACAAAACAGCAAAGGTGTTGGACCTCATTGTGGACAAACTAAGCATGGAGGGGAACGTACGATCAAAAAGAGGCAATATGATTCTCACTTCTAACTGTTCTTATGCTGCCCTAGAAATATCTAGCTCCATAATCCTGATATTCTGATTGGTCTGACTCTGCCTCTGCCCCAAAAGTCCCTACTTTTGATTCTCATCCTCCATAGAAAGATATTCCAACCTTCGCACTGTTGCCGGTGAGATGTCTGAAGTCTTACAGAGAGATGCGACCTATGACCGCTGACTTATTCCAAATTACTTGATCTCTTGAAACATGCAATATAATGATTTCTCACAATACTGATCATGTAAAATACCAAATCCTATGTGACTCAACACAGGAAATGCGGCTTTCGACATCCCCAAATAACATCTCCCTCTTTGAACAATTAGCATGACATATGCAAAGAAGCTGAGTTAGACAGGCCGAGTATCTGCAGACTTGTGTAGAGATCTGTCGAGTGGCATGAAATGTATCAGCAAAACCATATTGCTTAATTGTTATGTACACTTTACCATACAAACAGTCATTAGTGCAAACATTCTGAACAATGAATTATATAAAACATAATTCTCTGGCAATGGTGCTGGGGATCATCTCACCCTGGTGTGTACCAGGGGAACACCGGCATTTTTTTAGGGGGGAAGTGTCATGTTTCATAATTGGTATTCACCTACAGCACAATGGATACACACTGGTGGAGGTCCACCTAATTGTGAAGTTAGCAAGATTTAGTTTTTCATCTAATTTCTATTTCTTCAGCTAGTGCAAAACTATTTACCTGTACCATTTTCCCAGTGCTGTCACTCCAAAGATTACAGTTATGCATTCTGTGTGCTGAAAAGTGAAATATGTGGAGATTTGTGGGTGATTGTGGAACCTGAAGGAATTGAGCACTTGCTGGTTTATTATATACAAAATATTGATATAGAGACTGGGATTAACACCATGAAAAACAATAAAAACAATGAACTTGACAACCATAATGTACTGATATAGAAGACAGACTTTACGCTCTAGCGTGATATAAGAACACAACTTCTACAGCAGCGTACAGTCTCTCGTTGCCTTGCACCTGGAGCCCTTGAACTGATGGCAAACCGAAACCAGTGACAATGTTTTTAACCCCTTCCATGCTCATGACAAGGTCAACTCATCATGGGTGTTACCTGCGATGTGCTTATGACGAGTTGACCATGTCATGAAACTATAGTATTCATAAATCATCAGCACAGGAGGGGAAACCCCCTAGCAGCCAAGGTGTTAAGAGATGATTAAGGTCCATATTGGATGAATGTGGCAAGTCTATTATGATTCTATTGGACCTCTCTGCGGTGTTCGACACTTGATAATCATTGCATCCTCAATGACTGGCTTTTTGAGCTCGGCATAAGATGGTGTGCTCTCCATTTGTTGAAATCCTTTCATTCAGAGAGGAAAGAACATATGGCAATGGGGTAATTCAAGTCCAAAACCTTCTGCCTGCCAGGTGGGGTGCAGCATGACTCTTCACGGAGCCCTATCCTTTTCAATCTGTTTGTCACACCACTGGCAAAGCTTAGTAAATCTTTGGCTTCTCTGTTGTCATATGCTGATGACACTCAAATAGTGGTCTCGGTATCTAGCAACACAGAGGAAACAGCAACCAACTTTAACAACTGTATGGGACGGACAGATAACTGGGTGAAAGTAATTTGTTTAAAGCTTAACTCTGGGAAAACAGAGTCCTACTAGTGGACAATGACACATCATTTTGATCTCTAGCTTGGTGGCCCCAGGAACTGGGGTTATTACTCCTGTGAGGAAAGTGAAGAGCCTGGGAATTGTCTTTGGTAACAAATTAATCTTTGAAGATCAAGTTAATGCCCTAGTGTCATCGTTTTCTTAACTTTGAGAATTATCAGAAAGATATGTCCTCTCATTCCATTGGATCTTCAGGAAAAAAATTGTAATGGCATTGGCATTATCAATATTGAATTACAGCAATGCCCAATTCCCGAATATTCCAAAAAGGCAGTTCCACAAACTGCAGATGTTGCAAAATGCGCCTGCACGAGTTCTCTCAGATATTCCCAAATATCAATCTGCCTCACCTGCATTGGTTACAGTGCTCTGGTAGCCCTTAGAAAAAAGAAAAAGTTAAGGCACTATACAATGTTGGTCAAAGTTACTTGCAGGACAGATTCATCTCGTTCTTCTTACCAAGAAAACTTAGATCATCCACTTCTAAACTTCTTGTGATTCCTAAGACTAAATAGGTTTCCTGTTCAGGCAGACGTTTTAATCAAGGAACTTCTAAGTTGTAAAATGTGTTATCTATGAATTTGAAGAACATTCCCCATCTTATGTCCTTCAAGAAATCTCTAAAACCCAGCTATTCAGCAACTAATGGAGCAACTCTTTAATTACGACAGACTTAGAACCAAGATGCCTCTGGGCTTTTGAGCACTCTACAAATACCCAAAAATCATATCACCCAGAGAGGCATATTCATTTAAAATGTGAAAAACAAGCATGTAAAGGGCCTATCAACTATTCACAGATTTGCTGTGATTTATTTTGAAGTGTGTGTGTGTGCGTGCTTGCGTGCATGCGCATGTGTGTGCGTGTGAGTGTGTGAGTGTGTCAGTGTGTGTGTGCGCGTGTGTGTGTGTGTGTGTGTGTGTGTGTGTGTGTAAGATTTGATACCCTTCTCAATTCTTCTGGTTAATCTATGGGGTTTTTTGTAACCAATTCTTTTTTTTCTGGCTTCAAACTGTCATGACAAGAAGTAAATATCCTTCCTGAGCCAAACCATCGAGTATTTAATAAACAAATGCTGTCTTGTCTGAGAGCTCAATAAAAATTCCCTTAATGAGCCGTGGAGATACCACCTATCATAATTCTATTTTAATGTACAGATATTCTCTTTCATTTACAGATATATAATTTATAAGACATAAAGACATTGAATCAGTTGTTGGAGAATACTGATGATACCTTCCAATATATAAAGACAGTTTACTAAAAGAAATACTTTTGAATTACTGAAGATTAATTGCACTAAGTCTTATAAATGATTACATACATAATTTTGCAATACAAGTGAGTAATTCGCATCCTGAAAATAAATACCACATTCGTACCATTTTTAATAAACACTTTCTGACTGTTATTTCATTAGTAGTATTCATTCTGCCTTTCTGCTTCATTTCAACCTCCTGCTTTGTCTTCAAATTTCTTGCAGATTATGCCTGGCCTTTACCAAACGTGCTCTGCCCTGTATGTGTATCCTTGGATGTGCTGTTTTCAACTGCATCTATCATGCATCTGTGTGCAATCTCTCTTGATCGGTATGTAGCCATACGAAATCCAATAGAGCACAGCCGCTTCAACTCACGCACCAAAGCAATGATGAAGATTGCTGCAGTGTGGACAATATCCATAGGTAAGCACTGCTGAAGACCTTTTCTACTGGTAACAGTATTATGTACTCGAATATTATTATTCAAATACTATGTGAAAATTCATGCATAATTGCAGACTAAATAATGAAATGATTCCCTTGACAGTAATTATTATAGCCAGATCTGCAAGCAGAACTGGTGTGGGCAGTATTTAGATTTGTGTGCACTGGTTTTTATTTTGATTATTTGTTAAGTATCATCAAGCCCGATTCAAAGCATTATAAATTGAAAAGGTAACAATCCACCCATATTCACACTCACTCAGTCCTATCTCCACACTCATGCTGCCACAAACAACTTATCGGTGGCCACAATAATTTCGACTTATCCAGTCCCAGTAACCATGCACAGCAAATAAACAGACCTGATGCTCATCTAAGCATACTCTTGAGTATTTATTACAATGTACAGACATTATTGTGGCACAGTGATTGCATGCAGTCTTCAACCCGGAAGCCTATCACCTAAATACAAATTCTTGCCACTGTTGGCCCCACAGGTTACGACATATAGCGTTCCAGGTGAAGTATAGTGATCACCCCCAAATCCTTCTGGACTTTCACATATAAGGAACATACCACACTCAAGTGAATGGACCTTCTTGCTTATGACTTCCCACCTGCAGCCTCCCAAAATGTGTCCTTCCATTTGACCTACAGACGTCTAGAGCTGTAGCTAAAATGTATTAGAGAACTCCTTGTCTCCACCACACCCGTTAACTAATCAATACTATCTTGCTATTATTTTTTAAACTACAAGTTGACTCAACCACCAAAGACATAAAATAAGCTCTCCTCAGCCCTTTAAATAAAAAGTGTAGCAAACAACACATCTTTGGACCACCTCACAACAAAAACAACTCCCCATCATGTAGTCTCTCACCTGACACTTGCCCTTCAAGGCCTTCCCTTTGTAACAATATCACATAGTCACATATTCATGATGACCATCAAGCGACCTCCATGCTCTAAATTCCACCTCTTACAAAGGCAAGACTACGTATTTCGCAATCCTTTAACCCCTCTTTTGGAGAGCCCATCACAGCCATCCTCAACCTAGAAAAGGCCTCATTTATTTAAGGTATTTCCTTACACACATTTAAAACTCAACAGATCTTACCTTCAATGAAAAATTCTGACATGTTCTTGGTCCCTCACACACCTCTCCTGTCTTGGTAAAATCACCTAAAGGCAATTTGCTGGACACAGAAATTCAACACTACATCACTTCTGCACAATTATTAACCAGACTTCAAACCAGGTCTTAGACAATACATACACACATCACTGAAAGGAAACCCTGTGATACCTATCATCCTTAATCAATCACTTCACTTTTACATCAGCAATAAAACACTGCTGCACACTTTCTCGATATGTTTGGACTTTGCTATTACCATTTTACATTGCCTTTCATGTGTTTTTTTATACAATACTGCAATAGGTCTCCAGTAGTTCTGTTGCTCACCTTGCTGGCATGTGAAGTACCCCAATGATCCATTATTCCTCAGTTATCTTCAACCTTTAAATTAAATTAGTCCATGATCTACTGGCCAGCTGCAACATCAGACTACACCAATAAGCTGCCCATGAAAGATTCATCAGGTAGTGACAACATATCCATATGATTGAGTATCCTTTAAATATTGATCCCCAGCATTAGCCTTTCTCCTCTCCAGTAACCTGTCTTCAAAACTGGCTTTATAACATGAAGATAGATGGTATCACATCAGGATAATGTCAGACCATTCGGATCTAACATTCATATTGTAATGCACTGGGTAGCTGTACTCTTCTTAACAACAAAATCTTTATAGAGAACCAAACATCGTTTGACTCATTGTAATAGCACCTTCCTCTGCCACTAATATGGCAATTCAGCAATATAACTTTAAAACATCACTTACCTCTCTCCTAGCATACCCGCTATTCGGGGAGGGCTATTAGAAACCACATCTAAAAGGCTACACCTCACATTTAAGGCTGGCCTATTGTGGGCTTTCATAGGGTAGGTACAAACATATTCCTCTGTCGTATTAGAGAATAGCAACTCTGTCCTTTCTGGAGGATTGAGGGGGAATTCATTCTCTAACTTAAAATGTGCCACAGGGCGTGTTTGCAGACATGTCACCTCAGGCCATGCCCCCTTCTTACACCACTGTGCAAACACGCCTGTGGCGTATTTTAAGTTGGGGAATTAATTATCTTTCAATACTGAGGGTCCCTGGGGGCCAAATAGCCCAACAGGTATCTCCAGTATGCGCCAGGGAGCTACGTTGCAGACAGGTATTCAGAGGCCACGCCCTTTTTTACACCTCTCTGCAACGTAGCTCTGTGGCACTTATTGGAGGTACCTAGTGGGCTAGTTTGACCGTAGGGACTCTTAGGATTAAGGGGACTTAATCTTTCAACCTAGAACGGCCACAGGGCGTGTTTACACAGTGGTGAAGGGAGGAGACCGGGGCCCTGTGGCGCGTTTTAAGTTGGGGGAAAATTTCCACTTCAATCCTGAGGGACCATGGGGGCCAAGTAGCCCCCCAGGTGCTTCCAGGAAGCCCCACTGCGCTGCGTTGTAGAGAGGTGGTGCAGGCCGTGCCCCTTTTCACATCTCTCTGCTAAGCAGCTCTGTGGCGCTTACTGGATGTACCTAGTGGGCTAGTTGGACTCTAGGGACCCTCAGGATTGAAAGGGAATTATTTCCCCAACTTAAAATGCACCACAGGGCCTGTTTGCACAGTGGTGAAGGGAGGAGATAGTGTAGGAAAGTGTCTCTATATATACTGGACCGAAGTAAAATAGGCTCAACTACGAATTCCGATTTACTCACCTATTATCAAGAAAGACCTCAGTGCTGCATCTTTGAGCCCAGTACTGATCCTGAAAAGTAATTTTAACCATACTAACCAGTAACTTGAATTTCCTTCCATAGGATATCATTGCTGCTTTTTGCTGAAAAAGTTTCTAAGTCTCGATTTTTGAAACTTACAAATATTCCTCTAAAATCAGCCGAACTACGAATTCCGATTTACTCACCTGTTATCTGGAGAGACCTCAGTGCTGCATCTTTGAGCCCAGTACTGATCCTGAAAAGTAATTCTAACCGTACTTACCAGTAACTTGAATTTTCTTCCATAGGATAACACTGACTGCTTTCACTTGGAAATTCTTCTAAGGGGCCGATTCTGATCTGCGTCGGAAAGCACTCCGACCGAGCCAGGTCCAGGGTGCTTTCCGACCGATCCAGACCCCTGCAGTCTGACCGAGCGAGTATGATGCGGCCGTATGCTGTTGGACTTGGTTCAGTCGGACTCCAATAGAAGTCAATGAGAGCCGATCGTACAGCGCGTACATTGGCTCCCACTGACTGAATGGGTACGTCGCGGACAGGTGCACCTTCTACAGTGGGTACGCGTCAGTGCCATCCGCACCATACATGCCTCTGTTGGGGAGACCCATGGGTCTCCCCCTGTGTCTGAGTTGTAAGGCTGCGGGTAACAGGGGGTCCGAGGCGGACCCCTGAAGTCCAACTCCTTGAGCTATTGTGAGCCTGACGCTCCGACTCTATCCGGCTGTCCGAATCGAGCATCGTACTAGCTCGGTCATGAAACGTCTCCATTGCGCACCGCAGTTTGCTTGTGCCTGAGTCGTACGGAGCGGTTCGGACCCGGAAACGATTTGGATGGAGATTTTGCGCTTGTTCGCATCGTACTTCGACGTCCGGACCCGTGTACGACTCGGACTGAAATTCAGCCTCCGATTCAGATCCGCTAATGCTGAACCCGATTCGATGCCCTACCGACTGAGATCGGAATCGGACCCTAAGGGGCCCATTAGGATGGCGGGCGGATTGCCCCCGCCAGGCTGGCGGTAGCCACTGCCTGCCTAGCGGGGGCAATCAGCCTGCCATCCGCACCTGAATTCCCCCCTCCATATTAGGATGGCGGGGGGACCGCGGCAGATGGAAAGACCGTCCGCTGCTCTTCCGCCACGGTGCTTTGCGACCGGTGCGGGAAAGGTTTAATGTGGTGGCGGTGTCTATCAGACACTGCCAGCCATATTATGATGGGCCTGGTGAGATGCCTTTTCGCGGCGGCGATGCCGCCACGGAAAGGCATGTGGTCTTCACTCTTGGGGCCCCCTGTGGTCCCCCAGAGTTAAGTAGAGGTGGGGGGTGCCCCCCTGCATTTGCATAAACAAAGCGGCAGGCACCGCGCGGTGCCTGCCGCTTTGTTTATGCAAATGCATTAATGCATTTTTAGCATTGTGGCAGGCGGTGCAGAGAGCACCGCCCGCCACAATGCTAAAAATGCAGGATGTGCCCACCACTGTGGCGGGCACATCGTAATACCCCCCACGGGACCCCCTCCCTTATGGCGGACGGTCCCTTTTTTTTTCCTTTTCCTAATGGGGGCCTAAGTGTGGAGTTTTGGAAATTTATAATATTCCTCTAAAATCAGCCGAACTACGAATTCCGATTTACTCAACTGTTATCAGGTGAGACCTCAGTGATGCATCTTTGAGCCCAGTACTGATCCTGAAAAGTAATTCTAACCATACTTACCAGTAACTTGAATTTCCTTCTGTGGGATAACATTGACTGGTTTCACTTGGAAATTCTTCTAAGTGTGGAGTTTTAGAACTTTAAAATATTCACCTAAAATCATCCGAACAACAAATTCCAATTTACTCACCTGTTATCAGGAAAGAACCCAGTGCTGCATCTTTTAGCCCAGCACTGACCCTGAAAAGTAATTCTAACCGTACTGACCAGTAACTTGTATTTCCTTCCATAAGGAATCAATTTTCTGGTTTTCACCAGAAAAGTTTTGAAGTGTCGATTTTAACAAACTACAAATATTCCTTAAAAATCGCCTGCATGACTTAAATGCATTCTTTCCACTGTTTACAGGAGATTCACCAGTGCTGGATCCAAGATCCACCACTGAGTAAGAAAAAGTAACAGTAACACTACTTACCTGCTAAGTGGATTTCCTCCTATAGGATAACATTGGTGATTCTATCTGAAAAAGTTTTTGTCAACTTTTAAAATACAATACTATTCCATAAAAATCACTACTGTAACGAACACGCTTTTACTCAACTGTTTACAGGAGATGTCCCAGGACTGAATATAGGACCCAGTCCTGTGGTTAGAAAAGTAATCCTTAAAGTAACTAATTGCATTTAACTAGAAGTTCTCATTGAGCTCAATGTTGCATTGTGTTTGAAATTGTGTTGCCCATTGCAACAACTGTAACTACTGTACTTAAAAGTCTATTGCCTAGTTGCAAAGTATTTAAGCCAAAGTAATTCATTTTGAGAAAGTTTATTTTGTAATGTAATATATAACGTAATTATAATGTAATTTAAAAAATAAGATATCTAAAAACAAATAGTTTAAAAAAATGTAATAAATCAGAATCAAAAAAATAAATATAACAATTAATACATTTAAAAATTGTCATTTACAAAACCTTTGAAATTCACTGAAAAAAACATAGGTTCCAGACATGTTATAGTTAGGAATTAGCATTTCAAAACCTTGGAAATTCACTGAAAAAAACATAGGTTCCAGACATGTTATAGTTAGGAATTAGCATTTAAAAAAACTTAGATATTCACTGAAAAAAACATAGGTTTTAGAGGTGTAATAGTTAGCTGGACATTTCACTTGTACAAAACAATTGAAATTCCTCTGTTATATTTATGTGTACTAAATATAACTCACGCACCCGCAATCCACTGCTGATGATGTCACACATTACATCATTCATGAGATGGTCAGTGACATCACTGGTGGCATCGCTGATGACATCTCAAATGACATCACTGATGACATCATCCATGTGACAATCTGATACATCTCATCATACACTAGTATAACCTTTCAACACTCATTATAAAATATGGAGTACTATATTTGAAACCACTGACACACCAATACAAGTTTCTAAAAACCCACTCAGTGATTCCTACATCTACACACACATCTAAACACTTATCTATAGATTCACTCATACATTCTAACAAAGATCAATAGAACAATATTAAATATACTTATACACCTACATCGACATTGCACACCAGCCCACATCCTATACACTTATGCAGTCATCCTACTCACTTATGCAAAAAATTGATCATACTTATATTTACTAAGCTACACACTTATACAAACACCACTTTATTTATTCGTATAGATAGTAACTCATACTTACTGTGTTATAAAATCACCATTACAAGTATACAGTTTTTGATACAGTCACTCATACAATCCCTGAGTCTTATGTATACTTATTTATATACAACAACTGTCACATACACTGCCTTTTATATTCCTACTTTTTTAGACATGAATCATTGAGAAATATATTTACTCATCACCACACCCATAAAGAGATTCACTCATCCATACAACTGTTTCCACATACAGTCTTAACCTCATATACCTACTAAATAAACTATTTACACATCTTTGGACAGTCAAACACCTCCCACCCAACCTCACACACATTCACTATCCCATACAAATATTCACTTAACTAATTAATAACTAATATAGACTTTCACAATGCTAGTAACTATCTTATGTAGTAGTTTACACAACAAGAGATAGAGTGATACAGATATTCACACAGTTTAATCACTATCCCATATAGTTAGTGAGACACTTTAAATTAGTCACTTAGACAGTCGATCACAGTTCTACTAAATCCTCTATCCAGACACTTATACATCCACTCAGTCTTCAAAGGAGATTGCTATATATAATACTTATTTAAATATCGAACCAAAACCACATTCACTGGATGATGTCATCAGTGATGTCATCAGTGATGTCACTGACCATGTCATGAATGATGTAATATGTGACATCATCAGCAGTGGATTGCGGGTGCGCAAGTTATAGTTAGTACAACCATCTGTAACGGAGGAATTTCAATGGTTTTGTACGAGTGAAATATCCAGCTAACTATAACACCCATAAAACCTATGGTTTTTTCAATGAAGGCTTTTGCCTGTCTTCGACAGAAGCGGTCGCTCCCCCCACCCTCCTCCTCAATTACGACTGGTATCATAGCGCTTCCGCACTGCTGGGCATTGTGTGCTTTGAAAACTTATCTTTGGGACTGTGAAGTGCATTTTGCTGTAGATTGTACTCTCGCACTGCTGGGCATTTTGTTTATCGCAGCGCTTCCGCTCTGCTGGGCTTTGTGTGCTTTGAAAACTTATCTTTGGGACTGTGAAGTGCATTTTGCTGTATATTGTACTCTCGCACTGCTGGGCATTTTGTTTATCGCAGCGCTTCCGCTCTGCTGGGCTTTGTGTGCTTTCAAACCTTATCTCTGGGATTGTGAGGTGCAGTCTGCTGCTAACTTTCACTCTCGCACTGCTGGGCATTTCCTCTGATTATTTACTTCTGCTGGGTGCATTGCTGAGCGCAGCGCTTTGATTTCTACACAGCGCTTCCTACCGCTAGCCACCACTGACTTTATTCCCCCCATAGCGCTCCATCAGTAAAACAACTTAGTGCCCCAACCTCGCACGGCATTGCACCATTTGTTGTTTATTGTTGCTGCCATTTTGTTTGCGGTCCTAGACCCTCCCTACACCTCGAGCCCACCTCCCAGCTGCCCCTCCCACGCTCCGCCCCCTCTACATTCCCATTTAAGACAGATGACTCAACGCGCAGCGCCAACGCGCTTAGGCCGCGCCGAAGGTGCGCCAAAGGTAAGCCCGTCTACGCCCGTCCGCGCCTGGAATGCGTCCAGCGCCAGACCCCCTGGCCCCCGTCCCACCCACCCCACCCGCATTACATACGCCGCCTCCACCCTCCTAGCCCTTAACCCCGACCGACTCTCCGACTGCGCTCAAGCCGCCCCCGGACACACCCATGGACCCTTCACGTGCAACTCCTGCAAGTTTGACTCCAACTCCACATCCACTAACACCAAACAGAGACCTGACACCAACCACCTAAAATGCATCCTGCTCAACACCCGCTCGGTCCACAAACACGCCATCGACCTCTGGAATCTACTAGACACCATCTCTCCGGACGTCGCCTTCCTAACTGAAACATGGATCAACGCCTCCTCAGCCCCAGACATCACCATTGCCATCCCGGAAGGCTACAAGATCATCCGTAAAGACCGCAACAAGCAAACAGGAGGAGGCATCGCTATTGTTCACAAGAATTCCATCCGAATCTCAACCAGCTCAGACGTCAACCTCGCTAGCGCCGAGCACTTCCACTTCCAGATCCACACCGACCCCAAGACCACACTCAGAGGCACCCTTCTCTACAGGCCACCAGGACCCCGAGCACAATTCAGTGAAGACATCACTGACTTTATCACCCCACACGCCCTCCCCTCCAAGGACTACATTCTACTGGGAGACCTCAATTATCATCTGGAAAAAAGTAACGACAGCAACACCACCGCCCTTCTGGAAAATCTCGCCAACCTCGGACTCAAACAACTTGTTAATACCTCCACTTACCTCGCAGGTCACACACTCGACCCTATCTTCACCTCCAGCAAACATATCTCCTTCAGTCACACCACAGTTCTCCATTGGACGGACCACAGCTGCGTTCACTTTATCTACAAAAAGACCACAACCCACAACCATCCTCAACCTACTCTGCAAAGAAACTGGAACAAAATCACCATCGACCAGATCTCCTCATCGCTTCTTCAAAACCCCCCTGCCCAACCAAGCAGCCATTAACCTCACTCAATGGCTAACCAACAGCGCCGACAACCTAGCACCCCTGAAAAAACGTCAAATCAAACAAGGCAACAAAAACGCCCCCTGGTTCAACGATGATCTTAAGAAATCCAAGAAACTCTGTCGTTCCCTTGAGAAGGCCTGGAAAAAAGACCCAAACACCAGCACCAGAGACGCCTTCAAAAACGCCACCCGCATACACCACCAACTGATCCGAACTGCCAAGAAAGCCGCTTTCAAAGACCGACTTGACAACAACGCACACAACAGCAAGGAATTATTCAACATCGTCAAAGAATTCACCAACCCCACTGCCAACTCCAACGACATCACTCCCTCTCAAGACCTCTGCGACTCCCTAGCTTCGTTCTTCCATGACAAAATCGCAGACATCCACAACAGCTTCGACAACCAACCCGGAGACCAACCCACCCATCCTTCTGCCACACCTTCACCCCCCTTGAACATCCTTAATGATAGGAACCCAATCTCCACGGATGATACCATCCGCCTGATGAACTCCATCCACTCAGGATCCCCCTCAGACCCATGCCCTCACCACATCTTCAACAAAGCAGATTCCATCATCGCACCCCACCTCCGAGATGTCATCAACTGCTCCCTCACCTCCGCCACCTTCCCAGATAGCTGGAAACACGCCGAACTCAGCGCCCTTCTGAGAAAACCCACAGCTGACCCCACCGAACTCAAAAACTACCGCCCCATATCACTCCTTCCATTCCCGGCCAAAGTCATCGAGAAAGCTGTCAACAACCAGCTCGCCGCCTTCCTCGAAACCAACAAATCCCTCGACTCCTCACAGTCCAGCTTCCGAGCCAAACACAGCACTGAGACCGCACTCATCGCAGCAACAGACGACATTCGAACTCTACTGGACAATGGTGACACCGTCGCCCTCATCCTCCTCGACCTCTCCGCAGCCTTCGACACAGTCTGTCATAGCACCCTGTTATAACACCTGAGTAACATCGGAATTCAAGGAAAAGCACAGGAGTGGATCACCTCGTTCCTTGCCGGAAGAACTCAGAGAGTCCGCCTCCCACCATTCAAATCAGAAGCCACTGAAGTCATTTGCGGCGTGCCACAAGGATCTTCACTCAGCCCAACCCTCTTCAACGTATACATGAGCCCCCTCGCGGCCATCGCACGTCAACACAACCTCAACATCATCTCCTACGCTGATGACACTCAACTGATCCTCTCACTCACCAAAGACCCTAACACCGCCAAAACCAACCTACATAAAGGAATGAGAGAAGTAGCCGAATGGATGAAGCACAGCCGTCTGAAACTGAATTCCGACAAAACAGAAGTCCTTATCTTAGGTACCTCCCCCTCCGCCTGGGACGACTCGTGGTGGCCAGAATCCCTTGGAAAAGCACCCATCCCAACAGACCACGCACGAAACCTGGGCATCATTCTGGACTCCTCACTCTCGATGACCAGACAAATCAACGCAGTTTCATCATCCTGCTTCAACATTCTTCACATGCTCAAAAAAACATTTCGCTGGATCCCCACTGAAACCAGAAAAACGGTCACCCACGCACTGGTTACAAGCCGCCAGGACTATGGAAACACCCTATACGCCGGTACCACCGCAAAACTTCAGAAAAAACTCCACCGCATCCAGAACGCATCAGCCAGACTCATTCTAGACATTTCGCGTAAAGATCACATTTCTGGTCACCTGAAAAACCTCCACTGGCTCCCCATCAATAAGAGGATAACATTCCACCTTCTAACCCACGCACACAAAGCAATTTACGAACTTGGACCCGAATGCCTCAACACACGACTTTCCTTCTACACCCCCTCCCGCCAGCTACGCTCCTCCCACCAAGCCCTTGCTGCTGTACCTCGCATCAACAAAACCACCATGGGAGGAAGATCCTTCTCCTACCTGGCGGCTAAAACCTGGAACTCACTTCCCACTCACCTTCGCCTCACTCAGAACCACCTAGCATTCAGAAAGCAACTTAAAACCTGGATATTCGACAAGTAACTCCCCACCCTTCTCCAAGCGCCGTGAGACCCTCTGGGTATGTAGCGCACTATATAAATCACTGAATTGAATTGAATTGAATATGAAGCCGAAATGCATTCGCCCAAGCTGTGTATCCTGTGAATAAAGTGGCCTCCGACTGTTACCCTGCTGGGTCCTCATTTCTTCTCCTTGGAGAAGAAGGCAGTTTGCATGTATATATATATATATATATTTATACACACACACACACATATATATATCTATATATGTATTTTTTATTGTTTACATTAGTAATATTTGGTGTAGCCACCTTGTCTGTTAAAAGGTGTTTCATGTAAATACCACTTACCACAGTGCTACGCATGCTTCAGAGGTGAATACAAGGGCTTTTTTCAAATCATAACAAAGTGCCAGCAATCAAGAACTCCATATCTTTGCAGAATTTAATGAAGAAATGAGTTGTTCTTAGAAGTCCTGATTGTTGCACAGAAATAATTCACCTAGACTCCTGTCAAAGTCACACGGTATTGACAAATGGACTTAAATTGACTGCTTAATTGCTACTCTCATGAAGGTACATTTGCATCGCTTGTATTTCAACCATATGACGGTATAATTTAATGGATAATTAAACTTGCTGATAATGTATATATACGACTGGCAAGTTGCAGGGACAAATTATTGGCTGTTCAACAAATAACACAAAGTGGAGTAATAAGTGGCATTTTTGAGCACTAGATGCCCGCAGTGAGATAGAAATTACTATTTTTCGGGCGTTTATGTTTTTTTGTGGTTGTACTGCGTCGGATGAGAATGTACTTTATAGATAACAGTGAAAAATGAAAATCTATATTTACTATTACAACTAAGATTGTGTTGCAGGCACAAAGGGATGGGGATATCGGAATTTTGTTAAATACCTGAGGCTTAAAAAAGAGAGGAGCAGGAATGGTGAATTATTGTTCCTGAGGATTTTTTTGAGTGAATGTATCCTTTCGGTACTCTGAATTGAGACCGAGTTAGTTCTTCTTTCTTTCTTGTATAATGCGTAGGCAGCTCTACTCATTGCCCTCACCACTTTAATAGGGTGACCAACCGTCCGTAAATTTCACGAACAGTCCGTAATTTTGGCCGTCTGTCCGTTGTCCGTGAAGGAATATTTAACGGACGCCATTTGTCCGTCATTTTAACAGGGCACCGGTTGCTCCACCCTAAAGCCGGCACAGCTTGCACCCACCTCTTTTCTTCACTCCGATACTGCACCAAAGCTCCTCAAATGCCCCGGATTGGAGAGGCACAGCGGGATGGCAACCCTCACACCTCCAGCCCTTGATGAGCTGTTAAGAGGTGCTTCGAAGGTGACTGAGAGGGAGGGGCTGCTGGTTCAGGAGCAGCGACATCTATTCACATGCAAACAGCCCTGAATGTGTCATGTCTCTGCTATTTATAGGGGGGCTCACACATTCCATTTCTACCCAGGGCCCCAAACATCCGAGACTCGGCCAGATTACACCCCTGATTGCACCGAGGCAGCACGTGGTTCTCTTCTCATTGTCTTGTGCAGGAGAGGAGCCCAAGATGATACTAGAATACTGCAAGCCCACCCCTGTGTTCCCACTCCTGTGATGGCTCCTGCCCTCCCCTCAGTGATGGCACCTGTCCCCCCATGTTGTAGCTCCAGTCCACCCCCACCTGTGGTGGCTCTTGTCCCCCCCTGTGGTGGATCCTGTCTCCTCCCTGGGTGGCTTCTGTCCGAGTCCTGGAACGGCCCCTGCAGCGAGGGTGAAGTTCTTGATGAGCCTCTTCTCAAAAGGGCTTAGCTCAAAATTAATATGGAAAGGTCGGCGAGTAAGTAAGTGAAGGGATGGGTGAATGGCTGGATGAATTAGTGAAAGGGTGAATGGATGAATGAAAGATTGAATAAATGGCTAATGAGAGAGGATGGATGGATTGATGAGTGAGGGGAAGGATGGAGAGAAAATGTAAATAGCTGGATGTATGGGTGGAAGGGTAGCTGGATGATGGATGAGGGGAAAGATGGATGAGAGGAAGGATGATGGATGAGGGGAAGGATGATGGATGAGGAGAAGGATGGATGGAGGGGAGGGAAGGATGGATGGAGGGGAAGGATGGATGGATGAGGAGAAGGATGGATGGATGGAGTGGATGGATGGAGGGGAAGGATGGATGGATCAGGAGATGGATGGATGGGATGGATGGATGGGTGAGGGGAAGGATGGATGATGGATGAAAGGAAGGATGGATGAGGGGAAGGATGGATGGATGAGGGGAAGGATGGATGGATGAGGGGATGGATGGATGAGGGGAAGGATGGATGGGTGAGGGGATGGATGGATGGATGAGGGGATGGGTGAGGGGATGGATGGATGATGGGATGGATGGATGGATGATGGGATGGATGGATAGATGAGGGGATGGATGGATGAGGGGGATGGATAGAGGGGAAGGATGGATGGATGGGTGGGTGAAAGGATGGGTGGATGATGAGGGGAAGGATGGATGATGAGGGGAAGGATGGATGGATGGATGATGAGGGGGTGGGTGAAAGGATGGATGATGAGGGGAAGGGTGGATGGATGGATGATGAGGGGAAGGGTTGATGGATGGATGATGAGGGGGTGCGTGAAAGGATGAATGGATGGGTGATTAGAGAATGGATGGATGATGAGGGGGTGGGTAAAAGGATGGATGGATGATGAGGGGAAGGATGGATGGATGATGAGGGGATGGATGGATGATGAGTGGGTGGGTAGAAGGATGGATGGATGGATGATGAGAGAAAAGGATGGATGGATGATGAGGGAAAAGGATGGATGGATGATGAGGGGAAGGATGGATGATGAGGGGAAGGACAGATGGATGGATGGATGATGGGTGGGTGAAAGGGTGGATGGATGGAGAGTCAGTGGGTGAAAGGATGGATGCATGATGAGTGGGTGGGTGAAAGGATGGATGGATGATGAGTGGGTGGGTGAAAGGATGGATGGATGGATGAGTGGGTGGGTGAAAGGATGGATGGATGGATGAGTGGGTGGGTGGATAGTGGGTGGGTGAAAGGATGAATCAGTGGATTGGATGGTGGGTGGGTGAAAGGATGGATGGATGAGTGGGTGGGTGGATCGTGGGTGGGTGTATGGTTGGGTGAAAGGATGGATCAGTGGATTGGATGGGTGAAAGGATGGATGGATGAGTGGGTGGGTGGATGGTGGGTGGGTGTATGGTTGGGTGGATGATGGGTGGGTAGGTGGATGAGTCAAATGATGGATGGATTGATGGATTGATAAGTGCAAGGGTGAATGAATGGACGTATGAGTGAAAGGGTGGATGTAAGGATGGATGAGTGAGTGAAAGGGATGGTAGATGGACAAAAGGATGAAGAGATGTGTGAAGGAGTGAAATGATAGATGGATGAGTGATAGGATCAATGGATGGATTCATGAGTGGATGAGTAGATGGATGGATGGATGGATGGATGGGTGGGTGGATGGATGTATGGAAGGAAGGATGGCTAAGTGAAAGGGTCGATGGAGAGAGAAAGGGAGGATGGATGGATGACTAAAATAGTGGATGGGTGGAAGGATTAGTAAGTGAAAGGATGGCTAGATTGGTGAAAGGGTAAATGGCTAAATGGATGAGTGAATGGATGGATGGGATAAAGAGTGGATGGATAAGTGTACAGATGGATAGGGTGAAATGGTGGATGGATGGATGGATGGATGGATGGATGGATGGATAATGGAGATGAGTGAAAGGATGGATGAGGGAATGGATGAAGGGATGGATGAGTGAAATGATAGATGGAAGGATACATGATGGATAGGTTTGTAAACGGTTGAATATGTTTGGAAATGGCTGGGCTTACTTATATACTATTGCGCGACCTCTGATGTGTCTGTAAAACGTACCTATTGTCCTGAAGTTTTGTCCTGAATTTTGACCTCCTGTCCTGAATTTGTGTCCTGAATTTTGACCCTTTGTCCTGAATTTTTACACTCACCGTCCTGAATTTGCACCAATGCCAGTTGGTCACCCTACACTTTAAGGGCTCCAAGGATTTATCTCCTCCATTTTCTCTTCTCCTTACTTTGTTTCCTGTCCTAGTTCCCCATCCAGAACCACTGTTATTGCCCTTCTAGACATTTGATTCCATCTGACTCCAGCAGTCAGGTCAGGGGCGGTGTGCAAGATTCTAACAAAAAGCGACAGCTAGCATTATTTACCTGTTCTTGTCTCATGGTGGCGTCGATTTCCAGATATTAGCCATGCCAGCTCGTCTGCAGAGTGCAAAGGTAATGCCCCAAGCAAGCATTATCATACTGCAACTGCGTTTTCCACGCTCAGAAGTGTCTTCAAATTCTAGAGAAATCATTACTGTTGCTAATAATTTTTGATTGAGAAATTCACATTATTTTGCATTCAAATATCTTTCCCATTCCTAATCATGCGTTTTTACACATGCAGAAGAAATACCCCCACTCTTTATAACCAAAAGTCCCTTTTACATCTATTGAGAGGGCTAAGGCCATTCATCTGAAGTGCTCTAGTTTACCAAAAGAGATGTGCATTCGCATTGGTCCATTTGGAAAAGGCAGATCTAGAAACTTTGAGACTGCACAAACGGATTACTGGCCCTACTCACTAAGCAGGCCATTCGCTGGTCCTGGTGTTTATAAATAGCAATTCAGTCATATGCGATGTACCCATGCCTCTAACATTGACAGACCATCATTCGGATTCCCAGGACCCAAGTGTACTCATTCCATCTTCCTCGAGGAGAGTCAGGACAGGTGCTCACATTGTGATTTTAGACTCACCCCATGAGATCTCCCCGCACTCCCAGCAGGGCCCTCTTACAAGGTACTCTTACTCAATTGCAGGTCCCGGCCCAAGCATAGAACTGAGATTTTACATTGTTAAAAGACTCTGGTCCGGAGGTATTGTTTCTCACGGAGACCTGGCTCACCGCAAACTCAGAGCCAGATATTGTCCAATCACTTCCTTCTGGATACTTAATGCAGAAGAAAGACAGAATGACAGGAGTGGGCGGTGGGACTGCCATTATCTATAAAGACCACTTGACCTTTAGATTACTAAAGAGTGCATTATTAGATTGTGAGAATGTTCATTTTTCAATGAAATTTACTCCCTCATTATCATTCTCAGGTATATTGATCTACCGTCCATCTGGGTCAATGGGCCAATTCGGTAAATCTCTGTTGGAAACAGTTACGACTCTGGCTAGCTCCTCGGCTAATTTTACCTTCCTTGGAGATTTTAACCTTCACTTTGACGATCCTTTGGCATCCTCAGTGATTGAACTAGCAAAAGACCTGATAGCATGTCAACTTCACCAGAAGGTCTTCCAAGTAACTCATATTAAACCTTCTTGATCCCATTTTTTCTAACCTGGCGGAACTAAAAGGTAAAGTCCCCATACCCATACCATGTTCAGACCATTTTTTAATACCGTCTGTTTGGGCCCCACCGACTCCTGTTCAGCTCACCCAATCAACTCAGAGACTAATCCATCCATGGCCCAAACTCTCGATGAAAGGTTGGATCCAGGAAATGGAAAATTCCAAACCGAATCTGGAGTTCAACCCAGTCACGGACTACCAGAAGTTCACACATTGACTTGAGGAGTCATTGAACACGGTGCTCCCAAAGAATTCAATCAAGAAGAAAGGGGTTCCCCAAAAATCTGCATGATTCTTTTCTGAGCTGCGCATTTTAAACAACAATGCAAAAGACTAGAGAGGACATGGAGGAAACATTTCTCACATAGTAAGAAATAGGAATACAGGGCAACTCTCAGTAAATATAAGGCTGAAATTAAATTAGCCCAGACCACTTACTATGAGGAAAAGATCACAACAGCAGCCGACTCCTCCAGAGAGACCTTTCTGATTGCGGAAAAACGTCTCAAAGTCCCTGATCCCCAGCAGCAACTGATCCTTCGGGATACTGCTCCTTGTTATACAACGGAGCTAAAGCTTGAAAAATCTGCTTGTAAAAAACTTGAGAGAAGATGGCATAGAAAAAAAATTCCACAGGACAAAGATCTCTATAAACTAGCCTTTTCTAGATATCTCCAAAATATCAAGTCCATGCAGAAGAGTTTTTTCACAAATCAAATTGAACAGAAAGGTAACTCATCTAAAGTGCTATTCAATATTCTACACAATTTTATCAGTCCAAGTCTACTTCTCAGGAATTTCGTGACTCGTTTGCCAATTTCTATCAGGATAACATTTCACAGATATACTTGAATTTCAATATCCCAGCCGAAGAAAAAAGCAGGGAAAGTAGGAGATTTGCCTCTACAGGAGCACAGGGAATCCTATTTTAGGTAAGTTTAAACCTTTTGTCTTTAGAGGATGTCCAGAGATCCCTAGATACGGCGAAATCTGGCTCTCCGCTGGACCTTTGTTCTTCTAGGGTCATGGCTCTATTCACCAACCCTATTGTCCCAGCTATTCAGGAACTGTTTAATCTAACAGTACAAACAGGCATTCTCCCCTCTGATTGGACATCTGTGCAAGTTCTACCCATTCTAAAGAAAGCGAATCTGGATCCTAATATCTTATCCAACTGTCACCCCATTTCATTACTACCCCTTTTGGGAAAACTTTTAGAAGGCCTAATCAACCAACAAGTAACAGCCTATCTCAAAGACAATCAGATTCTGGATCCGTCGTAATCTGGATTTAGATCTAGCCATAGCACTGAGATGGCCCTTCTGGACATCATGGATTCTTTAAGACTCTCACTTGACATGGGAGCTTCATCTATGTTAGTGCTGCTAATATTTTTGAAAGATAGAATCCTACTGTTGCTCTTGGTCTCTTTACCTCCCGCAAGATGTGGCTGGACAAAGGTGTACCCCATGGCTCATGTTTAAGCTTTACTTTGTTCAACATATATGTGGCACCCCTGATTGTAGAGCCATTTGGCTTTGAAATATCCTATGCTGATGACACTCACCTGAATTACACTTTTGAAAAAGATCTAGCCAAATCCAAAGAACATTTTGCAAAGGGAATGCTAGCCATCTCTAGTTGGATGACAGCAAATTGTTTACAGCTAAATGTCGACAAGACTGAGATTATGATGTTTGGTAAGGCAATGACTTTTTGATGAGTGGTGGCCAGCAAAATTGGGCACTGTTCTGACTCCCAGATAGTCTTAAAAATCTTGGTGTAAAAATTGACCAAACACTCTCAATGAAAGAGCAGATTTTGGCTACCACAGGATTGTGCTTTCACGCCATGCACCTACTATGAAGAGTCTTTCCCTATCTTCCAATATCTGCTAGAAGAATGTTAGTCCAGGCTCTTGTAGTTAGTTGACGGGACTACGGTGATAGAGCACGCAGGGACCAACTAGCTCAGTTTTACCATACTCACATTGGGCCCATATAACATTCACACTTTGAACTAGTAGTCCTGCCTAACCAATTACTAATTTAGCCACCCTATCAGTTGCCCAGATGTCCGATTTAGGACTTATACCTGTAAACCATGAATTACCAATCCTCGTCACCTTACTATAAGTCCTGTGAATCAGGGAGTTAGAATAAACAGGCAATAATAAAACACATTTCATTTTCTTATAATAACCAACGACTTATGGAAAGTTTTAAAACCTTTATCTATGAGAGATTTTCTGAGTCAAGTTGAAAAGGGCCACAAGCAAGAATATAACCAATAGGACATAAAGTGTGTAAGAAATCACAGTAACACCTTTAGACATTGGTACCTGGGAAGGGTGAGAAAGGGAAATAGCACATGGACATACCAGATTATATTTACCTAGAATTATGCAATGACCAATCCTGGCCATGGGCTGGGGTAAAAGGATCAGGACCAGGCTCCATATTAATCAGGTTCCCATAGGACATGACAGGTGCAGATCAGGATAGGTGACCTCAGCTAAGTGCAACGCCAGCCTCTCTCTAGGAAAGCCAATTAGTACCCCGATGGGGTAATCAATTCTTCTGACAGAGTGCTCCGCCAGCACCTCTACTCTTGATCGCCTATTGAGTGCGTTGGGTCAGTGACAGGTCAGCTATTCGGACAAGTTAGACAATTTTTCTATCTAAACCTACCTTAGTTATACCATTTCGAGTGCAATGTACCACCCCTAAATGTTGCAAATCTATGTGTTCCCCTTCTGTGATTGGTTGGAAAGACGAGGAGAGGTCATCACACTATACTAAGATGATGTAATTTCAATTTGATTCATATTGATTGAATCCCCACCCACAATTTAATTTCCCATGACTTTTTTCCGCCCAACAATATTGGCATACAAATCATATACATTGTATTTATTTGAGGCTTCTTGCTTCCTCTTTAGAGGTCAGTAGAGCAGGTTCCCAGAAACATCGTGGGTAAGAAGGGTGTTGGCAATCATTCAATACCACTGCCTCAGCAATTTCAGAGCCAGTGTGCCCGTGCGTGGCCTCATTCAAGATGGAGGATGTGACAGTGTTCAGGCCCCAAGTACGAGCTAGTAGCAAAGTCAAAATGAAACATATTAGAATACAAAAATTAATGAATGCACTGTATGCCACTTATCTCTACTCTAACCCCATTGCTTTATTTTATCTTGTGCATTAATAGTTAAGCAGAACGAACAAGCTTAGTACAAGCTGAAGCATAAGCATTAGCATGTGAGATTTAAAGTGACCACTTCTGGCACTTGTGCGCAGAAGCAAAGATTTCCCACCAAGCAGAAAAGACATCACACCACCTGAGTGTGGCAGACGCATGCGCAGTGAAATTCCTGCGTTGCGGCGGCCATATTAATTCACTCAAGTTAATATTAGTAAAAGCACATAGGCGAGCTTCCCCTAGATACTAGAAATGTCGTGAAATGTAACTATTAGTTAAACAAAACATGTTGGTTAATATATTACAGGTTATTTAGAGAGGGTTGAGTACAAGCAAGTTTCAGTATATGTGAAACCTTGCTCCATCAACGGTAATGCTCCACTGGCCCCAGGAAATTAAATGCTTATGGCTAAATTGCTAGTGGTACAAAACTCTGCAGCCGGGATTGTTCTAAATCGTCCATCAGGAACGCCTTCAGCCCCTTCATTGAATGCCTTACATTGACTCCCGGTAAGGCAGAGAAATACATCTAAATTCTGCTGCCTCACCTATAATGTCTTAGGGTCAAAGGCCCTAGATATCTTCAACAGAAACTCAAATGCTACTTACCTACTAGAAGCCTAAGATCTCAGGATAAAGTCTTGTTGACCGTACCCATCTGTCCAGGTGCTTTGGCAGCGCCTTTTCGTTCCTGGTTCCGCTTAACTGGAACCATTAACCTCTTCACATTCGACTCTGTACTAATTACTATACATTTAGGAAATTGCTGAAAGTTCCCTTACTTTAAGTGTTTTTCTCCTGCATATGCTTGCTTGTAGTTGTAGGCAGCACCAAGATACCCTAGGGTGAGTTTTGCACTATACTAAATTCAATTAACATAACATAACCTTCTTAGACGAGTGTCCTGTAGTGAAATAAATCAAATAAAATACGTACACCAGCGATGTAATCACCTTACTTGTCCTGTTTGTCAGTATTTTTTAAATCAACTAAATGTCTGTATCTCCCATATGCAAGAGTGTCTTTACCTTTTTTAGGAGTGATACATTGGCTTTGTTAGAGATATTTCCAAGACAACCTGGGGATTTAGCCTCTTTAAATACTGTATGCAACACAGGTTCAAAGCTTGTTTTGCCAGTTTTGTAAAATTTGACTGAGAATCCATCTGCGCCAACACCTCTTCCCCGCTGAAGAAACCCCCCCACAGAGATACCAACAAGAGGGCCAGCTGGTTCACCCCAAAACTCCTGGCCTCCAAGCGAGCCTGCCGAAAGCTAGAGAAGAAATGGCACAGCAAACAGACCCCAGATAGCCACGAAGCCCACAAGTACGCCACCTGCAACCACCACCACCTCATCAGGACGGCCAAGTGGACCTCCTTCAAGGACCGCCTTGACAACAACACTCACAATAGCAAGGAGCTCTTTAAAATCATGAAGGAACTGTCCAACCCCAGCTCCAACACCAACGACATACCGCTGTCGCAAGTCCTGTGCAACTCCCTCACCACTTTCTTCCACCGCAAGATAGCAGACATCCAAGACAGCTTCAACACCCAGACAGCGACAACAGACAGCAACACAACAGTCTCTTCACACACAATCGACCACGACCCCCTGCTAGCCTGGATCAGCATGGGCATCGATTACACCATCAAGACCATGAGCACAAGCCACTCTGGCTCCCCATCAAACCCATTTCCGCTCCACATCTTCAACAAAGCCAGCAGCTCCATCGCACCCCACCTGCGCAACGTATTCAATCTCTCTCTTGAGGCCACGACCTTCCCAGAAAGCTGGAAGCACGCAGAGATCAACGCCCTACTCAAAAAAACAAAGGCTGACCCTAAAGACCTCAAGAACTACCGGCCCATCTCTCTGCTCCTGTTCCCAGCCAAGGTCAACGAGAAGATCGTCAACAGACAGCTAACCCGATACCTCGAAGAAAACAGAATCCTGGACCCTTCCCAGTCAGGATTCCAACAGCAACAATAGCACCGAGACTGCCCTCATTGCTGCCACTGACGAAATCAGAAAACTGCTGAACAACGGTGAGACCGCAGCCCTCATCCTCCCGGACCTCTCCGGCGCCTTCTACACCGTTTGCCACCGCACACTACGCACACGCCTCTACGCTGTAGGGATCCGTGACAGACCCCTAGAATGGACCACCTCCTTCCTCTCTGGCAGAGCCCAGAGCGTCTGCCTCCCCCCATTCTGATCCGAAGCCTCCGAGATCATCTACAACGTACCCCAGGGCTCATCCCTCATTGTTCAACATTTACATGGCCTCGCTTGCACACGTCGCCCGACAGCACAACCTCAACATAATCTCCTACGCCGACGACACTCAACTGATCCTCTCCCTCACCAAGGACCCCATCACCGCCAAAGCCATTCTCCACGAAGGAATGAAGACCGTTGCCGATGAATGAAGACCAACCAACTGAAGCTGAACACACACAAAATGGAAGTCCTCATCCTCGGCTCCAACCCCTCAGCCTGGGATGACTCCTGGTGGCCGACGGCACTGGGGGCAGCCTGATACCCAGCGACCATGCACGCAACCTAGGAATCATCCTTGACTCAATGCTCTTCATGACCAAGCAAGTCAACGCCATCTCCTCTTCCTGTTTCAATACCCTCTGCATGCTCCGCAAAATCTACAGGTGGACCCCAACAAAAACAAGAAGAACAGTCACCCAGGCCCTTGTCAGTAGAAGACTCGACTATGGAAACGCCCTCTATGCAGGAGCCCCGACCAAGCTCATCGAATGACTGCAACACATCCAAAACGCCTCAGCATGACTGATCCTCGATGTACCACTCCACAGCCACATCACCCTCATCTTAGAAACCTGCACTGGCTACCCGTCAACAAGAGGATATCCTTATAGCTCCTCATCCACGCACACAAGGCACTCCACAAGACCAGCCCAGCATACCTTAACAAACGACTTTCCTTCTACACCCCCAACCGCCAGCTCCGCTGCGCCGACCTGGCACTCGCCACCATCCTGCTCTTGTGAAGGATAACCACTGGCGTGGGGTCCTTCTTCCACCTCGCCGCCAAGACCTGGAACTCCCTTTCACTTAACCTAGGACAGACCCAAGACCTGCTGACCTTCAGGAGGCTACTCAAGACCTGGCTGTTCGATCAGAGGCGCCCCCGTGCCTTGAGACCCTCATGGGTATGTAGTGCACTCTACAAATGTTGTTGATTGATTGATTGATTGATTGATTGATTGATTGATTGATTGATCTTCTGTGGAGATTTACAGGTGAGGTGATCAACAATGGTCTTCTTTTTTTTTGGCTGGTAATCTCGCCCTCCAAAGTTGGATCTGCCTTCTGGAGTTAGGGTAGAAAGATGGCATATGGTTTGCTGCTTTAATCTGAGTTATAAAACCCCTCATTGTACAAGGCAAAAGCCTCCACAATGTAAATGTGGTGAGTGAGTAGACAGTCTATTTTGTCATATAGTATCACGATAAACATCTTCGGCAAAGTTGTGAAGCCAGTATCTTACCACATTTCCCGTGTTGGCTGTACCTCCGTTTTTTATTTTACAAAGGCATGTTCCTCCTTGGTAATGAAAAAAGAATTGAGAGAGGCTTTTGAGTTTCCAAGAAGTGTCAAGAGAGATTGGAAGGATATGTACTATATTGTTTTGGTAAGATTTTAAAAGAATGTTTCAGTCAGGCTTAGCTTTGGATCACTGCGGAGTCCCTCAGGGGTCCTCCCTCAACCCCACGCTCTTCAACGTCTACATGGCTCTGCTCACCCCATCGTCAGAACCTACGGACTCAACATTGTGTCATACGCAGACAACACCCAAATCCTTCTCTCCTTATCGAACGAACCCAACACCGCCAGACACAACTTTCAAGAATACATGTATGCCATTGCCAAATGGATGAAAAGCAGCTGCCTACAACTCTACACCGATAAAAAAGAAGTACTCATCTTGAGTGCAAACCCGACGCCCGGAATCACACCTGGTTGCCCCCGACCCTCGGAAGTCCACCCACCCCCAAGGAGCACGCACACAACCTTGGAATCATCATGGACTCCGAGCTCAAAATGGACCGCCAGATCAACTCCGTTGCATCCTCCTGCTTCCACAACCTTGGCCTTCTACGTAAGACTTTCAAATGAATCCCCCTCGAGCACAGAAAGAACATCACTCACGCCCTCGTCACCAGCAGACTCAACCAACGGCAACGCACTCTACACCGGAATAAACAAAACCCTCACCGCAAGCTACAAAACATCCAGAACGCCTCCACAAGACACTGCCACATCTCCCAGTACCTGCCCGCACTCCACTGGCTCCCCATCAAGGCTAGATTCACCTTCAAGATTCTCACCCAGGCACACAAGGCACTCCACAACACCAGAACAGCATACCTGAACAGCTGACTCGAATTTCACGCAACCCTAAGAACCCTACGTTCAGCCCAACTCTCCTACGCTATGGTCCCCCGCATGAGAAAGACCAGATCTTTCCTCTCGGCCAGAGTCTGGAATGCCTTTCTGCTCCACCTCAGACAGACAACTTTGCTCCCCATCTTCTTGAGAAACCTCAAGACCTGGCTCTTCTACAGAGCCCCTCCTTGATGGACTGGAACCTGCACCGTCCCTCCCCCCAGCAACTTGAGACCCTCACGGGTGAGTAATCACGCTATAACAAATTCCTGATTGACATTTTTTACTAAAGTTCTGTCAGTGTCACTCCATTTGCCCTTAGGACATGAGGTGCCTAATTGGATCACCTACTAAATTTAGGTCACCTGGCACCATTACATGCATTAGATCAAATTCATAGAGCACTGTAGATATTTTAATGTTTTGGACTACTTACTCACATTGACTTCATACTATTCATTTTCACAAACTCATACCTACCTAATGGTTCAGACCATATTTTAAGTATTCTGTGTTGAAAAAATTTCTAATTAAAATAGACAAACCACATTTCATAAAGTAGTTTCAAGCATCAGTGGTTACACGCTTGGATGTTTCCGTTTTTTTCCGTCTGTGAAACACAGAGCTAACTCAATTCCACTACAATCTCCAATTGAATAATGAGAAGGACATACTAGTTCAATTATTAAATGAACTCCTGCTCAGCAAAGACCTTACCCAACGCTGCAAGAGACAAATCCATAATGGAGGCTCAACCTTAGATGCTATTATAGCCTAAAACAAATTAATTAGTGTTAGAAATGGGGGTCTCTAGTTGGCAGAGGTAGGTACCTTTGTCCAAGTCGGGACCCTTTTTCCTAGTCACGGTAAGGGGGATACACTTCTAATATAACCCCTGTTCACCCCGTTGGTAGCTTTGCATGAGCAGACAGGCTTATCTCAGAGGCAGTGTGTAAATCATTTGTGAAAACATACACTAATACTGTGAAAACACTACAAATGGAAACCACACCAGTTTAGAAAAATAAGTAATCTTTATCTAAACCAAACAAGACCAAACAACAGAAATCCACAATACAATAATAAAAATATCACTTTCAAATGATAGAAATGGTTCAGGTCAAAGCAAATTGCAGATGCAACACTTTTCACACAAAGTACCTTGGATACGTCACGCAAACAAACAAAAAAGGTCGCTGGGAAGGTAATGCCTCAGTTCCTTACACTAAGGGAAGGTGATGCATTGGTTCCTTGCTCCAGGGGAGGTGATACTCCTGTTCCTTACTGCGGCACAGGGGAAGTGATGTGTCTGTTCCTTACCAGAGAGGAGATGAGGCGTTGGTTTCTTACTGCGTGGGGAGGTGATGCGTTGGTTTCTTACTGCGTCCCCCAATGATGTGACAGACTTGGAGTCTCGATGTGATGCGACGATCTGGGACGATGCGTGGATTCTTGCAGCTGCACAACAGGGCTTGCGTCGGAATCTAGGACTTCAGATATCATTGCACTCGATACGGTGTGCTGCTATTTCTCGATCCGCAGCAGGCGCTGCAGTGGTTTTTTTGGTGATGCGTTTGAAACAGGTACGGATGTGTCAAGCTTCTCAATGTTGTGTTGATTTTCCAGCTCCAAGCGGAAAACAGTCTCTAGAGGTCCAAAACAACAGCAGGCACCTCTTGCAGGTCAGAACTCCCAGCAAGGAAGTTATGGGGAGCTGGTGGTGAAGTATGTGTGTCCCTGAGACGTCAGAACAGGAGGCAAGCTCAGTTTCAAGCCCTTGGAGATCTTCCTCAAGCAGGGGACACAGCAAACAACAACGTCCTTTCTCCTTTCCTTGCTAGCAAGTAGCTACTGCAGGCCAACCCCAGAGAGCAAACAGCACAGGTAATGTTACAACAAGAGGGTAAACCCAAATAGTTTCACTGGGACCTGGGTATACAGCAGTATATTACAGGATTGGTCCCAGTACAGCGTTATTCACCATCAACAAAACATAAAGAAATGAAGAACATATAGGACAAAATCGCTGTAGATTAAGCTGGCAGGCAGTAAAAATGTCAACGTTTCGACCCCAAATAAACTGTAGGTTTCGAAAATTCCTTACGGGGTCTTCCTCAGGACTGAAGTGAAAGGAAGTTGGGAACACCTACGATTAAAAACAAAAAAAGGCCTTATTCTAAGAATATGTAACAATGTATATAGATATTCAGAAGGGGGCAGATCTTGAGCGAATTACCATAAATCATACCAATACGGGGATTGGATGAAGAGTTTGTTGGGCGTCTGGGATCCACCAGGTAGAGGATGGAAAACACGCCACCTGTAACATAAATGTACAAGTTGTGAATGACTCTCCCAATCACTGACAAAAGGGTGGCTCATCGAGAAAATTAATTATGGGTGGGTGAAATGCAGCCCAGACCTGACTCACCAGACTCTCTGGAGACACTGCTCCTTCCCAGTCCTATCATCCAAAGCCAGACATGCAATACACAAACATATCAAAGGCACACTGGATGGCTTAGCATGAAAATACCTACTTTTTAAAAGTGGTATTTTCAAACACAGAATGTAAAAATCAACTTCACTAAAAGATGCATTTTAACATTCTGAGTTCAGGCATACTAAACATTATTTTCCTACCCTGTTCCCAGAGGTAGTTATGTTTTTAATATGTTATACACAAACTCCCCATTTTATCTATGGGAACAGGTAGCCTTGCAATAGTGAAAAACGAAATTGGCAGTACTTCACTATTGGAACATGCCACAAACACCAGGGTATGCCCTACCTTTCACATACACTGCACCCTGCCCATAGGGGTGACTAACATGTATAAAAAGGGAAAGGTAGGGCCTGGCAAGCGGGTGCACTAGACTGCACACATGCTCCTCAATGGCAGGCCTGAGTTACATTTACGGCTGCTTATGTGGGTGGCACAATCAGTGCTGCAGCCCACTAGCAACATTTGATGTACAGGCCCTGAGCACACACAGTTCACTGTACTAGGGACTGACTAGTAAATCAAATCAGCCAATCATGGAAACAGCAAGTCATAAAATAATTTACAATGGGAGCATTTGCACTTTGGCACAGAACAGAAGTTGCAAAGTACCCAAAGCATCTAGACCAGCAAGATGGAGTTCAACACACAGAAAAAACACAGGAGGGCAAAGCAAAAAATGCAGGGGAGACCAACGCCCATGGTGCCAGATCTAACAATTAGTATAAACAACGTTCTCCCAATCGCCTGGTCAGAACCACCACATTATTCTGTTCCACATAAACCAAGCAATAGCGCCTCCCAATCATTCTTTCAAAACCCTGCCAGTAGTATAGAAACCTCAATCTAATCCCTTTAAGTCCCCTGAAAGAAAAACTGTCATACCAACTCCCACCCACACAGACAACCTCAACTTAAAGGAGCTCACAACCCTCTGCAACTTGACAATGAAAACCTCCCTTGACCAACTAGCCTCCTGAAACTAAAAAGGATCAGAGATACCCCATTTTTATCTTGGTTCAAGTAAGTAAGCAAGCAAGAGTGGCTGAAATACTCTGAAGAGCAAACCCATCCACTACTCACCTCTAACAGCTCTGAAGAGAATGCAGAACTGCACAATATACATCTAAAAAGAGAAGCCCACCTTCTTCTGTAATGCCTTAGACAAATTAAAAAAAAAACAGCTTTTCAACATCATCAGACAACAAACCTCCAAAGATATTGAAGAATACTCCCTCAAATCTTAGCCATGCTGCGAAAACTTGGCCATATTCTTTAATGACAAGACCAGAATTATTGTGCTTTCCTTGGACAGTCACTCACAGACTCACTTTAACAACTCCTCTCAAACAACGGGGGTAAACTCAACCCTATATCACTTTTCGATCCCCAAACCAGAGGCCTCTCCCCAAGCAACTATCAGCATCAACCAATGTTCAAGACCCTCCTCTACACTAAGTGCTGAAAGGCCTTCAAACCACTCACAGAAGAGGACATTTCCATTGTGATTGTCAAATCCAAGCCCTCCTCTCACTACGCAGACCTACTCCCTCCTTCCCCGGCAAAAAGCCTCATCCATGCCCAACCCCGCTATGGACCAAGATTATTAACAGCTCCCTGAATACCAGGCTGATACAAACAGACTGCCTCAAACAGGGCCAAATCCCAAGACAGGCCTGAATGATCCCAAAAATTTCAGAACCATCACCAAAGTTCCCTCCCTGCAAAAACTATCAAGAAATGTAGCCTCTCCCAACTAAACCAATACTTGGACTCCAATAACCTATTTGAGTCACACCTGTCACTTTTCAGGACGGAATACAGCACTGAAACAGCTATACTGAATGTAACAAATGACATTCATAAAACCCTAGACTCAAACAGATGTTGCCTGCTCTTCCTCCCTGACCTATCAGCGGCCTTCAACTTGGTAGGTCATTTGTTAGTTATGGACGCTCTGCAACAACAAATTGGAACAGACAGGTCTATTCTGCAATGGTTCACCTCATGTCTGCAAAACCGATCCCAGCTAATAAAAATCAACAACGTGATGTCCAATATTTCACCATTCATCCGGCATGTCTCATAAGGGTTAGTCCTCTCTCCTCCACTCATCACCATTTACCTGGAGCTCCTAACTGCAATTTTGAGACAAGCAAATGTTGCCTATCACCTCTAAGTTGATGACACCCGGCTCTACATAGAACTATCTCCCCCAAATGACATGCACCAAAATAATGCCACACTCTTAAAGTACAAAACTGCCTATCATCCAACCCCCTCAAACTCAACCAAGAAAAAAACTGAAATTTTCGTCATCTCCAACCACGGCCACTCACCACAGGTCCAATATTTGATAAAGAATGTGAACACCCTGAACTGCAAGCTTACTCTAGCAAACTCTGCCAAATATCCAGGGATCTCTCGTGACTGAAAATTCAACATTAGCTCACACATAAGGACCACTTCAAAGGGCACATTATAAAGCTTAACATTCCTCAACAAATTCAAGCCCTTACTCCTTCCTAATGACCTAAAAATCGCAACACAAACACTGCTTCTATCCAGACTAGACTATGGAAATGCCACACTCACATGAGCAGCTCAAGCTCATGTTGCTCCAATGAGTGCTATCCTAAATGCAGCAGCAAGAATGTTCACCAGAGTAAAGAAATATGATCACATCTTCCCACATTCCAAAATCTAAATCGGCTACCAATCGAGGCATGCTGCTGTTTCTATACTGCCTGTCTCACTTACAGAGTCCCACACCCTGGCAAACCAGATTACCTTGCAGCCAAACTAACAAAAGCCGGCCAATTGCGAAGCCTACGAAGTTCCAAAACATTTCTTCTCATCCCCACTAAAAGACATAAACAAAAAGCCTTCTTCTGCTCTTTCTTAGGCAATGCTCATAAAATCTGGAGCTCTCTCCCACTACACATCAGATCCAACTCCTCCTTCATGAGCTTCAAGAGACAACTAAAATAATTTTTCCCAAATCAACACCTTTTTCCCTCCAGGAAATAATCTATTATATCGCACCATGGGAACTCAACCTAGCTACAGGTTACCCCTCCCGCAAGCTCTACACAATGACTTGATGCTCAACTCTACAATCATGATAGACGATTATTGAATAAAAATGACTAAGCTTTCGAAACGGTTATCTTTTAATTGCTCTGAAAGTGACTGAAATTGTGTCTAGACTCTCGAAATTGTATTTTTATTCTACTGTGTTTGTCTGAAAATTGTTGTAACATTGCTGTAAAGCACTCTGATACCCCTCGGATCTTGCCAGCTCTATATAAAACTCCTAAAAATCAAATTAAAATAAAAAATACAATTGATTTTCATTTGAAGAAATGTGTTCTCTGTAGGAGTTAGAATCGAATCCCTCAGAGCTGAGGTAGTATTAGAACTGTTTCCTCTTCATGTAATGGGATATGCTGTTACTGAGAAAATGCAGACAGTGCTGGTGAGTTGCTATTAAAAGGGGAAGGTGTTACAATATTAAATTTGATTAGGGGCAAGGATACATGGCAAACCTGCAATATGTATTCCTTCCCAATCTCAGTGCCACGATGATCAGACTATTGTGCGGTGCAAGAATCAAAATTCCTGCTAGAAGAGCATGTGAACTCTCAAAACAATGATTCCTTTGGAAGGTAGAAGCCATACGTCTAAGCTCCCTTGGCCTAAATAATCAATATACACACAAATATCTTAGTAGAACAGACTTTTAGTCATGCATAATAATAAGAGACAAATCCGAAAATATATGTCAGGAATTGTACATTGGGTGCTCCAGTGAACAGCGCAGTGAACGTTATATATTTATTTATTTATTTATTTATTGAATTTGTAGAGCGCACAATCACCTGACAGGCATCCTGGCGCTAGAGAAAGGGTGGGACGGTGAGACCGAGGGATCAGAAATGACAATACCACAGGACACAACTGCTGAGACTAGGCTATAGAGTGGGAAATAGCCATGTTTTCAACCTCCTCCTGCACTGGAGGACATGTCAACATGTCAGCATTAGTGCACTAAGTGTAGTCATAACAGAAAAAAAAACATTGCAGTCTTTTTTATAAATTGTCTAGCAGAGGCTGTTCTTCAGGCCTTCACAGACATGAATCCTTTAGTGGGGAATAGGTGTTAGCCAAACTAAAATGAATGAATAAGTCCCAGCAAAAATTCCACCATCTGACCAACCTGTGTGACATATCGGGCCTTGAAGCTGACTGAAACAGGGCACACTGAAGTTTTTGATGTGGGTGCTTTGTTCTTCTGGGGTAATGTTGATTTATCCTGTCCTTTGCCCGTGCCTCAGAGATCTGCTGTAGCCCCTTCCCATGGGAAGCGGAGGTTGGTTGTTTTGAATTCTGTCTGTTCTGGAGGTGGAGCTGGAGGACCCACTACTACATTCATTGAGGTGGAGTACAGAAGTCTACCAACCATTTCAGTAGTCTTAGCATCTATTGTGGTTATGGTCATGATCATAGGATCCAGAAAACTGTATTTGATGTTCCTTTGTCATAGTCATTGGTGGAGTGCCAAAAACCTTACTCCTGAGACTGGTATCTGAGGCGCAATGAGCAAACAAATAGAGTGACTTCAAGCAAAAATGAGCCATTCTTTTTTTATTCACTGCTTAGATGATCATCTGGGGATTTTTTGATAGGGCAAGAAATAGACAATGATGGGATGTAGACAGCTGGACGTTGAAGCATTGTGGTGCCATATTCAATTAGCTCTTTGGCATTCCTCTGATTCCGTAAATTGCACGCTATATAACATTGGGGTCAGTTCAACCAGGAAGGCAGTTACACCAGCTTTCTCTACTTCTTCCTTAAACCCATAAAGTCAGATGTTGTTGCAGCAAGAGAGGTTGTACTGCAAGGAGTCAAATGTCCTGACCACAGTCAAACCACAGTCAAATGTCCTGACCACAGTCCAGTCCATTTCATTTCATTCCAGTCCATTTGGACGAGGGAGAGGATCCGGATGTGAGTAAACTTCTTGATATTAAGGCCCCCCTTGGCCTTGTTCCGTTTCTCACTGGCCCAACACACGATAGGGGCCATACCCTGGATCAGGTCTTTTCCACGGTCCCCTTAGAAGGCATTGAACTTCTCCCGGTACTCTGGTCTGACCATAGGCTGGTTAGGTTCTATGTTCAGGGTATGAACAAAACCCAGAGCACTGCGTTTAGACAGTTTGGGCCTTCCTCTAGAGCACTTCATCGAGTGACTCCTGCAATGTTAGCTCAGGCATCTCTCGACCATCCTTGCCCTCTTTCTGGCGACCTAGAGCGGGACTTAGAGTTTCTGCAAGGGTGGTTAACCGATAGGTTGAACGATTTAGCCCTTGCGCTGGCCCTCCGGCCTACATCGAAGCGGGTCTCCGCTCCGTGGTTCACGGAAGCGCTGTCGGCTTCTCGACGGCTGTGCAAGGTGGCTGAGAGGGCTTGGCGCTCACAATACGATCCGGTGGCCAGACTTGCATATAGGACGGCGATTAAAGTCTATCATCGCGATATCCTACATGAGAAAAGGGGCTACTTTGCTAGGAGGATAGAGGCAGCCTCTAATTCGTGTAAAGAAATCTTCACTATTGTGAGGGAGTTTACGGCCCCGCAGTCGAATCTCACTCAGGCTGCCTCCTCGAATTCCTGGGTTTGTGACCTGGCCAAGTTCTTTACGGCCAAGATTAAACTGATTCAGGACTCCTTTCCTGAGAGGTTGGTTGAAGCCTCCCCTTGTTTGGGGGAGGGGTCTGTTCCACTGGCCATCGTGTACCCTGTCCTGACTGTTTTTCCGCCAATTTCCTTTTCTGTGTCATTGGCACTTTTGGCCTATCTTAAATCTGGGTTACCTTTAGACCCTTGCCCGGCCAAATTCCTGGCGAGGATGGCGGAGGTGGTAAACCCGTTGGTGAATCCACTTCTGAACCTCTCTCTTACTGAGGGGACGGTCCCGCAGATCTGGAAGCAGGCGATGGTGATCCCCCTCCTTAAAAAGCCTGGCCTTGATTCTGAGGTGTTAGCCAATTATAGGCCCATCTCGCTCCTCCCGGCATTGGCCAAAGTCGTGGAGAAGCACGTGCACAGCGTGCTCTCTACTTTTTTGGAGACCAATGACCTGCTGCATCCCACTCAATCTGGCTTCCGCCCCAATCTAAGTACCGAGACAGCGTTGCTGGAGGTGTCGGAAGCCATTAAGGAGGCTCTGGATTCAGAGGGCAAAGCCATGCTTGTCATGCTTGACCTGTCGGCGGCCTTTGACACCGTCCCCCATGAGTGGCTCCTCGCCAGACTTTATGACATCGGTGTGAGGGGGACGGTGCTCAGCTGGTTTGCATCTTTTTTAGCTGGTCGTCGACAAACGGTCTGGGCCTCTCCTAGCTCTGTCGAGATGCCGCCGTTGGGAGTGGGAGTTCCGCAGGGTTCTGTGTTGAGCCAGACTCTTTTTAACATCTTTATGACTCCCTTGGCGGCTCTGGCGGAGTATTTTGGGGCCAAGATCGTTTCCTAGGCCGATGATACCCAGCTCCTCTTTACGAGTGGGAAAGGTGAGGAATTTGACGGAGAGAGCATTCGAGAGTGCCTGGGGGGCGTTTTCAGGTGGTTTCATCTGAACGGCCTCAAATGCAATTCAAATAAGTCCGAGGTTTTGTTTTTTGGCTGTACCTCGGACCCTGATTGGCAGACATGGTGGCCGACTAATATGTTCCCCCCAGCTAATGCGTCCCGGCTGCCAAAAAATCTGGGTATTAAGATCGACGACGGTTTGACTATGAGATCTCAGATCCTCGGTCTTACGGGCACTTGTTTTGGCATTCTCAAGATGCTCCGGAAGTTTCTCCCCCTGCTGTCGGAAGAACATAGGAGGATTACGGTGCAAGCCCTAATTGGCTCCGGATTGGATTATTCCAACGTCTTTTATCTGGGCCTTCCAGACTATCTGGTACAGCGGTTACAAGTGGTGCAGAATTCTGCTGCTCACACCATTTTTGGCCTTCATAGGCGTGCCAGAGTGTCCGGCCTTTTGCAGTCCCTCCATTGGCTGCCTATCCGGAAACGGATCGTTTTTAAGACGCTTACACTGACACACAAGGTGCTCTTTGGTTCAGGAGCAAAATACCTTCAGCGCAGGCTAGGCTTCTATCGCCCGGCCCGTGCTCTACGTTCTGAATCTTTGTTTCTTGCAAAGGTCCCCCGAATAAAGAAGGCCTGTATTGGGGGGCGTTCTTTCGGGTTAAGGGCACCACAGCTTTGGAATGCTCTGCCATTGGCCCTACGGGGTAACTCTGACCTATTGTCCTTTAGGAGGGACCTTAAAACGTGGCTCTTTACCCTGTAAGATGCTCTTTACCCTGTAAGATGCTTTTTCCGTTGTTCGGTTGTTTCCCTTTTCCTTCTCTCTCGATACCTGTGTTGTGCTGTTTTTTTCTGCTGTTATGAGCCGCCAATTAAAGCGCCGGGACACTCCAGTGGAGTAGCCGTGCGCTATAGAAATCTTAAATAACATAACATAACAACATAACAACAACATATATGTGTAACCTTTCTTCAACATCGGCATAACTCTTCTCAAAGGATTTCAAGTGCCTATGCAAGAAGGCAATGTCTGAGCCTGTTGAATTAATGTCAGAAGGCATTTTTGTGACCTTAAACTTCATTTTGCACATTTTAAACCCTACATTTAAGGTATATTTCATGATAAATGTAAGTGCCACTTATGGCATTTTCATAGAGTTTAGACATGCAGAGTGATGGGTATACAAATTGCCTCAGAAAAAAGAAGCTGCTGCACTTTGCACTGCCAAGACATGTGGACTGTTGAAGATAGTCCACTCTGCTGGGCAAGAGAAGGCAGCCAGATCACAGCAAGGTGTCACTGTGGGGAAGTAGAAATGTGGACAATAACTTCTAACTCTCAACACCACGTACAGAGTTCACAGGTAGAAAGAAGGGTAAAAAGTACAACCAACCTAATTGAAGTGTCTTATATTGGAGGGAAGAAATAGGAGTTTCACGAGGAAGGAACTGTGAACGTCAGAGCGACATTGTTAATCATTGGCAGGGTCAAGGGGATCTGGAATCCCATGTGCACAGGTTTTGCACAGGTTTTCCACAGAGTAAGACGATGAGAGACTGCTTACGATGTAAGTGAACTCTTTAGACTGGATCTTACAATCATAAGCAGCGATGAGCAGATCAATGTTTCTGCATCTCCAATGTGAAAAAGTTCTGCATAGAAAAGTGTGTTGACAGGAGGAGAAAGAGAGCTGCCTTCCGACTATGTCAATTGTTCCAATTGCAAATAAAGGTCTGGGAAGTCCTCCACCCAAAATTGAATCAATACCGACTATGCATATTGGCAGAAGATTGTGAAGGGCCATTCAAAGGTAAGTTAGGTATATTAATGAATTGAGAAGTACATAGTTTAGGGTGGAGGTTGGCATTTTAATGTGCATACACGATTCTTCCCCTTCAAGACTGTCTTGTTCTGCACTTTTCAGTTTCACCTACTGAGGCCTATCCACAATTGTCTATTTACCATTACTGCAGATGCTATGTCCGGCTTCCTCAAATGATTGCAACAGTCATCTAAGAGCCACTTTTGGTCACCTTAGCTCCACTTGATGGACCTCAATGAGAGGAGTGTGACTGCACACTCCTCTCACCTACAGGCTCTCTCACCTGATAATGTGTCCGTCCTCTGTACACGCGAGTGTCAGCATGTCAGGTGCCAGGGGGCGGAGTCAGCTGCATTGTCTGTTCAATCGATTGGTAAGTTTTGCAGTCTTCTGGGTGTCACAGTAGCTGCAGCTGGCTGCCCCCATTTAAGTTGGTTCTTCCCTGGGACTTGGGCTGAAGCCTGTCCCAGACGCAGCAAGACACATGGGAGTTCAGTCAATCATTCCTCATTGATCATTGGTCATTTAAAAATGGCTGCAGAGTTTAACAAATGCACTGGAGGACATGTCAACATGTCAGCATTAGTGCACTAAGTGTAGTCATAACAGAAAAAAAAACATTGCAGTCTTTTTTATAAATTGTCTAGCAGAGGCTGTTCTTCAGGCCTTCACAGACATGAATCCTTTAGTGGGGAATAGGTGTTAGCCAAACTAAAATGAATGAATAAGTCCCAGCAAAAATTCCACCATCTGACCAACCTGTGTGACATATCGGGCCTTGAAGCTGACTGAAACAGGGCACACTGAAGTTTTTGATGTGGGTGCTTTGTTCTTCTGGGGTAATGTTGATTTATCCTGTCCTTTGCCCGTGCCTCAGAGATCTGCTGTAGCCCCTTCCCATGGGAAGCGGAGGTTGGTTGTTTTGAATTCTGTCTGTTCTGGAGGTGGAGCTGGAGGACCCACTACTACATTCATTGAGGTGGAGTACAGAAGTCTACCAACCATTTCAGTAGTCTTAGCATCTATTGTGGTTATGGTCATGATCATAGGATCCAGAAAACTGTATTTGATGTTCCTTTGTCATAGTCATTGGTGGAGTGCCAAAAACCTTACTCCTGAGACTGGTATCTGAGGCGCAATGAGCAAACAAATAGAGTGACTTCAAGCAAAAATGAGCCATTCTTTTTTTAATCACTGCTTAGATGATCATCTGGGGATTTTTTGATAGGGCAAGAAATAGACAATGATGGGATGTAGACAGCTGGACGTTGAAGCATTGTGGTGCCATATTCAATTAGCTCTTTGGCATTCCTCTGATTCCGTAAATTGCACGCTATATAACATTGGGGTCAGTTCAACCAGGAAGGCAGTTACACCAGCTTTCTCTACTTCTTCCTTAAACCCATAAAGTCAGATGTTGTTGCAGCAAGAGAGGTTGTACTGCAAGGAGTCAAATGTCCTGACCACAGTCAAACCACAGTCAAATGTCCTGACCACAGTCCAGTCCATTTCATTTCATTCCAGTCCATTTGGACGAGGGAGAGGATCCGGATGTGAGTAAACTTCTTGATATTAAGGCCCCCCTTGGCCTTGTTCCGTTTCTCACTGGCCCAACACACGATAGGGGCCATACCCTGGATCAGGTCTTTTCCACGGTCCCCTTAGAAGGCATTGAACTTCTCCCGGTACTCTGGTCTGACCATAGGCTGGTTAGGTTCTATGTTCAGGGTATGAACAAAACCCAGAGCACTGCGTTTAGACAGTTTGGGCCTTCCTCTAGAGCACTTCATCGAGTGACTCCTGCAATGTTAGCTCAGGCATCTCTCGACCATCCTTGCCCTCTTTCTGGCGACCTAGAGCGGGACTTAGAGTCTCTGCAAGGGTGGTTAACCGATAGGTTGAACGATTTAGCCCTTGCGCTGGCCCTCCGGCCTACATCGAAGCGGGTCTCCGCTCCGTGGTTCACGGAAGCGCTGTCGGCTTCTCGACGGCTGTGCAAGGTGGCTGAGAGGGCTTGGCGCTCACAATACGATCCGGTGGCCAGACTTGCATATAGGACGGCGATTAAAGTCTATCATCGCGATATCCTACATGAGAAAAGGGGCTACTTTGCTAGGAGGATAGAGGCAGCCTCTAATTCGTGTAAAGAAATCTTCACTATTGTGAGGGAGTTTACGGCCCCGCAGTCGAATCTCACTCAGGCTGCCTCCTCGAATTCCTGGGTTTGTGACCTGGCCAAGTTCTTTACGGCCAAGATTAAACTGATTCAGGACTCCTTTCCTGAGAGGTTGGTTGAAGCCTCCCCTTGTTTGGGGGAGGGGTCTGTTCCACTGGCCATCGTGTACCCTGTCCTGACTGTTTTTCCGCCAATTTCCTTTTCTGTGTCATTGGCACTTTTGGCCTATCTTAAATCTGGGTTACCTTTAGACCCTTGCCCGGCCAAATTCCTGGCGAGGATGGCGGAGGTGGTAAACCCGTTGGTGAATCCACTTCTGAACCTCTCTCTTACTGAGGGGACGGTCCCGCAGATCTGGAAGCAGGCGATGGTGATCCCCCTCCTTAAAAAGCCTGGCCTTGATTCTGAGGTGTTAGCCAATTATAGGCCCATCTCGCTCCTCCCGGCATTGGCCAAAGTCGTGGAGAAGCACGTGCACAGCGTGCTCTCTACTTTTTTGGAGACCAATGACCTGCTGCATCCCACTCAATCTGGCTTCCGCCCCAATCTAAGTACCGAGACAGCGTTGCTGGAGGTGTCGGAAGCCATTAAGGAGGCTCTGGATTCAGGGGGCAAAGTCATGCTTGTCATGCTTGACCTGTCGGCGGCCTTTGACACCGTCCCCCATGAGTGGCTCCTCGCCAGACTTTATGACATCGGTGTGAGGGGGACGGTGCTCAGCTGGTTTGCATCTTTTTTAGCTGGTCGTCGACAAACGGTCTGGGCCTCTCCTAGCTCTGTCGAGATGCCGCCGTTGGGAGTGGGAGTTCCGCAGGGTTCTGTGTTGAGCCCGACTCTTTTTAACATCTTTATGACTCCCTTGGCGGCTCTGGCGGAGTATTTTGGGGCCAAGATCGTTTCCTAGGCCGATGATACCCAGCTCCTCTTTACGAGTGGGAAAGGTGAGGAATTTGACGGAGAGAGCATTCGAGAGTGCCTGGGGGGCGTTTTCAGGTGGTTTCATCTGAACGGCCTCAAATGCAATTCAAATAAGTCCGAGGTTTTGTTTTTTGGCTGTACCTCGGACCCTGATTGGCAGACATGGTGGCCGACTAATATGTTCCCCCCAGCTAATGCGTCCCGGCTGCCAAAAAATCTGGGTATTAAGATCGACGACGGTTTGACTATGAGATCTCAGATCCTCGGTCTTACGGGCACTTGTTTTGGCATTCTCAAGATGCTCCGGAAGTTTCTCCCCCTGCTGTCGGAAGAACATAGGAGGATTACGGTGCAAGCCCTAATTGGCTCCGGATTGGATTATTCCAACGTCTTTTATCTGGGCCTTCCAGACTATCTGGTACAGCGGTTACAAGTGGTGCAGAATTCTGCTGCTCACACCATTTTTGGCCTTCATAGGCGTGCCAGAGTGTCCGGCCTTTTGCAGTCCCTCCATTGGCTGCCTATCCGGAAACGGATCGTTTTTAAGACGCTTACACTGACACACAAGGTGCTCTTTGGTTCAGGAGCAAAATACCTTCAGCGCAGGCTAGGCTTCTATCGCCCGGCCCGTGCTCTACGTTCTGAATCTTTGTTTCTTGCAAAGGTCCCCCGAATAAAGAAGGCCTGTATTGGGGGGCGTTCTTTCGGGTTAAGGGCACCACAGCTTTGGAATGCTCTGCCATTGGCCCTACGGGGTAACTCTGACCTATTGTCCTTTAGGAGGGACCTTAAAACGTGGCTCTTTACCCTGTAAGATGCTCTTTACCCTGTAAGATGCTTTTTCCGTTGTTCGGTTGTTTCCCTTTTCCTTCTCTCTCGATACCTGTGTTGTGCTGTTTTTTTCTGCTGTTATGAGCCGCCAATTAAAGCGCCGGGACACTCCAGTGGAGTAGCCGTGCGCTATAGAAATCTTAAATAACATAACATAACAACATAACAACAACATATATGTGTAACCTTTCTTCAACATCGGCATAACTCTTCTCAAAGGATTTCAAGTGCCTATGCAAGAAGGCAATGTCTGAGCCTGTTGAATTAATGTCAGAAGGCATTTTTGTGACCTTAAACTTCATTTTGCACATTTTAAACCCTACATTTAAGGTATATTTCATGATAAATGTAAGTGCCACTTATGGCATTTTCATAGAGTTTAGACATGCAGAGTGATGGGTATACAAATTGCCTCAGAAAAAAGAAGCTGCTGCACTTTGCACTGCCAAGACATGTGGACTGTTGAAGATAGTCCACTCTGCTGGGCAAGAGAAGGCAGCCAGATCACAGCAAGGTGTCACTGTGGGGAAGTAGAAATGTGGACAATAACTTCTAACTCTCAACACCACGTACAGAGTTCACAGGTAGAAAGAAGGGTAAAAAGTACAACCAACCTAATTGAAGTGTCTTATATTGGAGGGAAGAAATAGGAGTTTCACGAGGAAGGAACTGTGAACGTCAGAGCGACATTGTTAATCATTGGCAGGGTCAAGGGGATCTGGAATCCCATGTGCACAGGTTTTGCACAGGTTTTCCACAGAGTAAGACGATGAGAGACTGCTTACGATGTAAGTGAACTCTTTAGACTGGATCTTACAATCATAAGCAGCGATGAGCAGATCAATGTTTCTGCATCTCCAATGTGAAAAAGTTCTGCATAGAAAAGTGTGTTGACAGGAGGAGAAAGAGAGCTGCCTTCCGACTATGTCAATTGTTCCAATTGCAAATAAAGGTCTGGGAAGTCCTCCACCCAAAATTGAATCAATACCGACTATGCATATTGGCAGAAGATTGTGAAGGGCCATTCAAAGGTAAGTTAGGTATATTAATGAATTGAGAAGTACATAGTTTAGGGTGGAGGTTGGCATTTTAATGTGCATACACGATTCTTCCCCTTCAAGACTGTCTTGTTCTGCACTTTTCAGTTTCACCTACTGAGGCCTATCCACAATTGTCTATTTACCATTACTGCAGATGCTATGTCCGGCTTCCTCAAATGATTGCAACAGTCATCTAAGAGCCACTTTTGGTCACCTTAGCTCCACTTGATGGACCTCAATGAGAGGAGTGTGACTGCACACTCCTCTCACCTACAGGCTCTCTCACCTGATAATGTGTCCGTCCTCTGTACACGCGAGTGTCAGCATGTCAGGTGCCAGGGGGCGGAGTCAGCTGCATTGTCTGTTCAATCGATTGGTAGGTTTTGCAGTCTTCTGGGTGTCACAGTAGCTGCAGCTGGCTGCCCCCATTTAAGTTGGTTCTTCCCTGGGACTTGGGCTGAAGCCTGTCCCAGACGCAGCAAGACACATGGGAGTTCAGTCAATCATTCCTCATTGATCATTGGTCATTTAAAAATGGCTGCAGAGTTTAACAAATGCAGTACAGTATAGCAAAAACAGCACCATAATGGGCTACGACTCTAAGACAAATTAAGACCAATGCAGACCACAAATGTGTACATTGAAGACGTGGCTCGCTTAATAATGACCAGGCTCTCCAACATGACCCCGAGAGAATTTACTTGACTGTATTTGTATTGTCCTTGTTTTGTGAAGTGTTTCCTCTCCAGACCAATTTAGGTAGTCTGAATTAAATGTAAGTGCAACGTCATTATTTTCGGGGGATGTGGCAAGCAAAACCTTTGCAACGTTTTCTCAGGCCTTTGTAAATGTTATATAATAAGAAAAACCTCTCAGCTTTGCACGACCGCAATAATATAAAATCACTTTCACTGAAAACCTTGCCATTTCATCGTCAGTCACAGACTTATTTAGCCTGATAGATACACATTTTTGTTCAGAGATTTCAAGGTGCGTGTCATTCTTTACAGGCATCTCTAAAGATATGTGGGAGATGAGACATAGGTCTGCCGCACTTTCATTCAATTTGAAAGGTGGTCCAGACGTTCTTTCAGACACATCATCTGTACTTACCTACCTAAATATGGGAAGATTTTATGTTCATTATTACTGTGCATTGACTGTTATCTCATAGTTTGTCTTTTTTGCTGGTACTTGAGGCCCACTGCTAAGGCCCCTTATCAGTGCATTGATGAGTCCCAGCAGGAGCCTGCTGTCCTCTCCATTCACGCATTGATTGAATATTTTCCTCAGTTGCTTGTCAGAAGTTGTGAATGACAATGAGGGGCTGCAATTAGTTGAAGAAAAGCAGACTTTACTGGTTGCATGACGGGAACCTTCTTTGGCATGATGTATATTTTAGGTATAGCTAAAGGCAGCTTTAGCCTTTTTTTGCCAGAGCATTTATACTAGCAAAATGAGAATGCAAAGGATTTCGCTGTTGATTTACATACTTTTACATACTGTAATAATTTTTTGAACTTTTTGGGTTTGTACAACGTGAACTCGAACCAAAAATATCAGCTATCAGAGCGCGTTACATGAGTACCAGTTTCATTACAGACGGACACATTCATTTTTCTTAGGCACAGGGAGATTAAGTGATTTGCTCAGAATCACAAGATGTTGAGCGTCGGTGCCGAGACTCGAGCCTGGTTCCCCAGCTTCGAGGTCGACCGCCCTAGCCGTTAGCCCACACCCTCTCCCCAATTGATCACTGTTGTAATGCAATGATAACTGGTCAAAAAGTAGTCCCTCTCTGCCACCACATTGCCAGTACTGTCAGTACCTGTGAAATTCTAGGAGAATATTAAAACAAATGATTCCAACTGAGGAAATCAATGAGTAAACATAAACATTAAGGAAGCAAATATGAATGTCAATATGTGCAAGTACAGAGGTGTATTCTGTGTCAGGCAGCGTCAAATAAAAAATGATCAGAATTATCTTTTTTTGTGTGAGGAACTCACGAAATCGTGAGGCTCTTTTAGTCTCTTTTGGCATCAATCCGTGAGACCATAACCAGGACTAAGTGTCAAGATACAATAATGGCTAACCCTTAGGCTCTTAATACATAGCAAACCTACGTAAAATTAATATACACACATATGTAAAAAAACAATACACTTCACAGCAGTAGACCACAGGTGGGTGAGAAGCATGTCAAAAGAGGGTGAAAAACCAAAAACACACTATGGATCAGTCATTGACACATAGCACACATTGATGGATGGTTCACAATCTGTGACTCATTTGTGGGCGGGGGACTCAATTGACGCAGACAGAATTGACTACCATGGGCAGCCATCTGCCTCCTAATAAGGACGAGACTCTTACCTAGTGTTTGAAATACATTTAATGTAGATGTGGTGAGAATTCTAAAATGTAAAGCAGTATTGTGTCATTACTCAAAAACACAACTCAAGCAATGACCAGCGACAGTTCCACTCTGGTCAACTACTCCAACAGGGAACTATGACTAAGTAAAGTGAAGGAATCTTGTAATAAAATCCAATAGGGCATTACAATTGCAAGTCAAAGCAGTGTGTAATTGTGAGACGGCGACACGGACCCCCCTACCCAGAGAACGCCCTCTCACACCTGTACCACCTTCCTTTCCGCCGGGACTGCATCCCCGCGAACGCTTCCCCATGTCGGTAACGGGATCCGGAGCTGCAACCATGACCAAAGGAACCCCGCCTTCCTCTCTCTTCCAGGAGCCAACCAAAGACCTACGATCAGAGGAAGTACAACCCTCTAACCCCGGAAGTCCCACCCCGTGGCAGCGTCAGAACAGGGAAAAGCCGAGACCTGGGACAAGAACGCCGTTGGAGTATCGTGGCAGGACACTCGGACTGGAGCGGAAGAAGGAGAAGAGGCGACCTAAGAGGAAGTGTGGACGGAAGACTGGTGGAGACCCGAGGAGGTGGCTGAAGAGCGACCGTGACTCACTGGAGAGTTGCGGCGGACCGTGTGAGTACCCATAATTCCACCTCAGAGCTCGCTAGGTGCTCGTTGTAGAAACTGTGTAAATATCTTCTCTCTTAGGCACGAACGTAGTCGTAGTCACACTGTATAATAGCTGTAAAGCACCCTCACTGTGTAGAAAATCCTCCCCCTCACGAACTTACCTGACATGCTCTCTTCCCCTCCCTCCCTTCTCGATACCTCCCTTCCTCACGGTCATTTCTTTCTCTCCCTCACTACCCGGGTGACGGTGGAAGTATTCTCCTGGGAAACCCCGGCAGGACTAACTGTCTCTTTTGTCTCTTATTGCCCTCGGAGGTTCCTCCCCGACGTCGGACCCGCCAGAAGACCCTGAAGAAAGAAACTGGACCCAAGCTCCGAAGCGGAACCCAGACCCTCTCATATGGATTTTGTTCTTATGTCCACCCCTCTTGTTTTCTGCCCTGTATCTAAATAAACACCGGCATAGCCCACTATATCCGGCCTCCTTGCCTGCTTTCTCAGCCTGCAGTACGCCCACCATCACAGTAATGGATAAAGAGAATGAATCTGTAAACTCTTACCAAATGTAATATCCAGTGGGGAACAAAACCCGAAACTGCAGGTTGCAAGGAAATTTTTCTAGACACAGCGCAAGTGCATGCACAGATGAAGGCTCTGAGCAAAATGGTAGGAGAAGGGCTAAGATATTGCAAAGTCTTAACTGCTGTGTGAGAATAGATATTGTCAACAAACTTCCCCCTGCCCAAGGGGCACAGTGTTTAGATCCAAAGTCTACTACCATAAACGGTTGCAATAGCTTGGCCAATACCTAGCAGTCTAGCTGTGACAGCTTGGCCAAATTCTTCAATGACAAGATCAGAATGATTGTGCTTTCCTTGGACAGTCACTCACAGGCTCACTTTAGCAACTCTTCTCAAACAATGAAGGTAAACTCAACCCTAGATAACACTTTGATCCCCATACCAGAGGCCTCTCCCCAAGCAACTACCAGCATCAACCAATGTTCAAGACCCTCCCCTACACTAAGTGCTGGAAGGCCTTCATACCACTCACAGAAGAGGACATTTCCATTTCCAAATCCAAGCCCTCCTCTCACTATGCAGACCCACTTCCTGCCTCCCCGACAAAAAGCCTCAACCACGCCCTTATCTACCTATGTACCAAGATTATTAAAAACTTCCTGAATAACAGGCTGATACCTGACTGCCTCAAACAAGGTTACATCACCCCCCCTTTAAAAAATCCCAATGCAGACTCGAATGATTCCAACATTTCAGATCCATCACCAACCTTCCAATCCTGGCAAAAACTCTTGAGAAATTAACACTCTCCCAACTCAACCAGCACTTGGACTCCAATAACCTACTTGAGTCACACTAGTCAGGTTTCAGGAAGGAATACAGCACTGAAACAGCTATACTGAATATAACAAATGACATTCATAAATCCCTAGACTCAAACATACGTTGCCTGGTCATCCTCCTTGACCTATCAGCAGCCTTGAACATGGTAGACCATAAGTTACTTATAAACGCTCTACAACAATGAATCTGAGCAGATAGCACTGTTCTGCAATGGATCACCTAATTTCTCTAAAACCGATCCCAACTCATAAAAATCAACAACATGATGTCCAATATTTCACCCTTCACCCATGGTGGCCCACAAAGTTGGGTCGGCTCTCCGCTACTCTTCGACATTTACGTGGAGCCCCTAACTGCAATTCTGAGACAAGCAAGTATTGCCAATGACCTCTACATTAATGACACCCAGCTCTACCTAGAAATATCCTACCTGAATGACATACCCCAGCTCAACGCCACACTCATCTAAAAAAAACTGAAATTCGAGTCTTCTCCAACCACGGCCACTCACCACAGTTCCAATATTGGATAAAGAATTTGGATGCCCTGAACTGTAAGCTTACATTTGCGGACTCCACCAAATTTCTAGGGATCCGACCGGACTTAAAATTAAACATGAACTCACACATAGGGACACCTTATATAGCTTCAAACTCCTCCACAAAATCAAGCCCTTCCTCCTTCCTAATGACATAAAAACTGCAACACAGGCACTGGTTCTGTCCAGACTAGACTATGGAAATGTATCACTCACAGGAACAGCTAAAGCTCATGTTGCCCCAATGAGAGCCATCCTAAATTCAGCAACAAGAATGGTCACCAGAGGAAAAAAACATGATCACATCTCTCGCACTCCAAAATCTACAATGTGTGAGCGCAAAATCCGTTCCGCTCGCGGATTTTGCGGATTTTCGGTAAATCCGCAATCCGCGAACTCCCGCAAATTTACAGAAAAACTGCGAATCCGCGAGCGGCGGATCTGGGGGGCAAAAGTTCAAGCCTTCAAGCTTGAAGTTGTTGTAAGTATTTTAGGATGGCGCCGGCAAGCTGCCAGCGCCATCCTAAAATAGTTACTAAGTTAGCTTCAACAGGAAGCACTAATAGATAAAATAAGGCAGGTGTTCGAGCACCTGCTTTATTTTATCTATTAGTGCTTCCTGATGAAGCTAATTTAGTAACTATTTTAGGATGGCGCTGGCAGCTTGCCGGCGCCATTCTAAAATAGTTACAAGATGATGGATGGACAGCTCACTCAAGGGACCCCTGAGCACATCGGTGCGATTGCATAGTAACACACACATGGCCGCTGGAACTAGTCGAAGCTCAAATTCAGTGACTCATTCATCAGCCCAAAAACAATCATGAGCGTCGTCGAGGCTGGGCAGGTGTGCCTTCTTCCCAAATCTACCGTCGAAAATCAGCTGTGATACTGGATAGAGGCCTTTGTATCCTTGACTTTCACGAGTGCAATCCTCGTGCTGTTCCTGTGACCAGGACCTTTTTTCTCTTCATCTGCTGCTCTGATCGGTCTCTGACCATTTATACACACAAGAGGCACTTGAACTCACACAGAAGACCCCCCCATTTAAAAAAAATCTGCAAAATCCGCGAATCCGCAAATTCGTGGATTTTGCGGATCCGCGAATACGCAAATCCGCAAATTCGCGGATCGTGAATCGGCGAAATCCGCCCATGCTTACTACCAATCGAAGTATGCTGCGGTTTCAAAACTGCCTGTCTTACTTACAGATCCCTACACACTGGCAAACCAGATTACCTTGCAGCCAAACTCACAAAAGCATGCCAATTGCGAAACCTACGAAGTTCCAAAAAACTCCTTCTCATCCTCACCAAAACACATAAACAAAAAGCCCTCTCCTGCTCATTCTTTGGCAACGCCCCATAAAATCTGAAACTCTCTCCCACTACACATCAGATCCAACCCCTCCATTTCGAGCTTCAAGAGACAACTAAAATAATTTATCATAAATGAACACCTTTATCCCTCCAGGAATTAATCTATTCTATTGCACCATGGAAACTCAACCTAACCACATGTTACCCATCCAGCAATCTCTACACAACACTTGATGATCAACCCCACAATCATGATACAGGATTACTGAATAAGAATGAATAAGCTCTCAAAATTGTTATCTTTTTATTGCTCTGAGATTGACTGAAACTTTTTCTAAACTCCCGAAATGTTATTTTTATTGTACTGTGTTTGTCTCAAAATGGTTGTAACATTGCTGTAAAGCACTCTGATGCCCCTCAGATCTTGCCAGCGCTATATAAAAGTCCCAAAAATATAATAAATATAAAAAATAAATGTGACTTTCATTTGAACAACTGTGTTTTCTGTAAGAGTTAAATTTCCGATCCCTTAGATTTGAGGTATATTAGATCTTTTTCCTCTTCATGTAATGGGATATGCTGTTACTGTTCAGTGAGGTAGTGACTAGCATTTTACTGAGGGGCATAGCAACAGCATGTCATGAGAGAGGGTAAGGGCCATTTGTATGGACAGGTCCGAGAAAATGCATGTAGCTGGTGAGTTGCTATTTAAAGCTAAAGATAGTACAATGCTAAATGTGATTAGGGGCCAGGTTACAGGGGCAAACCTGCAATATATATTCCTTCCCAAACTCAGTGTGACAATGGTCTGACTATTGTGTGGTGGAAGAGTCAATGTTCATGCTAAGAAAGCATGTCAGCTCAAAAAACAATGTTTCCCTTGGGGGAAGCCATAAGTCTAAGCCCCCTGTCTTAAATAACCAAAATACACACACACATCTTAGTAGGACAGACTTTTAGTCATGCATAATAAAAAGAGGCTGATCCAAAAGTATATGTCAAGAAATTTACATTGGGTGCTTCAGTGAAAGGCACAGTGAATGTGACATATGTGAGTATAAGTATGCTAAGTGTAGGTATAACAGAAGAAAACCTAATCAATATAGTCCTATCTACAATTTTCAATAGTGACTCATTTTTCGAGTTCAAATGGCAATCAATGGCAGTCTACATTTCACAGCATCGATGTTTTGATCCCTATATCATACCTTAACAGAGTCTTCATCAGTACTGATAGGTAGTACCATTCAAAGAACCAAAATAAATCAATTGTCTAGCAGAGGCTGCTCTTCAGGCCTTCACAGACATGAATTCTCCAGTAGGGAATAGGTGATAGCCAAACTAGAATTAATTAATAAGTCCCTGCAAAAAAAGCCACCATCTGACTAACCCTTAGGACATATGGGGCCTTGAAGCTGACTAAAACAGGGCAAGTGAGTCAGTGGTCAGAAAGCAGGTGCGAAAAATAGCACCAGGGAAAAAGAGGGTGCAAAGCACAGTGTTCGGTAGACTCTGATCACACTGTCAACTTTAGATAACAAACTAAACTCCAACCATGCTGGCAAGCACCAACCTTTTTACAGAAGAGAACGAATGTTGAAAAGGAGTAAGTGCTAAATTGTAAGGCTGTATATTGTCTAGCAATTGTTTTCAGTAACAAGAATAGCAGTCTGACGGCAACCTACTCCTAGCTAGCCACACAAAATACTATTGAGTATTCACAGAACTATAGGAAGGATTACAGGGGGTTTACACTCCACTCAGAAGCCTGTAGCAGGATGATGTCTCCAAAGAAAATACTGCGTAGTGCAGGTTCCTTGGCAATTTCCAAACATGCAGATTAGTTACAACAATGTCAGGGGTATAAGCTGTCCTTTAATAGAAGCCGAGTGAATGAACAGGAATGAGGACATTGAGATCAGTGGGATGTTTGAGGTTAATGTGCAAGGAGAAAAAAAGGGACCAGTAATGGAAATTCACACCGCAGTTTCTGGTGTTGGTGCCATGTTCTTTAGGGGTGATGTTGATTTGTCTTGTCCTTTACCAGTGCCTTGGCAATCTGCTGTAGCCCCTTCCCATGGGAGCTCGAGGTGTGGTGTGTTTAATTCTGTCTGTCCTGGAGGCTGAGCTGGAGGACCCGCTACTACATTCGAGGTTGAGTACAGAAGTCCACTAACCTGTTTAGAGTACTCAGTGGTCTTTACATCAATTGTTATGGTTATGATCGTGATCACAGTATCCAGGATACTGTATTTGATGTTCTTCTGTCATTGTCATTGGTGGAGTGCCAAAAATCTTACTCCTAAGGCTGGTATCTGGGGAGCAATCAGCGAATAAATAGAGCAGCCTTCAAGCAAAAATGAGTCATTCTACTTTTAATCGCTCCTCAGAGGATCATCTGGGGATTTTGTGATAGGGCAAGAAATAGGCAATGATGGGATGTGGACAGTTGGACTTCGAAGCATTGTGGTGCCATATTGAATAAGCTCTTGGAATTCCTCTGCTTCCGTAAATTGCATGGTATATAGCATTGGGGACAGTACAACCAGGAATGCAATTACACTAGCTTTCTCTACTTCTTTAGAAATCCCATAAAGTCAGATGTTGTTGCAGCAAGAGCTGTTCTCCAAGGTGTCAAATGTCCTCGGCCCAGTCCAGCTATATGTGTAACCTTTCCTCAACGTCATCAGATCTCTTCTCAAAGGATTCCAAGTGCTTAGGCAAGAAGCCAGTTGAATAAATGTCACAAGGCGTGTTTGTGACCTTTAACTTAATTGTACACATTTTAAACCCTACATTTGAGGTATATTTCTTGGTCAATGTAAGTGTCACATTTCCTTTTCATAGAGTTTAGACATGCAGAGTGCTTGGTATAAAAATTGTCTAAGAAAAAAGAAGCCGCTGCACTTGGCACTGCCAAGACGTGTGGACTGTTGCAGCTGGTCTGCTCTTCAGGGCCAGAGTAGGCAGCCAGATAAAAGCAAGGTGTCACTGTGGTGGAAGAAGAAATATGGATAATAACTTCTAACTCTCAACACTAAATACGGAGTTCACAGGTAGAAAGAAGAGGAAAACGTACAATCCACCTAATTGAAATCTAGAATATTGGAGATTTGAAATAGGAGTTTTATGAGGAAGGAGCTGTGAAAGTCAAAACAACATTATTAATCATTGGCAGGGTCAGGAGATCTGGAACCCCATTTGCACAGGCAGAGCAAGAAGATGAGAGACTGTTTACAATGTAAGTGAACTCTTTAGACTGGATCTTACAATCATAAGCAGTGATGAGCAGATCAATGTTTCTGCATCTCCAATGTGAAAAGGTTCTGCATAGAAATGTGTGTTGACAGGATGAGAAAGATAACTTCCTTCCAACTGTGTCAACTGTTCCAATTGCAAACACAGGTCTGAGAAGTCCTACACCAAAAATTGAATCAATACATACTATGTATATCAACAGAGGTTTGTGAAGTGCCATACAAAAGTAAGCTAGGTACATTAATGAATTTAGAAGCACACAGTTTAGGGTGGAGGTTGCCATTGTAATGTGTAGACAAGATTCACCTCTCTCAAGATGGCACTCTTTCTGCACTTTTCAGGTTCACCTATTGATGCCTATCCATAATTGTCTAATAACCATAATGCAGATGCATTGTCCGGCGTCCTTGAATCATGGAAAGAGTCATCTAAGAGCCACTGGTGGTCACCTTAGCTCCATTTGATGGAGACCTCAATGAGGAGTAGTGTGACTGAACACTGTCCTACGGGTTCTCTCAATGGATAATGTCTTCGCTCTCTGTGCAAGGGAGTTTCAGCATTTTCGATTCATTGGTAAGTTTTGCTGTCTTATGGGTGTCACAGCAAATGCAGCTGGTTGCCCCCATTTAAGTTTGGCTGAAGCATGTCCCAGAGGCAGCAAGACACATGGGCCTTCCTCATTGATAAGTGGTCCTAAACATCATGGACCATTTCAAATGTCTTCAGAGTTTAACAAATGCAGTACAGTATAGCAACAACATCACCATATTGGGCTGCAACTCTAATACAAATGCCTGTTAAAAATGTGTATATTGAAGACGTGGCTCTCATAATAATGACCAGGCTCTCCTCCTTGACCCCTGAGAGATTTTCCTTGACAGTATTACTATTCTCCTTGTTTTGTGAAGTGTATTCTCTGCAGAACAATTTAGATAGTATTAAGTAAAGGTAAATGCAACGTCATTATTTTCAGGGGATGTGGTAAGAAAAACCTTTCCAACGTTTTCGTAGGCCTTTGTAAATGTTATATATTGAGAAAAACTTCTCAGCTTTGCACGATTTCAATAATATAAACTCATTTTCACTGAAAACCTTGCCATTTCATAGTCTGTCACAGACTTATTTAGCCTGATAGATACACATTTTTGTTCAGCGATTTCAAGGTTCATGTAATTCTTTTCAGGCATTTCTAAAGATATGTGGGAGATGAGACATAGGTCTGCCGCACTTTCATTCAATTTGAAAAGTGGTCCAGACGTTCTGTCAGACACATCGTCTGTACTTACCTACCTAAATATGGGAAGATTTTATGTTCATTATTATTTTACATTGAATGTTATCTCATAGTTTGTCTTTTTTTTAGTACTTAAGGCCCAATGCTCGGCCCATTATCGGTGCATTGATGAGTCCCAGCAGGAGCCTGCTGTCCTCTCCATTCACGCATTGATTGAATATTTTCTTCAGTTACTTGTCAGGAGTTGTGAATGACCATGAAGGTCTGCAATTAGTTGGAGAAAAGCAGACTTTACTGATTGCAGGGCGGGTACCTTCTTTGGCATAATGTGTATTTTTGGTCTGGCGAAAGCCAGCTCTAGCCTTTTTGTCAGATCATATTTATTAGCAAAATGAGAATATAAAGGCTTTTGCTGCTGATTTGCATAATTCTACATACTCTATTTTTTTTTGCATTTTTGTTGAGTTTTGTATAGAGCAAACTCGAAGATTTCAGAGAGCTTTACATGAGCACAATTTTGTTACAAACGGACATATTAATTTACGTTAGGAACGGGGAGATTAAGTAATTTGCCCAGAATCACAAGATATGGAGCCTCGCTGCTGTGACTCAAACCCGTTTCCCTAGCTTTGAGGTCAACCGCTCTAGCCGTTGGACTACATCCTGTCTCCAGGTGATAATTGTTATAATGCATTGATAACGGTCAAAAAGTAGTCCGTCTCACCATACAGCCAGTACTGTCAATGCCTATGAAAGGCCCCACTCCCTTGCAAAGCATCTGCCCTGTGTCTCCCAGGTAGTTAAATTCACCAGGCCACGCTGCTACCACATTATACAGTTTAGTTGGTTGTTCAACTCTAATGTATATTTCCAAAGGGTCACAGCAGCAGTTGCTGCTGTTTAATCCTGTAAAAATAAAAGAGAACCCCAGAAGCAGTAATTGTAGGAGAATATGAAATCAAAAGCTTGTTGGTTGGTATAAGATGAATCCATCTGAGAAAATCAATAAGTTCACAATAGGGAAGCAAACATGAATGTCAAGATGGCACCTACAGAGAGGTATTCTGTGTCAGGCAGCAGCAAATAAAAAAATACAAAAATGATTAATTTTTTTGTGTGAGGCGATCTTGAGTCTAATGTGGAATAGTCATTGATGTTTCGGTCTCTTTGGGCATCAATCCGTGAGACCATCACAAGAATTAAGTGCCAAGATACAATAGTGGCCACTTGGGAACATTGTTTTATTTGGTGCAAGGCGGCCTGCGACCCGCTGTGGAAGTACAAAAGCACTACTAGTACCAGAAGGCCACTGGCTGTGGCCACGCCCACTGGGGTGGGGACTGCTGATATATAAGTGCTTCTAAGACTGCTGTGCCGTCCTACCCATCACCCATGACTAAGTGATGTTAAGTACGAAACGCTTCAGAGAGGAATGGACTTTTGAACCTGTTTGGCATATATATATATATATATATATTCAAAATTGCTCGCTTCAGCCACCAACTCCCATAGGGTCAGAAAGAAAAACGAGGCAGACCCTTCTCGGTGCTTTTTTCAGTTTATTTCAAACACCAGTCCTCACGACGCGTTTCGGCAGATCCCTGCCTTGATCACATGACAACACGTCAGTGAAGCACATCCCTTTTTAAAGTGCTGGTGCTCATTAATAGACATAAAAGAGGTATTAACATATATACATGACGGTAATCCGTCTTTCTGCACTTGGTTTTCATAAATGCAAACCTTTTCCGTTTTTTGTGATTATATGTAAAATACATTTGTGCAATATGAGAATTCTATAGTTATTTATGTCCACCATACAGTATAACTTTTCACCATTGTCACCAATAATACTTGTAAAATACAGTTTTCACTCTTCACATATACTCAAATGTTCTGTATAAATACATATTGTAAACCTTTATATTGGAATGACATAATTACGTGAATGTATATTTTTTCTCCTTTCTCATTAGAATTTTCTTATGCTTATGTTTCCGATACCTCTCTTATTCAAATCCTACTATTGTGCTTCCCCTGGAACATCCCCTAGTTAGCCTTTTTAGTGTTTCACATCAAAAAGTGCTATTTAAGTGCATATAAATAATAAAGTGCTGGTATACTGCATTAGTTTCATATGTGCGGTATATATCTATTCTGTTATACTGTTTTCTGTAAGACGGCACTCTTCACGCCAAGCAGGATGCAGGTTAAATGGATTTTCATTTAGCTGGGTTTATAAAACATGATTCCCACAATTAATTTTAAATAAATATACCAATAAAATCCATTAAAAATCAATTTCATGTTTAAATATATAAAATTTCCAATCCATCTAAGATCATAAAACCAACATATAAACACATTTTGTAGAAAAAATATATATATGTATACGGTTTCAACAGTTAATTTTCACAATAAGTTAAAATACTTATCAAAAATTCATAAAATTAACGTATTTGCAGATCTACTTTATACAACGAGTCATGTTTTTCTTTCTAACTTGACCCTTATTGTTCTTATGTTCAGTTAGCTTTTCTCATCTCCTGAGTTATTCTAGTGGCCATATGGATATTTTAGTCTCGTTTTAATCCAAGTAAGTATACATATCTTCCCCCATATTTAATCCATTCGGTTGTTTGCTATCTAATAGCAGAATATAATGGGTTTCCAGGCGACGTAATGCTCCTTCCCTGTTACCTCCCCTTCTTTGCACTGGGACGTTGTCTATGAGGTAATATTGCAGATCTTTGGGTTTTCCACCATGATATTCTTTGAAGTGGCGGGCTACTGGATAGCTAGGGTCGCTATTAGTTATCGCCCTGAGGTGTTGTAATATTCTCTGGTACCCTGGGAGTTTTGTACTTCCTACGTACCTGAGACCACATCCACACTCTAGAACGTACACTACATAATCATTTCTACAGGTTAGATGTTGCCTGATCATATATGGTTTGGGACTAAAGGCTGTCATGTATGACGTTGTATTTTTTCCATGTGTACAAGCTTTACAGCTGATACACTTGAAAAATCCTTTTCTAGCGCTGAGCCAGTCCGTGGTATTCTCACATTCCGGGCTACTCTTTACTAGGGTATCTGCCATTGAAGTTGATTTTCTGAACGTTATAGTCGGCTGTTCTGACAATGATTTCCCAATAATTGGATCGTCTTTGACTATATGCCAATTGTTTTTAAATATTTGGCGCAGGGACTTGTGCTGACGATTATACGTTAGTATCACTCTTGGATTTCCCTCCATTTCTACTGTGTTGGGTTTGAGGCCTTCCAAATCCTTCTTACTGTGTAGCAACAATTCCTCTCTAGGTCTAATTCTAGATTTTTTAATTGCGTTCTTGATACATTTGGCACTATAGCCCCTTTCTAAAAACCTCATTTTGCTTGCTTGCTGATTCTTAGACAATTCTACCTCATTGCTACATATCCTACGTAGTCTAAGCATTTCCCCATAGGGGATGCTTTGAATGAGATGAACAGGATGTGCACTTGTTGGGTGCAAAAGTGAGTTTCCAGATGTTTCTTTCCTGTATAATGTAGTACGTATTGTCTGATTTTCTATCTTAATCAGGACATCTAGGAACGGTATTTGTTCCTTACTTATGTGTGAGGTAAAGTTAAGGTTAATCTCATTGTCATTCAACTCTTCAATGAACTTTTCTGCTTCTTCCTTTGTCCCATTCCATATGATCATTAAATCATCAATATATCGTAGCCACGATATAACTTTATCTTTAAAGGTGTTGTTATGTTTTCTCATTAGGACCAGCTCCTCCCACCAACCCATAAACAAACAGGCATATGTGGGGGAGAAGCTGGCCCCCATTGCTACACCTTGCACTTGTCTGAACATTTGTTTTTTAAAGAGAAAGAAATTATGCTCTAGACAAAAGATTAGAAGATCCATCAGCATTTTGTTATGGCCAGTATATTCAATGGGTCTCCTTGCCAAAAAATATTCTACTGCCTTTATGCCATCGATGTTACGTATGCAAGTATATAATGATGTTACATCTAAAGTGATAAGCATGTAACCTTCTTCCCACTTGACTTTTCCTATTTTTCCCAAAAAATCTCCTGTATCTCTCACATAGGAGTTTAACCCTTGTACATGTTCCTGGAGGAAAAAATCAATATATCTTGATACATTTTCAAGAGGTCCATCACAGGCGGCAATGATTGGGCGTCCTGGTGGATGATCTTTACTCTTGTGTATTTTCGGGATGAAGTAAATTACCGGAGTTTTTGGAAAGTCTTTCTTTAAGAATTTGAATTCTTCCAAACTCAGTAAACCTTTGCTCTTCCATGCTAGTAGTTTGCTCCAGAGTTCATCTTGCATCTGCTTATATTTCAGGGGCGTGCTGTGATGGTAACACTGTATGTCATTTAATTGTCTCTCTGCTTCAGACAAATATTCTTTGAGGGGCCACAGCACTATATTCCCCCCCTTATCTGAATTCCGTATCACAATGTCTTTTCGCTTTTTTAATTTCTCCATTAATGCCCCATAGTTTCTTTCCTGAGTGGTAAGTTTCCTTTTTGTATTTGTTATTTTCATAATCAATTTTTTTTTTGTGAAACAACCACATCACTGAAAACATCGATGGCATCTTTTGTCATTATCGGTACAAATTTAGATTTTTTTTTAAACGGGGTTTCAGGCTTTTTGTTTCCCATATTGTCTATATCTTGGGTGTTCAAAATTGGAAATCCCCCCTGACTTACTTGGCTTCCTTGAGGGGTACTTTGTGTTTGGTTGTCAGGTATGATGTTTACTATGGATTGAACATCCCTTAATAATTCAAAGTCACCAGCTGATAAGTTAGGCATGGCCGCTGTGTCCAACGTTGAATTGTTGGGCCTCGTTTTAGTGCTCGCCTGTTTATGATATTTGCACAGTTTTAATTTTCTTATAAATTGGTACACATCGGCCCTAGTTTTCGTGTACTGGAAATTGGATTCCGGGCAATATGAAAGACCCAGCGATAAGAGTTGTTCTTCTGCTGTTGTTAAGTCTATTCCTGCCAGATTGATAATGGTGTTAGCGTTGCCAGAGGTGATTACAGGTTCCATTATTTTGTTTTCCTGTTTGTCCATGACCCCCTGCCTTTGCCTCCTCTCTTTGTTGCGTTGTTTGTTTGCGGTCCTCCTCGCCCTCCTCCTCCTTGTACGCCGTTTTTTGCCGATTGTACGGTGCTTGAACGTAGAGTTTCTCGCCGGCTTTGCCTTACGTATTCCAGTTCCTCGGCCGGAGTTAATTTGACAATATCATCCAGGCCCTCTGAGTCAGAATTGCTTTCCACTATCCCGCTGCCATCCGACAGTGATGAGACTTCGGGTTCTGATTCATCCACATGTGCCGGTGGTTTATTACCATTTTGCATACCTTTTTGAGCTTTCTTTGCGGCTGTTTTTCGCATCACATCAAATTTTCTTGCAAAGGTAAAGATTTTTCCATCCTCATAGTCTTGTTTGTCTCGTCTAAATTTGTACTGTTTTCTTGCTTTGATTTTTTCCTCCTCTTTTTCAAGTCTTTGTTCCATTTCCTCGTTGTACTTAGTTTTCTGGTCTTGTGGGTCACTCATGGCTTCTATTTCTTTTCTTAAACTCTCAATCTGGGGCACTAGTTCCTCTCTGTCGCTTTCTGCGTATTTTACTAGTAACTCCACCAGTTTTCGTGAGGAATATATATATAATGTATGAACCAAGGCCCTTGCGCTAGAGAGTGCACTCAGTTGCTGCTCCACCCCATAGGGAAATTGTAGCCTCACTGCAGCTAGCGCCCTCTGTCATCCATGGATTGTCTTGGCTAGACGCGTTTCGAGGCTCCTCGCCTCTAAGTCATGAGCTAGTGCAGGAGGCATTGAAGTAACATCACCTGTGTTTTATAATTGAACCACCTTTAGTGGGTGTAGTTATCGTGACTGCCGCTTGGCATGATGGACAATGTAGTCCCAACATATAATGTTGTAGTCTCCTTAGTAGGCTCCATGCCTCCGTACACATTTGAAGCTTTTAGTAAAAACCTTTAGTAGGAAGGGATTTCAGGGAGGGCGGGCTATTTTTCGCAACAGGGAGCAGCATGCTTACAAATTAAAACATTGTTCTCCGCAGCTTTCCTTGTGTTTCAGGAACGGTGCATATCTCTTTGAACGTGGCTCGGGCAGCCGCGTGTATTTGCTTGAACCAAGGCCCTTGCGCTAGAGAGTGCACTCAGTTGCTGCTCCACCCCTCAGGGAAATTGCAGCCTCACTGCAGCTCGCCCCCTCTGTCATCCATGGATTGTCTTGGCTCGACGCGTTTCGAGGCTCCTCGCCTCTTAGTCATGAGCTAGTGCAGGAGGCATTAAAGTAACATCACCTGTGTTTTATAATTGAACCGCCTTTAGTGGGTGTAGTTATCGTGACTGCCGCTTGGCATGATGGTCATAGTAGTCCCAACAGGTAATGTTGTAGTCTCCTTAGTAGGCTCCATGCCTCAGTACACAATTGAAGCTTTTAGTAAAAACCTATAGTAGGAAGGGATTTCAGGGAGGGCAGGTTATTTTTCGACCCAGGGAGCAGCATGCTTTCCGGATTAAACATTGTTCTCCGTAGCTTTCCTCGTGTTTTTGGAACGGTGCATATCTCCTTGAACGCGGCTCGGGCAGCCGCGTGTATTTGCTTGAACCAAGGCCCTTGCGCTAGAGAGTGCACTCAGTTGCTGCTCCACCCCTCAGGGAAATTGCAGCCTCACTGCAGCTCGCCCCCTCTGTCATCCATGGATTGTCTTGGCTCGACACGTTTCGAGGCTCCTCGCCTCTTAGTCATGAGCTAGTGCAGGAGGCATTAAAGTAACATCACCTGTGTTTTATAATTGAACCACCTTTAGTGGTTGTAGTTATTGTGACTGCCGCTTGGCATGATGGACATAGTAGTCCCAACAGGTAATGTTCTAGTCTCCTTAGTAGGCTCCATGCTTCCGTACACAATTGAAGCTTTTAGTAAAAACCTTTAGTAGGAAGGGATTTCAGGGAGGGCGGGCTATTTTTTGCAACAGGGAGCAGCATGCTTTCCGGATTTAAACATTGTTCTCCGCAGCGTTCCTCGTGTTTCAGGAACGGTGCATATCTCTTTGAACGCAGCTTGGACAGCCGGGTGTATTTGTTTGAACCAAGGCCCTTGCGCTAGAGAGTGCACTCAGTTGCTGCTCCACCCCTAGGGGAATTTGCAGCCTCACTGCAGCTCACCCCCTCTGTCATCCATGGATTGTCTTGGCTCGACGCGTTTCGAGGCTCCTCGCCTCTTAGTCATGAGCTAGTGCAGGATGCATTGAAGTAACATCACCTGTGTTTTATAATTGAACCGCCTTTAGTGGGTGTAGTTATTGTGACTGCCGCTTGGCATGATGGACATAGTAGTCCCAACAGGTAATGTTGTAGTCTCCTTACTAGGCTCCATGCCTCCGTACACAATTGAAGCTTTTAGTAAAAACCTTTAGTAGGAAGGGATTTCAGGGAGGGCGGGCTATTTTTCGCAACAGGGAGCAGCATGCTTTCCGGATTAAAACATTGGGGCATATTATCAAAGGGGTTTATCTCCGCTTTTTTGGCTTTAAAAGCCAAGAAAGCGGAGATAAAATTATCTCCCTATTACCTAGCTGTTGCTAACACCAGTTAGCAACAGCTAGTAGGAGATAGCGACCATCTTGGGCCCCGCTTTGCATGTCAGTGATATTTATCACTAATGACATGCAAAGTGGGCGTGCCAAGATGTTAGCAACTGAAAACAGTCCCTAATATTGCTATCTCCTATTACCAACTTTTGGAGATATTCGCGCTAAGCGCGAATATCTCCAAAAGCTAACACCTGCCCTGAGCAGTTCTTAGCCATGTTATCCAATGGGAGGTGGATAACATGGCTAAGAGCATTAGCTCGGTAATGCATGAATATCGCTGACTTTTCAGCGATATTCATGCTTTGCGGCGATTTTTATCGCATTTGCGTTAAACCTTGGTAATACCAAGGTTTTTTTGCGGTAAAAATCGCCGCAGCTCAGCGGTAAATTTTTGTCTCTAACCAAGCAATAGCGATAATTATCGCTATTGCTTGGTAATATGCCCCATTGTTCTCAGCAACTTTCCTCGTGTTTCAGGAACGGTGCATATCTCTTTGAACGCGGCTCGGGCAGCCACGTGTATTTGTTTGAACCAAGGCCCTTGCACTAGAGAGTGCACTCAGTTACTGCTGGACCCCTCAGGGAAATTGTAGCCTCACTACAGCTTGCCCCCTCTGTCATCCATGGATTGTCTTGGCTCGACGCGTTTCGAGGCTCCTCGCCTCTTAGTCATGAGCTAGTGCAGGAGGCATTGAAGTAACATCACCTGTGTTTTATAATTGAACCGCCTTTAGTGGGTGTAGTTATCGTGACTGCCGCTTGGCATGATGGACATAGTAGTCCCAACAGTTAATGGTGTAGTCTCCTTAGTGACACATCACCACCGTCCTGCCCTTAATAAGACATATGCAGGACATGGTTGTCCAACTGTACCTTAGTCCTGATGAAGACCTGCCTCGGTTGTGATAGAATCAGCACCATTGTTTAGGGTCGAAACGTCGACATTATAATACGGATCAGTCCACATCTAAGTTTCAATTTCAAGAAGAGAAAAATGTATCTGTTGAAACTATTGCTTTCAACTTTGGACTGTTATATTGTTACCTTTTTGTATTTATTTATCAACTCACAAACTAGAGCACTTGTCACCATTTCACTTGAACACATATCTGTCACGGATATTTTTATGTCATTTATGTTTAGGACAACCATTTTAAATATGTATCTATGATATATTGATGTCAGATTTCCAAAAATAAGACAACATTGGAGATAATCCTCTAAAAGAGGTGTGTGTGGTCCTTTCTTGCATGCTTTTTCCTTGTCCCAATGTGTTGTTATTATTGGATGAAATAGCTAGTCTAATAATATTGTAGAATAAATTGAGAGGTTTACCTACATATGAGGTTTATGAAAGAAATTGTATTCCCAACAGAACCACTGTCTTTATATAAGCTTGTGACTCCTACATAGATCTTGTTTCTGTAGTCCCGTTTACTGGTGATGGGGGCATAAATGACAGTCCATTTTGTGTTTACTGGGAGCCACCTGAAGATCTTGCATAGCATTCAAAGGATGTAGAAGCAGGCGGGTGAGATTGTGTTGACTTGTTTCTTCATGGACAGCTTGCTAACTAGGATGATGCCGAGGTTGCAGTCGTGGTCTATTAGGGCTGGGATTTGGCCAAGATTTGCAGGCCACCACGTTTCATTCCATGCTGAGGGGTTATTTCCAAAAATTAGACATCCGTCTTGTCTATGTCAGTGTTTAAGGAAGTTGTCTAAATCAAGTAGTGGAATCTCCCAGTGTTTTTGCAATCTCTTGGATACCTGTTATTTTCATTGATAAATCTCAGTGTTTCATCTCTATCAGATATGTCACTCCGCTTATGAACAAGTAATGCATCTCTACTAATTCTACCTGCCCTTTTTCTGACAGCGTTTCTTATCTATTCATAGCCTCTTGTGACAAATCTATCCATAATCATATTTTTTTCAGTTTCAATAAACTATGTACCATACAGTTTCTCTTAGCTTACAAACATTTTCTGAAGGGAATGTTATTCTTCTGCTTACTGGGATATACTGGCGTGCAAAATCGAATTAACCGCTGTCGGTTTCCTGAAAATTCAGGATGCCAGGGTTCCTTTATCAATATAGAGTTCAAAATCAGAAACACTTAAAGCTCCATGTGTGCAAAGCATTTTTGCGATTGAAAACAGCCTGATTGGGCTGTTTCTGACCACAAAAATGCTTTAAAATATTTCCCAAGCACAAATTACAATTTGGTAACACGTTTCCAAATTGCAATTTGATATTTGGGAGGGGCGTGTTTTGGACGACCCTTCCAAATACCAAATCTGAATGGGATGTATTAATGCATTGCGGTCAAATTTCAGTCACACAAAAATAATACTATATTGTCTCATTGAAGGAGGTGATAACCCATTGGCAAATTGGAAGGGGTCCCAATTGGACCACTTCCCCTTTAAGAACAAAAAAAATATTCCTAAAGAGCAGGATCACTGCCGACTCTTAAAAATAAATTTGCATTTTAAACACATTCCATTTCCCTTTTGAGAAATATAGGCTGTGTTTAAAAAAAAAAAGCATTGCTTTATTAAGAAGCATTTACAGAGATGGTGGTCTGCTGATCTCAGCAGGCCACCTTCCCTGTGATGCCTGTGATTCCTAATATGTTGTAAGTTATGACCAACTTCATCAATATTCCTACTCTATAAAGACAAAGTTAAAAACTGGTCATTTATTCCTTTAATATTTTTTAAATTTGTGGAAGAAATGTCTACTTCTATGGAATCCTTAAAGAGTTCTGGGAGATAACCTGGACAACTAATATTCTAGCAGTGCTCATATGTGCAACATGTTTGCATAAGGTATTGTCAGAAGCTGTTTGAATGCAACCCTATATCACTGGCAGATTTGCTCCGAATGTCCACAGGGAAAATACTTTTCACAATATTTCCCCCCTAGGGTGATTACACTCTTTGACAAATTTGGTTGTTGGTTGAGGGGGGAGCAACAGCCGCAATCCTTGGTAAAGTGGAGCACAAAAAGTCACTACATTAAGCTGTGGTTAGCCCCCTGTTACCTTGCCACAAAAGCAGTCAGGCTTCACTTTGAGGCAATATGCAAAGTATTTATGCAGCACACAAACAGTAATGGAGTGAAAACAGAACACAAGAAAAACCCCACCCAATTTAGAGAAATAAAGTAAAATGTTTAAAAATTATATGGCACCAAAATGACAAAATTACAATCAGTAGAACCGGAGATATGGAATTTCAAAATTTCAAGTAAGTAAAAGTGGCTGAAAGCACAAAGAGCCACTTGAGGCAATCTGGTTGTGAAAGACCGGGTGAAAGTTACAAGTTTAGGCTGACCGTGAAGGGGTGTTGACTGGATACAGGGGCCAGGTTATTCCTGCTGAAAAAGATATCTTCTAAAGTCCAGCACAAGAGTTCCATTTGCAGTGGAGGAGGCTGCAAGGAGCAGGGAGAGTGTTGCAGATTGTCTGCACTGTTGTGGAAAGAGCAAAACCAGCATCACTGATGGACTTCACTTTAGCGCAAAGATCCTGTCAGGCATTGTGGATGGATGGTCAGTCGCATTGGCGGTAACCGGGGGCTGTTGATGCTATAGCACAAAGTGTGGATCTCTCAATGTCGATCATTGTGGCAGTTGTTGTAGCACTATGAGTTGGGTACACCGGAGCTTTGTGTAGGCACTCAGTGCAGGCAGCAAGATCTTGGCACAAATGAATCTCCACTTTTCTTCAAGGAGGATCTCAACTGAGGCCACACTAAGTATCCAGGCCCTGGGAGGCACCTCTTGGGGATCAAGAACTTACTCCAACAGAGACCAGCAAGACTCTGAATCCACACAACAGAGACCAGCAAGACTCTGACAAGTTGAGGCAGGTCCAGTTGCAGCAGGTCAGCTGGGCAGTTGGGAGGTCAGTCAGCTGACCTTGGAGCCACTTCACCCTAGGGTGAAGGGTGCAGGTTCAGTCTTTCTTCTCAGCAAGAAGGACCTGCCTTAGGCAGCAGTGCAGCTTCCGAAGTTTCCCTTTACAGAGGTGTCTGGAATTTTCTGCCTCCCTACCCTGATTCCAGTCTGTCAGTGGGAACACTATGCTAGTGTGAAGCCCTTCTTGTGTGAGCTGGGCCATTGCCTTTGAAGTGCATGTGTGTTAGATGACAGACCCGCCCCACCCATTAAACCAAAATGGCTCATCCTGCCTACATCTAGACCCTCTATTGTGATGCTATATGGGAGAAATACACAAAGGTAAACTACACCTAGTGATGTGACCCAGGAATGGGCTAATGGCGCCAAATTGATAGTGCAAGGAATGACAACTTTATAGAAGTGGGATTTTAAGAATTATGACTTATAATCCAACATTAACATTAAATAGGGCTTGAAATTATGTCCTCAAACATCAAACATTGCATTTCTTCATGCTCCCACCTGAATGTTCTCACTTATTAAATATAATGAGGTAATCCAATGTGTTAGAACTGGGGGTCTCTAGTTGGTAGACCTAGGTACCACTGTCCAAATAGGGACCCTTGCTTCTAGTCAGGGTGAAAAGGATGAAAAGGATACACTCTTTAGATGACCCCTGCTCAGCACCTTGGTAGCTTGGCATGAGCAGTCAGGCTTATCAAAGGCAATGTGCAAAGTATTTGTACCAACACTCACAGTAACACAGTGAAAACACCACAAACTGACTTCACAACCATTTAGAATAATAAAGGTATTTAATATAAACTACACAAGACTAAAATGACAAAAATCCAACATACACAGTTCAAGAATATGGTTTCAAATGAGTTCTTAAGGTTGCGTTAAAATGAAAGTTGCGTTAAAATTGTCCACAGTTGCGTCACAGTTTAGCCAACTGTACCTTTAGTTGCAACCAAAGTTCCAAGTGAAAGCTCTAGCGGTGAAAAGCAAGCAATGCTTCAATCCTGAGGCCCTGGGGAGGTGATGCGATAAACCAGCTGGACGTAGCCGGCATGTTGTGGTGACTCCTGTCTGTATGGGGAGGGATGCGATACCTTGTGTGGATTCCGGTGCACAGGTTTCAGTGGAAGCGGCTCGCAAAAGTTACAATGCGACGATCTTCGGAACGGCGACGATCTCAGTTGCGGTGGTGATGCGCGGTGCAGCGTCGATCTTCTCCTCTCGCGGCCCCTCCATGTGATGACGCTGCGACGACTCTCGCAGCGACGTGATGCGGTCCGCAAGCAAGCGGTGCGACGATCTCACCCAGTGACGACAGGCTCTGCGACGATACTCGCAGCGATGGTAATCTTCCCGCACCGGACTGGTACGTCACGCAAGCGAAGGATGCGACGACTCTAGCAGCGGCAACAGGTGCTGCAACGATCTCGGCCTCCCACCACTCTAGATGCAGATGCGGCTATTCAGCCCAGGGATGGCCCACTCAGCCTCTGGGAGCCACCTAGCCCCTGTCACTCACAAACCAGACAGTCAAATCACAAACAGGCCAAGGCACACAGAACGGTCAGACAGGAGAACAGCCACTTTCTAAAACTGCTGTTCTCAAACACAGGATTTAAAAATCACATTTCCTAAAAGATGTGTTATTAAAGTCTTAGTTCAGGGATACCAGACTTTTAAGTCCTACCTTGCTCCCATGGGAAAATATGCTGGTAGCCACTGTGGCCAGCACTCCCCATGATAGCCCATGGGCAAGGTAGCCTTACAATAGTGAAAAACAAAAATGGCTGTCATTCACTACCAGAGCATGTCACCTGCACTAGTACATGCTCTACCTTTCACATACACTGCACCCTGCCCAAGGGGGTAGCTCGAGCCTTCCATAGGGGTGACAAATGCTTACAGAAAGGGAAGGGTTAGGCCTGGTCAGTGGGGACACTGACCAGGTGGACATGGCAGTTCACAGATTGCTCAAAGGCACTGCGGTGGCAGGCCTGAGACACCATTTTAGGGCTACTCATGTGGGTGGCACAATCAGTACTGCAGGCCCACTAGTAGCATTTGTATCACCAGCCCTGGCACACTCAGTGCACTTTACTAGGGACTTCATGGTGATACAAACATGCCAATCAGGGATAACCAATTACAATAATAATTTACACAGAGAGCATTTGCACTTTAGCACTGGTCAGCAGTGGTAAAGTGCCCAGAGTCCTATTGCCAACAACCACAGATCGGGAACAACAAGGGAGGAAGAAGCAAAACGTTTGGGGATAACCCTGCAAAAAGGGACATTTCCAATACAATGTTATATTTGTTATCACTTGTCAAAAAAGCATTTATCAAGAAAAGTTGACAAAAGGGATGCATCATTTCAGGTTCATGCATATAATCAGCTGATGCTAATATGCTTGACTGGCAAATAGGAAATAAAACAAAAGAATAAGCAAATTAATAAAATTTGAATGAAATGGAAGCAAGTTGTAACAAATCAACTTAAAAAATTGAAATGGTGAGGTGGCCAAATCCATTATATTCTTTAGTTAGACTGCCACAAAAGAACAATTAACTTTTCTGTATTAACCCTTGTCTCAGTCTTTGGTCCAATGGGTTGATATTGAGGCCATTCTCAGGCCTTGATAGGATGATACATTTACATATTAAAACAGTTTAAAGATAAAGCTAGCAAAGCTCAACAAAAGTTAATGAAACAAAAAGAAATGCATTAGCTACTACTGCCAAAATATTCAGAGGAGAAAAAAGATTATGAAAAAGCGAGAACAAGTGATTTCCCCATTTCAGTGAACACTGGCGGGAGCAACTGCAATAATGGACACCATGGAACTCTATAACAGGCTTTACAAAATTCTGGTACATGAGTGTAAATGGTAGGATTTTTTAAAACCAATTTGTATTGATATCATCATAGCATAGTAGCACATAACGTATCATGATACATAAGCAACACTTTCGCATCACCCCCAATTATGTATTAAACAGACCAAGGAGTAAATCAATGATATTCTATTACCAAAGAAGTTGTTGTGTTTTATACAATGGCCTTTTGTAGTTTTTACTATGTTAGCCTCACTGTGCATGACACAGGCAACAATAGCTTTGCACACGTTACTACATAATCATGTTTCCTTTTGTGCCACATTATATTTTTACACAGAACCTGCAGAAGTTTTCTTGTTCAGTTCTTTCCTGGGATTTAGTCTGAACAGTAGCAAAGTCAAACAGCAATGTCCCTTGTTATTTTGTTCTGGTCAGGCACTCGCACCTAGTCACAACACAGAAATGCAGCTGTTGTTTATGAGCATGTGAACCTTGTCATATAGGTATCCATATCACTGCAACAGAGAAAGAGAGAGAGAGAGAGAGAGAGAGAGAGAGAGAGACTAATATTTTTTAAGGGAAGATCACAGCTATACCTGATATGTTATTTGTTCATCTGTGTATGCTAAGATTTGAGGTCCACTACTAATCCCAGAGATTTCTGCTGTATAATCAGTTTGCTTCTGTAGAAGAAGAAAGGGGTTATCTATTCTACCTTTTAACATGGCAGGACTTTTCATCAAATAATGTACATTGACAATGCTGATGGTATTTTTGCTAGGCAGTTGTTTTCTAATTGTGGCCCGTATACTGCATTTTGAAGCACGATAGTTTGAATAAATATGTCTCTTTCATATCTTATTGTGGTCAAGTATGAGTGTGTGAGCAAAAGGGAGTGTCCCATCACGTCGATCCTTGTGAGGGTCGGGAGTGTTGTGTTCTGGGGTATCAATTCACTTGTTCCTTTGGTTTGAGTAGGAGGGCAAGTGAGACACTAGAGCTAGTCGGACTCGGGCTAATGGCACTGAGTTGGTAAGTGACTCAGTCCCTAACTACTGCTGTTCGATGGTCTCAAGCATAGTTATTTTCCTGGGCAGAATCCTGCAACCAAATTTTGAGTAGATAAAAAAGCACCTATATCTGGTCTTTCAAGCTACTTAGATGATGAATTTCGAATAATGCGAACTTGAAAGAAATGCTCCCTATGTGGGAGCACAGAACCGCTGTGAAATAGAAGTTTAAATCGACATATTAGGGAGGTCAATGGAAAACTAACTTTGTTGATTAACCGAGCTAGAGTGTCAATACAGAGGTGGCTCAGGGACAGAAGTAGCGAGGGTAGACACAACTAACGCTGGGCAGATGGAAGTCATTTTAACGATAATCTAGTGTCATCGTGTAAATTGTTGGAGAAATATTATGAGTAGGTCTCAGTAAAGACAGTTAACTTTGAGCTTCACCTCTCGAAGGTTCCCAGAAGAAATCCTAAAGTAAAAAAGTGGGTAGGGTAATCTGTGGGAAGTTTTATCCCATTGGTTATGGAGGAGCCAGGAGTCACACCCACCCACTAGCTGGTGCCAGACACAAATGAGGCACCCCAAAGGACACATTTCAGAAACATTTTTGGACCCGCAGAAGAGGACCCGTAGAAGAGGACTAGACCTGGTGTATGTGATCTGAGAGGAGCCCTCAAGGACTGGGCCTGCTTCCTCTTTTACCCAGGACACAGAAATGGACTCCAAGGTTCAGATGACTGACCTCCTCTGTAGCTACAGGTCTACAAAATGCTACAAGATGCCTTTTTTCCAGAAGTACCCAGCTGACCAGTAGCAACTGGATTCGAACTGGACCCTGATAGTGGCCTCTGTTTGTGTGAGTCCTGACACCAAATGCTGTTCTTAAGTTCCCGAGACCCTGAGGCCCTTGGCTACTTCTAACTGGACTTCTGTTATCACATTGTAAACCTTGGATTTGAAAAATATTTGGACTTTCAGACATCTGGAGAATTGGGACTAACCACCCCAGCCTATCCACTCCATTGCATGGGCTGCACTGAGTTCCCATGCTCAGAGCTTATCTGCCACAGCAAATCTGATTCAGAGGACCCTAGGTGAAAAGGTATCCTACCTCGTGGAACTCCAATATTCGACACGGTACACATACAAAATATCGATTTTTAAATATCGATATACAAAAATATCGAAGTTTAAATATCGATGGGACAAAATATCGAAGGTAAGTAATATCGACAGTCTTAATATCGATATTAGTATGATATCAGTAATATCGAAGTTTTAAATATCAATGTCAATAATATCGAAATAAATAACTTCGATGTTACTAATATCAATTTTTAAATAAATTTAGTGTATATTATATTGTATTTATTATGTTTTATTATTTATTTTTAATGTAATTTAATTAAATATTGTCTTTTACTTCTGTAGCGGGTTGTGGGTTTATAGGGGAATAGGGTGGGAAGTAATTTAATTATGTTAAATTAATTATTAATTAGTAGGAATTATTAATTAATTAATTGAGAAATAATTTTTAATTAATTTTAATTAATTGATTAATTGATAAATATGTTCTGTAGCGGGTTATGGGTTTATAGGGGAATATGGTGGGAAGTAATTTAATAATAATTAATTAATTAATATATGTTTGTACATATTTTAATTAATAATGAATTGGTAATTAATTTATATTAATTAGGTAATTAATTAATATAATTTTGTACATATTTATAATTATTAATTCGTTTGTAATTAATTAATATTAATTATTTAATTACATTAATTATAGTAATTTTTTTATATATAATTTTTTGTTATTCTTAATTAATTTGGAAAAAAATTATTAATTATTAAATTAAATTAATTACAGCTAATGTGCTAATATATTTACTTTATTGTTATTGTTAATTAATAATTAATTGGTAATTAAATAATATTAATTAATTTTGGGTAAAGGAGTATTTTTAGGGTTCAGGGTCAGTTTTCAGTTTTTGGGTAAAGGGGTATTTTTAGGGTTCAGGGTCAGTTTTCAGTTCATGGGTAAAGGGGTATTTTTAGGGTTAAGGTTCAGTTTTCAGTTTTTGGGTAAAGGGGTATTTTTAGGGTTCAGGGTCAGTTTTCAGTTTTTGGGTAAAGGGGTATTTTTAGGGTTCAGGGTCAGTTTTCAGTTTTTGGGTAAAGGGGTATTTTTAGGGATAAGGGTCAGTTTTCAGTTCATGGGTAAAGGGGTATTTTTAGGGTTCAGGGTCAGTTTTCAGTTTTTGGGTAAAGGGGTATTTTTAGGGTTCAGGGTCAGTTTTCAGTTTTTGGGTAAAGGGGTATTTTTAGGGTTCAGGGTCAGTTTTGGGTTTTTGGGGTACAGGGATATTTTTAGGGTTCAGGGTCAGTTTTGGGTTTTTGGGGTACAGGCGTACAGGGTAAAAAACAAAAAAATATTACATTAAATCAAATAAATAACATTTAAAAAAATTACATTAAATTATTAAGTGTTTTATTTATTTTAAATGTATACGTATTAGTTTTAATTTTGTTTTAATATTTTTATTTAATATTTGTAAAATTATATGTATTTTAAAATTATTTTTACATTATTATTAATACATTTAAAAAAACGATATTTTTGATTCCGATATTTTTGTACTACGATATTATTTTTTCGATATTTTTGATGTCGATATTTTTGCTCCGATATTTTTGTATTTCGATATTCTGTCTGTCGATATTATGTCAGACATTCATTGGACACACTTGCAGCCTTCCCTTGCTGAAAGATTTTGAGCTCTAAAAAAGAGACTTGACTGGGTGAAGGTGGCAAAAGAATTTCACCCGCAAAAGGACTTCCTGGTCATGAAATATGAATTGCTCCTGCTTGGAACTTTTCCCACAAAAGCCAACAGCTTCAGAATGACCACGTCCAATGCCTATCCAACGTTGTGAGGACTTCCTCAGATATAGCATTGTGCCTTGCCCTGCTCAAGGATTTTGTCCCATGGTAAAAACTCTGGCCAGGTTGAACTTGGCTGGTGTATCCGATCAATGCAGCCCTGCAGTCAGCCTCAAATTGCACTTAGGTCTCAGTTTTCTACTACCATTGGAACTTTGCACTACTTGCTGCTATTTTCTCATAAATCTTTATAAATTCATACCTTAGGTTCCCCTTATTAGATTTTTGTCATTTTGGTGTAACTTTGTTTATTGTCATTTTCTAAATTGGAGTTTTTATTAGGCTGTGTTTTTGTACTTCTAAATGCTTTAAACAGTTTCTCTAAGTTGAGCCTGTCTTATCTGTGCCATATCTACCAGAGGTTAAGATCAGTTTTAAATTACTGTCACCTTTCACTGGAACTAACAAATTGGTACTTTATTACTTGTGGTGAACTGCCATTCAACCCAAATAAGAATGCACTTTCTTACACTACTGATATCAGAAGTTGTGTGAAGATTCCCAATGCCATGGACTGTGTCTATCAGTTACTTGATCCCTTTGCTAATTTGACATTGCTTTTCTCTTAGCTGTGAACAATGTTGTGAGTCTCCACCTAACTAAGAGTCCGCTGACTTAAAAACAGTCTGCAGACACTTGATGTGGAAATGATGAACAAATGATGACAACGACTGGACAGGCTAGCAATGTAGGGGTCTTGCGATATCCTTGTCATATCGCTGAAAGCTCCTTTCTTTGGTCTTCCAGTGAAAGGTCTTTTCCGTGTTCATAAACATTTTGGTTTAACTGCCCAGTGTAACTGAATGACACCAAAGTAAATATGCAACTTTCATATGCATGTCAACAAAAAAGTAAGTACAAGTCTCTCACTTCATCTGCACGCAACCAGGCACAGGGCAGAGAACACACACATGCCCTACCGCCTCACAGGGGTCCACTGCAAATCTAAAGGCACTTGAGTATCCCACAGCAGACAAACAGGCCAAACCTGCAGACCGCCTATATTGTTGATTCCAGGAACAACTAGTGGGGAGCTGGCAGGCCTCACTATTCAGGTCACTTCAACAGGCTAGCACAAAAGGGTTGTATGACGTTACAATGCATTCCGTTACAACGCATGTCTTTTCCACGCATGCGTTGCAACGGAATGTCATTAATTACCAAGCATATGGTTTTACCACGAAAATGCCTTTACCACGCATACCTTTACAACGATTTTCTTTGTATAACTATGCATGATAATGGAATTTTTCATGGTAAACCGACTGCAGGGCTGATTATTTTGTTCAAATTTATAAATATATTTTTAATGAAGCCTAACCCAATAAATTAGTATAATAAAAATAATATACTTAAAGTTTCTATGTTCGCAATTCTCCTTCTTCTTACACAGTTGTAAGTGGTCCTTTTCCTATTTTTCTTGAAAATGCAGTATGTACACGTACGTACGTAATTACGTCATTATTAAGGCTCATCACATGAAGGAAAAGACGCAGAGGAGATCGTTTTATAGGTAAGTTTTATTTTTTTGTCAAAACCCGCTGCTTTTTTTTCGTGGGGGAGATCTCCCCAAGCCCCCTTTTTTTAATTTGACCTTTAATTCACATTCCTTTACTACGTATCTCGTAGTAAAGGAATGCGTAGTAAAGGTTATACATGGTAACCACGCATGCGTTGTAAAGCATGCGTGGTTAGTGTATTCGTGGAAACAGCCGAGTTGTAGTGGCTGTTTCCCGCACAAAAGAACATAGCTGCTCTTCCAGGAATCAGAAAACGTCTTCGAGAGGGGCCTCTAATGCAAGAAGCCATTTAAGGAGAGAAGTAGAAGCCAACGATAATTAGAAGCAAGTGGCGAGCTAACATTTCAAGACTCTTTCTCTCATAAATGCCTCATCTCTCTATTCCGTCCTCTATTTCTCTACGATTCCTGCATCTCACTCATCTTTACCTTTTTCCTGTCTTCCCTCCACTTAACTTTATCCTTTTCCTTGATTTCTCTTCTCCTTTCCTTTATCCCCATTTCTCCTGTATCCTTCCCCTTCTAGCTACATCCTAGCCTTCTCTCCCCTAACATTCTCTTATTATTCCAATTTTTTGTCCGTCCTTTCTTTCATATATATATATATATATATATATATATATATATATATATATATATATATATATATATATATATATATATATATATATATATCTTGTTATTGCTTCTTTATCTCACATCTCATTCCTGACATCCTTTTTCTGGCGCTTTTCTATTCACATTCCCTATCCCTCGTGCCTATACTTAATTACTTCTCCCTTTCTGTCACTTTTTCATCTCCTTCCTTTCTTTCACCCTTTCACTTTTTCCACCCCTGTTTATGCTTATCGTCTATCATCTCCTCTCTAATCACTCCATCCAGTTGCTCCTCCCTCAACAGTAAGCACAGTGCTGTGCTCCAGAAAGGGTCTGTTCTTGGAAAAGTTGGGCAAATGACATTCAATCTAATAACTCGAACATCACAAGTTGGCCCACCCCTCCCAGCTCTGGGCCCAGTTCCACGCACTAGCTGCACCTCTGATAACTATGACCCTCCCTTCAAGAGCTGTATTTGCAATAAAGCTAGCTATTACCCATCAAGGCACACTGTACATGGAAAATCAAGATCCATTTGGAGCAATATCTGTGCCTGAGGAGCACCAATGGCAAGCTATACCTAAACTAGCCTACACCTGACTTTACAGAAAGTGAGATCATCGAATCAATTAAAAATTGAATTCAGGTCACTCTGGTCTTGTGTGCTTTCCTGCTACACACAGATGGCACTTGTTAATCTGGGGTTTGCCGTTTTTTTTGTAACATTTCATAACCACAAAAATGAAAGATTTAGAAACAATATCTACCCAACTGAATAGCACATTTCTTAACTAAAACAAATATTATTTACTACCACTAGTAAGATTAGAATTTATGTTTTGAAATATTACAAAAAGGACGAATACACTTGGGCTGTTGTCAACATTTCTATTTTCGATTTCACAAGAACCGCAACAATGACAGGGAACATAAACACATTAGTCCAGTTCATTTTCAGGGCAGCACATGGCTGTGCGCCAGCAATCATCTCAAAGATACTTGTCAAATTAAATCAGTATATTCTAGATACAAAGTCATTATACAAACACCAATAACCCTGACCTGCCCTGTGATGTGCCAGGCTCTTATAATTAGTGTGCTGTGTGCATGAGAGAAGAACTATAAAACCAAAAGCAGCCCGCATAAATGCTTGTAACAGTCTCGCTCCCATTCTCTCCTTGGTCTATCTCTCTGTTTTCATCGATTCATTCTCTCTCCTTCTCTCCTCTCCATGGCTAGTCTCTCACATTCTCTCCATCTCTCCCTCCCCTCTCCACATCTTTCTCTCTTTCACTCTCTGTTGGACTTGGCCCTTTCTGCAGGGTCAACCCGAAGCATTTTGCATTCACCCTCTTGGTTTCTAAACCATTTTTTGCTGGCCTTAAGGATACTTCGCTTTACCACTGCCAATCAGTGCTAACGTGCCTGTGCTCCATTATTTTAACACAGTAGAATTGGTTTACACCCAATTCACATATTCAATTTACATGCAATTCGTTAGTTAAGTGGTATAACATGTGCCCAGGTCCTTTAAATTAAGTGCTACTAGTGGGCCTGCAGCACTGATTTTGCCACCTACTTAAGTAGCCCTTTCAATATGTTTCAGACCTCCCATTACAGCCTGCGTGTGTAGTTTTAAACTGCCATTTTGACTTGACAAATTAAACCTTTTGCCAGGCCTACACCTCCCTTTTTTAATACACACAACGTGCCCCGGGGTAGGCCCCAGCCAGCCCCTGAGCAGGGTGCAATGTATTTAACACCTTCGATGCTCATGACGGAACTGTTCCGTCATGAGCGTCGGTTGGCCTGTGCTCATGACGGAACCGTTCGGTCATGAGCCCGTTGGCTCATTAGAACCTTCAGCACAGCGCAAGAATTCGTGCTGCGCTGAAGGTGTTAAAAAGTTGGACATGTACTTTAAGTAGGATAGCACTGGGATACCGTATTACATTTAATAAGTGATAACTTTCAACTAGGAGCACGTGGGCTGGTCAAGCTTGGTGTTTGAAGAGGTGCAATTAAAAGCCTTTTTTGATGGCCAAGTCAGATTTTTACATCACAATTCTGAAAATGCCACTTTGAGAAAGTTGGCATTTTATGTCCCAACGATTTGGTGCCTGCATCCTGATCCTGTATCACATGACTAGGAGTATCAGGCAGTTGGTCGTTTGTATTGCTCTTCGACAGTGAGACAAAGGGAAGATAGGTGTTGGAAGGATGGGCCGCTCAAAGTTAACGAGGGGGAGGAGATGTCAACTACCACACTTGCACATCACAAAGGCTCTTCCTGAGCACTCTAACAGAGAGGTTTGACACTAGTTTATTGTTACCTCAAACAAGCTGGGGCCAGGACAGGGATGAAGGAGATGCCTGGCATCTCAGAGGGGCAGAAACATCTTCAAACATCTTCTAATTCAAAGTGGGCACCAGGTATACATTTTGGACCTCAGAATCCAACTCTTCAGTTTACTTCTGGACCTGTGGACTATGCCAAGAAGAAGGACTGCCAAGTGTGAAGTCTGCCCTGCTGACTTGGTTCTCTCCCTAAGGACTGCTGTTGCTACACCAGGACTCCTCTGCTGTGTGCTGCCTGTGGAAACCAGCCTGCCTTTGTGTCCCAGAACACCAAGAACTCCAAGAGTCAGTTGGCTGGCTTCTTGTTCTTAAGCCACAGGGACACAACTGGCTTTTCTGCGCCATGCATCTTTGATGCAGGACAGCACACCACCTTAACAGCTCTGGAAGCTTTATCCTGTGAAATTCATGTTGATGCGGACAACTTGCCCAGAGCCCTGCAGCTTATCGCAGCTCGTAAGCAGGACCACACATCACCTCAGCACCTCCACCAGCCTGACCCAGTGCAACCCATCTTGACGCCGACAACCGGCCCTGCTCAACAAAGCTTGTTGCCTTTTGAATTAAGTCCCTGCTCATCACATCTCGACCTCAGCACTGATGCATCGTTACACAATTCTTCCCAAGCCCAAGTGGCTTCCTCAAGGACAACGCCGAACCTCTCATTGCAAGCTTCCATCGAAGGTCACTGACTTCGCTCCTTGATGCATCTTGGCGCAGGACCTTGCATGGCAAGCTACATATCAATGGTTTCTAGACCCTGGACAATGCAATTCAGCATGAGGACTTCACATCACTCTGCAAATAGAATTTAAGGTACTTTTGCTCAGCAGGTCTAGCTGGGGAACTAGCCAATGTTCCATCTCAGTCGGCCTGAACTTGTAGCTTTGTCCCGGTTCAGTGTAACCAGATAACCAAAGTTGGCACTTTCTGCTTTTTGGCCCTATATTCACTGGAATCTCTCAAACTGAATGTCTATGGTTCTACTGATTTGTTTCATTGTTGTTTTAGTGTCAAATTATGAATGACATTTTCCTCTAGTTTTCTAAATTGGTGTGGGATTTTTTTTGTGGTGTATTCACTTTATTACTGTTTGTGGTGCTGCATAAATACTATACTCATTGCCTCTAAGTTAAGCCTAACTGCTCTGTGCCAAGCTACTGGAGGGTTGAGAACAGGTTATTTGGGCTTTGCTTTTGTTTTCACTGTGACAAGGATTGCTGCTTAGGTAGGATTTCACACATCCAAACCGGTATCCCAATTTCTAACACTCTCTCTCTCTCTCTAGAAGCCACCTGCTGCAATTAACCTTTGGAAGCTCTGAAAAGTGAACTATATACCATTAGTGACCCTTGTTTCTCTAAACCTGCTTCCTAAGTCTATCGCCTACTGGAAAAATGCCCAGTGGAATAAGAGGCCAGTCCAGGAAAGAGTTGGCCTTTCAAACTACCACAGTAGGGTTGAGATGGGTATGTACATTTTAGATGTATGCAGAGCCAAAAATCAGGATCGGGATAAGGTAACATTTTTAAGGACTTTAAAGTACATAGGTAGGATTCCTCCCATATTGGGAAGGTGAATAGGAAAAGATAGAAAAGTAGCCTTAACAAAAGATATCTATGATTTTGAAAATAATATGTTGCTAATTAATATTACAATCATAGTAACATGCACCCGTCTTACTATGAAGTAAGCCGCTTTAGCCACCCCCAGGAACGGGCACACAAAGATCCAACTGATGCAATGCGCAGATGACCTGGTTCTTTTGGATCACACCAAAATTGGATTGCAAAAAGCACTTACAGTTCTCGCAGTCTATAATGTCAAAAACAAGTTGGTTGCTAACCCAACCAAATTTAAAATAGTGATTTTTAGCCACTATCCAAAAAAACAGGGGCCATGTGGACGCTGGGTCCGTTGACCTTGGACCGTGTACAACTTTATAACTATCTAGGGGCATGGCTTAGCGAAACGGGCCACCCATGGATTTCATCTTAACACACTGCAGGAGAAAGGGAAAAGGGTCACCTACGCTCTCTGCAAATTACACGCCACCCTAGATAGCCCAACAACAACTGCCATTCAAAGAGTACTGAGGGCGAAACTACTACCATCTATCAATTATGCCCAGCAGGCCTTTCCAGGGAAATTTGGGAATGACCTAGAAAAAATACACTGTACTGCCTATAAAAACCTATTTCGCCTACCAGCTTGCACCAGGAACAACTTAATTTGTCTAGAGTTTAACCTCAACCAACAAAAACTGGAAGAGATGACAGATCTGAGTAAATACTTCTACTTAACAACGGCAGCCCCAGAGAACTCAATGAAAGCCTTCATAAATTACATCTTTCAACAACCCGGTAATCCTTGCTCCTATTGTCTCGCCTCTGCTAAAGATCAGCAGCAACTTGCAACAGAGAATTGGGACCCAAGCATGATCAAATATACCATTATAAAAAATTAAAAAAAATGTAAGTAAGTCTACGGTCTCGGACCTTGGATATGGAAACCTTAGTAGCAAGAGGTTTTCACGAGACCCAAAGTCTCCCCTACACATTGTCCAGCCTCAAACTCCATCTTACGCAGGGTGTGGGGAGAGAAGCCCTAAATAGAATTCTAGCTGCAAGACTACATCCCCTACATCTCAAAGATCTATATCCAACTGGGAAAGTAAAGGTCAGCCATTACGGAGTGCCGCCTTTGTAACTACAAACGCAAGTCTTTAAGCCACATTCTACTCTGCTGCCCGGCCCTGCGTCTAGCCCGCAGACTCTACCTTAGACCAATTCTGCTACAACTGGGCACTCGCACTGCACAGGAGACAGTCCTTCGCCTTTACACGTTGGACACAGTGAAGCACATGGCGAACTTTGGCAAATTTGTCCACCTCACTCGCCTAAAACTGATGGGCACTTCGCCCTAGGATGCTAGGCAGGCACTGCTGGGGCTGCAGTTCGGCCCCCTCCTTAAAATAGACTGATTTAATACAAAAGACCGATTTAATATAAAAGACTGATCAACACTTGGCTGTTTTTACCCAATTAAGTAAAGAGATTCTTACACTGTATCGTATATACACTTGCTTTTTAAAGATTGTTTAGACTTTAAACTGTTTTTACATAGAATGTATTCTTGTAATTGTTTTAAGTAACCACACAAATAAAGAATTCAATAATTCATTACAATGAAGTATTATAATTGGTACAGTGAGCAATATTGTTTCAAATTTCAGAAACTAAATGTGGATTAGTGCTGTGATTTTAATTAATTAGTAGGGGGTGATACTGAGGCTTCTAACAAACGGTTGAAAACTACAAAAATGCATACAAAGATTCGGGTTTTCAGATTGTATTGATCAACGATACAATGAAGGCATTTGAACCATGATGTAGAGTAAATAAAATGTATGGTTTGGTGATCAGTGCACAATGGAATTAATTTCTGAACACACGTTCACATGGTGCTTACAGTGACTACAAGGCCATCGACTCGGTCTTTTGCATCGTAGTATGCTTTAAAATGAGGTTTAAGTTCACATAGACATTTTAGGTAAACTCAGAAGAGAAAGTTTCAATACCAACAAAAACAGTTTTTCAGTTAATTAAAATCTTCTGGGAAGCGGCAACAAGGGACTTCTTTTAGTGTGATGTACATAGCCCTCCCAGACTCTAAATAGAGTTGAGTAGCAGAGAAACATGGTCTGTGAGATTGATATGGGTAGTGATGTGGCTATTTCAGAACTAGGCCAATTTTTCTCTTTTCAAGGAAACATAGTGCTAGGATGGCAATAGGGTATGTCTGTTGCCTATGTCTATAGCACAAACCTGTCCATATGTAGTTGTCTTACCTCTAAAAAATGATGCAGGCCAGGAGGTTAGAGAACATTTAGAACCAGATTACCTTGATAACCAGTCCACTAGATGCCAGTTGCTGTGCGGGACAAACGTCTTAAATGTTTCTGCATGTGTATAGGGTCACTTCAGACGTGTTGGAAGAAACTTCAGATTAGAGCGTCATGTTTTCAACGTAGTGGTTGCTTGACTTTTAAGCTGGGAAACATGCATCAAAGAGTAGCAGTAAGAACCAGAGATGTTTTAAGGCATGGGCAATTACCAAGGGCCCCCACTTCTCAAGAGCACCCCTGGGAAAGGAGCCTTTCTCTCTCTTTATCCCTCTATCTGCCTATTTCTTAATATCAACCAAACGTCTTATCTCTGAAACCTCTACCTCTCACACTTTCTCTCTCTACCTAGTGTCATCGTAAGGATTTTGGGACACATCGTAAGACATATTTCAATATGGTTACCACATATATAAAGGCTTGAATTAGCAGAAAATGCGCAATAAAATTCAACTGAGAAGGAGGACCCAAAATAGAACTTGCTGGTCCCCAAAGATCCTTAAAAGGACACCTCAAGCTTTTTGAACTGAGAAACATCTGTTGACCGAGGCCTCCCCCAGGACATATCTGACTTTTTGGACATCCAATTGGATGGAGTCTCCATATTAGGCAACTGTCGAATTTTAAAATCCATGTTTGTAGGTGCGGAAGTGACATACTTTACATAGACGCACCCTACCTTGTATCCAACCTCAATAACATGTAAATCATCTACAATGGTTGTCCAGGTCCTGGTCTTCCATGATAAACTTAGAGATGTTTTTTCATTATCATGTTACCAATATTTTTCACTCTGAATATGTTCAGTTATAATTGGTCTAATTATTTTTATGCAATTGTCTTAATATTGATTTCTAAAAGTGTATTATTTCAATTCCCTTCTTAATTGCCCAAGGAAAGAGCAACTCCTCCCTGTAGCCACTGTGCCACCCCTTAATAATGCATGTGAAAGATTTCAAGTATCTCCGTAATATGGTGCCATTTAGGAGGAAAAACAAGCGATTAAAAGCCAGTACATTCAATAAATGTTGTTCTGTTCAAACACGTGTCTTTCTCCTCCTATATTCACTTTTGAGTGCAGAATGGCACCATAGTATCCTTTTTTCAAGTATTCAAGAAAGAAAATGTACAGACCTTCACAGTATTCTGTCCTTGACTGATTATAATGCAAACTACTCCATAGCTTTGCTTTTGCCATGGATCTTTCATGGGCTCTAGTATAAGTGTTACAACAGCTACACCTTAAAAATGTATACTTTTAAGGCAGACCAGCCAACTAACCCTTGGAGTCACTCTGGTGGGCCTGGGTCCAAGGTGCAGGTCCAGGCCTTCTTGCTCAGGAAGGAGGGCAGCAGGGCAGCAGAGTTGCAGTCTTTATTGCAGGAAAGCAAGCCAGCAGTTATCCTTCAGAGCGCATTGTGCAGCACACTTAGAAACAGCAAAACGCCATGAATGATTGTTTATGTGCAGGAAGTTGTCCCTTCCTGCACCTAAACAATCATTATAAAAATGATGATTTGCAACTTCTATGCTTGCTGCACAATGCAGCACACATAGAAGTTTCAAATCCCCATTAGTGATTGTTTATGTGCAGGACGTGACACAGTCCTGCACATAAACAATTATTCCCTCAATGCAGGCACCCTTGCAGTGTGGTGCAAGGGTGCTTGTGTTGGCAATAGGAAGCTTAATTTAGCTCCACCCCTATGTACAATGAAGGGATGTTTCGTATCCTTGTAAATACGGCTCATCCCTGCATTTTTGGAATTGCGGACCATAGCATTAGCATTTTGTGATTAACACCACGCACCACCATTCCCTTGTAAATATGCCCATTAGTCTTTTTTCTCAACAGCATTGAGCAGGGCAAGGCAGCAGGCTGTAACTGAGGAAGTCTTCACAAGGTGGCTCAGCATTGGACAAGATTGTTCTGAAGCTGTTGGCTTTGGTGGAAAGGTTCCTAGCAAGAGCAATTCAAATTTTGTGACCAGGAAGACCTTGGGCTGGTCAGATTGTTTTGGCACTTTCACCTTGTCAAGAATTTCACCTTTGGACTCTTTTTTGGAGCTCAGAATCTTTAGGCAGGGCAAGGCTGCAGGTGTATCCAATGCTAGAGTTCCACAAGGTCGGATACCATCTCACCTAGGATCCTCTGATTTAGATTTGCTGTTGCTGATAAGCTTTAAGCATGGGAACCAAGTTCAGCCCAGCAAGGTCATGCCCTGTGCAGGTAGGCTGGAGTGGTTGGTCCCAGTCCTCCACAGGTCTGGAAGTCTAAAATTCTCTAAGTCCCAGGTATACAAGGTGATAACAGATGTCCAGTTAGAAAAAGGCAAGGGTCCTAGGAACTTAGGAACAACACTTGGGGTCAGGAATCATTCCAACATAGGCCACTTGCAGGGTCCTGGTCAAGTCCAGTTGCTACTTGTCAGCTGGGCACTTTCGGAAAAAGAGTGTCTTGTAGCATTTTGTAGACCTGTAGCCACAGAGGAGGTCCGCCATCTGACCCTTGGAGTCCACATCGTTGTCCTATGTACAAGAGGAAGTAGGTCTAGTCCTTCAAAGCTCCTCTCACATCATATACAGCAGGTCTAGTCTTGTCCTCTTCTGCAGGTTCATAAAGTGTTCTGAAGTGTCAAACACCACCTAGTGGATGGGTGTGACTCCAGGCTCCTACATAACCCAGGGGATAAAACTTACCACAGATTACCGGTTCCCACTTTTTTGGTTTGGGATTTCCTCTGTGAACCTATGAGAAATGAAGCTCAAAGGTAACTATCTTTACTGAGCCTTACCTATGATATTTATCCAACCATTTACACTCCTCATAGATGACACTAGATCATCATAGAATGGCTTCCATCTGCCCTGTCATTAATTGTGTCTTCCCTCACCATTTCTGTCCTTGAACCACCCCAGTATTGCCACTCTGTAACAGGTCAGATAAAGAGAGTTAGTTTACCATTGACCTCCCAAATATGTCCATTTAAACTTCAATTCTACAGCTGTTCTCTGCTCCCACATAGGCTTTTTGGGTGTATGTTTTTTCACGTGTGCTACTTTCATCTACTCAACATTATCTCATTTGTTCTGATTTCTTTGGTAATTGAATATCACTGGTTTACTCCTTGGCCTGTTTTCTACATTTTTGAGGATATTGCCAGTTTGAGGTTTCTGCAACATGCTATGTTATGTGCTAATATGCTATGATGAAATCAATATAAAATGGTAACAAAAATCCAAACATTTACACTCATGTATCAGACTCAATTTTGTAAAGCCTGTTACATAGTTCCATGGGGTCCATTATAGCTGTTGGTCCTGTCAGTGTTCATTGGAATGGAGAAACCACTTGTTTCCCTTTTAATAATGTTTTTCTCCTCTGAATATTTTGGTAGTAGTAGCTAATGTATTTATATTTCTTTTCAGTAACGTGTGTTGAGCATTACCAGCTTAATCCTTGAACAGTTTTAATATGTAAAAATATCATTTTACCATGAACCTGAGAATGGGCCTCAATATCAGACCGTGGTGCTAAGGAGTCAGACAAGGACTAGTACAGAAAAGTGATTCCCACTTTTGGGGCAGTCTAAAGAATATAACGGATTTGAACATCCTGCCATTTCAATTTTTTAGATACATTTGTTATAGCTTGCTTCCATTTCATATTCATTTTTATTAATTTGCTTATTCTTTTTTTTTAATTTCCTTTTGCCAATCAAGCATATCAGCATCAGCTGATTATGTTCAATGTATGTGAAATGATTTATGCCTTTCGGTGGAAGATACATCGAGTTTAGAGCTTCTCTTCATAAATGCTTCTTTTTTGACAAGTGACAACAAGGATAACATTGTGTTACCTTAATATTTTTAATATGCAATAATGTTTTGGGGGAAGCAGGTATAAATGCAGTATTTTGTGTCTGAGGGCTTGCAATTTAAATACCCTCTTTAATGTTGAAGTTGGATTTGAATGCACAATTCTTAACATGCCACTTTTACAAAGTGTCCCATCGATTTGGTACCAGCAGCCTGTTCCTGGGTCACATGACTAGGTGTAGTTGGCCTTTCTGTACACCTCCTAGACAGCATCACAATAGATAATCTGGACGCTGGAAGTATGTGCTAATCTGGTTTAATGGGTGGGGCGGAGTTGTCACCTACCACACTTGCACTTTAAAGGCAATGGCTCAGCTCACACACAAAGAGCTTTATACTATTCTTCTGTTCCCACGGACAGATTGGAACCAGGGCAGGGAAGAAGAACATTTGCAGGCACCTCTGTAGGGGTAAACTCTGTAAACCTGAAAGTGGACACAAGGTGTAATATTCAGTACAGCCCTTGACCTGTGGATACCACAAAGGATGCCCTATTTATATGCACAGGTATGTGGTTTTACATTTAGCCATTCTGTGGCATATTTACAAGTGCCTATCGCCCCAGGAAAATTACTTTTAGTGACGTTCCTGTGGCGATAGGGGCTTTGACTTATTTACAAGGCAGCATTAAGCTACTACACTGCCTTGTAAATAAGGCACCCTTTCACACAATACTTATCATGAAAGGGGTAGGCAATGGGTGTTGCGGTGGGCATTCCACTGTAACAACTATTGATTTTGACGCTGCCCCCTATTTACAAGGGTGGCATAAATAGGAGGCAGTGCCGGAATTAAGACCAGGGAAAACCGGGTCTCAACATGGCGAAACAAGAAGAAATGCTTTATTTCTCCACGTTTCTGCTGTTTCTATGTGTGCTTCATTGTGAAGCACTCATAGAAACAGCCAAATACCATGAATTATTGTTTATGTGCAGGAAGGTGCCCCTTCCTGCACATAAACAATCATTTTAAAAATACCGATTTGCAACTTCTATGTGTGCTGCATAATGCAGCACACATAAAAGTTTCAAATCGGCATTTGTGACTTTTTATGTGCAGGTCTGCTATATCTGTGCAATTCTTTCTTGTCATCCTGATTTCACTATGAGGTTTTATCTTCTTTAATTTTTGGATCAGGAATTTAAATATATGTAGACCCAGACAGACACAAATTTCATATCAGGGGTGCATCAGTTTTTTTGAAGCAGCCCTGACAAAATCATTTTTGGAATTTACAAATCCACACAATTTAACATTTGCTTGACTTTGTAAGTAAAAGTAAGGCAAGGTAGTGCACTGCACCGCATTTTGTTACTTTGCGTCTGATAGGATTTTCATGAGTGGTACATGGAACTTCCGTGCATCTACCCATGGATTTTGTCACAAACCTATATTTATGAAGAGTTGTAAAAATTGGTTTGTGCCAAAATTGTGCACCTGTCTGAGGCTGGTGTAATGAGGAGAAATATTTGTATTTCTCCTTCTTATTTCCTTTTTGCATTTGTGGTGTATTCTGCAGCACACATGCATGAGGGAAAAATCCTTCACAGATAATTTTTGTGCAGGAAGGTACTTCTTCCTGCACAAAAACTATCCTGACCATAACGCAGACACCCTTGCAGTATGGTGCAAGGGTGCCTGCAGGGTGCCTGCTTAGATTCTAGTGCATGGAGAGAGTAGAAGGGTGCCATTTCGTTGAAGATATGACACAGTTCTAGTCCCTGCAGATTAAGCAATGCAGCACAGCAACTTTTCTTGCTGTGCTGCGTTGCTCCACCTCTATATAAATATGCCCCAAGATGACCAGTTTACCAAAAAAGTAGCAAACCTGCACCCATAGAAGTACTCCTTAAATGGATGCCAATGTGCTGCTTTTTAGGATACATAAACATTGGCAGTAGTAAACTAGGAAATCTATGCCTCTCCTAGGTTTCCAGGCATACTACTGGTAATGCAAAAAAACAAAATATGATGGGACGTATGCTTGAAAAGTTCTAACCACTGGTAATCCCTCTGTGTAGAAATCCAAACCATTTTTTTCACCCACTGTGCTACTCTAGACAGAGGGTGTGGTTTAGGATTATAGCAGATGAAGTAAAGGAAGTCAGGGTAGCAGACGATTTACTGCTTTTACTCCGCCCATCAAATTTTGGGATATCCAGCAGACATCTCTATACATTGGCAGGAATTGCCATCATGGCAGTTCCTGTCAATGTAGAATATGTGTCATACACGGCTCCATTAAACATGGCGGCTGGCTATCCAACTTTTCCAAAGTTTTTTGATTTTTGAAAACAAACTCCTAATGAGGTAGTGTGTTTTTGAAAGATAAATACAAAAACTAATGCCCCCCACAACTGATTTTCTCCAATGTGTAGGGGTCATTTTTTCTGTCTCCATTTGCGAGGATATATCTGGCAGTATTGGACACTTACAAAAGGCATACAACTATCCTCAATAAATAAATAGGGCAGACAGTCAGGTGGCTTGCTTCCGATAGTACCTACTTATTCGGGCTGTTAAAGTACTTTTTATACTGACAGAGTACATTTTATTCTATCAGCATAAAACTTGTGGCTCATCCAACTCAAAATTAGGTGGGCAGACCTTGAGTTTGGTGGACAGGGTACAACATCCTCGTTGCAACAGAGTATCTGTCCACCAAACTCTAAATCAACCCCAGAGGCCGACCTAATGCACATCAATACTGACTGCTTCTCATGGAAACTATGTATCCTGATCTTTAGTCACTTCAGACATTCACCTTAGGGCACAATGCTTTTTTAGCTGGGAAATTTGAGATTCACACACATCTCCCAAATATCACTGACTAAGGTACGCCCCTTGCCATATGATGATTCTGTTCTATGTGCTTCTTTCAACTACCACATACATTAACTAAAAAAATCTCAAGGTTAGTGCATATGTTGCTGACTACAGCACTCAGATACGAAAGGAGGCAATTTACTGCCCTTTGTGAATGAGTTCTGCTGTCTGCAGTCTATTCACTAAGTCAAAGATTTTTCTAGTTCATGCACTCAAGACAAGAAAAGAACTGCACAGACCCCATCTACGGCGGAACAGAGCAGAAAATAGGATGCAGCCCCAGATAATGAAGTTCGACCAACCACAACTGAGCTGCCAGGGGAAAATTATAAAGGTGTTTTGCCTTTGGAGTCAAACTATAATTCAAAAAAATGATTAATTTTCACAGGGAAATATATTTTTCATGAACGTTTCTGGAAAAACACAATTAAAGTGAGAACAAAAAAATGGTCATGAATTAAAGTAATAAATCTCCCAGCATCTCTAAGTGCGTGGCACAGAAGCAATATTTCAAGGCCAGAATTAATCAGAGAATGGATTGCTGATGGGCTGATGCCTATTAATTGTCTGATCATGTCAGCCACTAAAAAAACAATTGAGAGCTCGGCATTTCGTCCCATGGCACACTGCTCTGTGAAGGAATAAATTGTCTATTAAGCAAAGCAGATGTAACATGAAGGTCACAGAGCAGTCAGACAAAGGTAACCTGAAGTTTTATTGCTAGCACCTGAGCAGGGGGAATGTCTGAGTGTGCCCAGTGTCTTGTGTTTAAGTGTATAATTCAAGACTTGAATTCAGCGCTGCAAAACTTTATTATGCAAACATATTATTGCGGAAATCCAGATTATTGAGTTTCACGTATTTTGAATGATTTCAGGTTTTCTTGTGCTTATGCTGTTTGCCTAAATTTGGCCAATGGAAAATCGTTATGATCAGAAAATGCCATTCAGGAAACGTGAAATTGGTGCAGCCAAAAGTACAAAGCTAACAGTGTTCACCGTGTGACATCAGAACCTGTATGGACAATATATGGAGCAGGTATCTCAGGGACCTTTTGTATAAAAGGGCATACTCACTGTGGTGTTGCGCTCTATTCTTTTGGAGCGCGGCCCCAGGGCATGCTGGGAATGTGCGGGCGGGCATTTTAGATACCGCACGCACAAGGCAGTGTTCAGTCGTGTTCCCGGCGCTCGGGATAAATAAACCCGAGACCTGACCCTCAAATCTGGCCGAGTGTCCTTATTAATGTAGCGCATTCACTACAAACTTGGCGACGAGGCGTGACGGAGCACTGCAGCCACTGAAGCACGGCGCACGGCCAGAACCCACCGGACACCTAAGGGTCCCAATCGCAGCAGAGGAAACGACCACACCACGTGGGAGAGAGTGCGATCCTGAGACCACGAACATCGCGCATCGTCGCTGAGCCACCCCCTCAGGCAGGGACAGCATCTACAGCCTCATAATCACTGGCAAGTAGTCCCAGCACCAGGCAGCGCATGGGAAGCAGCAAGTAAAGCACCCAAGAGGCTGGTGCAAGGAGTGTAGAGAAACCTGAGTGCACCATCCAGCAGCCAAGGACCCCACTGGCAGAGCGCACGTACGCTCAGGGGTGACCTCCTTGCAAAGAAGGAGAAGGAGACGCTAACTTCCATGAAACTGTCAGTAACCAGAGCAGAAACAGCGGAGCCCCATTGCACACCGGTAATACAGCCCTGTATGCACCAGCGTTACCCTACAAGCACCAGGCACTTCACCCTGAGGAAGCAGAAAACTGGAGGGCCAAAGCGCGACCCAAGGAGGGGATAGCAACCCTTCAGCCACGCAAGCACGCGGGTCCGGGGAGAGGCAAGCCCCAGGGAGTCCGCCAGGAGTCACAGTTCAACCTGCCCCACCACAACGAAACGCGAGCAAGATGTCGCCCTCCCTCACCAATCTAGTCCCCTTCTTGCCCAAAATGGGTGATCCAGCAATGCCATGGGAAGACTGGAAGCAATACTTCCTGAATTACTTGTCTGCATTCAAAGAGGAAGGAGAAGGAACCTTCTCCAACTCAAAGAGAAAGAAAATACTCCTGCACAACCTAGGCCCAGAAGGAATCCGAGTGTATGACAACCTGGTAAAGAAGACCAGACTCCTGATGACACGAACAAATTCCAACATGCCCTAGAGGCTCTTGATTCCCATTATTGCCCAGTAGTATGCACAGCATAGACAGATGCAATTTCTTCCAAAGGAAACAAAGCAGCAGAGAATCGATATATGAATACGTAGCTGCACTACATAAACTGGCAGTGACGTGCAAGTTTGGCACACTGCACGATGAAGTCATCAGAGATCAGATCATAATGCACCCTGCCAACACAGCGTTCCAAGAAAAACTATGGGTCAACGGAGATTCCCCCCTCAAAGAAGTCATGGCACTGGTGAAGAAGGCTGAACTGTCCAAGAGATGCGCAGAAGTGGCAAAAAAGGAGAGCATCAACAGGACTCCGGTGTGCAAGGTGTCAGACAAATTCAAACAAGAAGTGACGCAGCAACAAATTCAGACAGGCACGAAGAATCAGAAGAAATACCCTCAGGGGTTCACAAAGCCCCAAAGACCACAAGGAGAAAGCAGAAACATCTGCTACAGATGCGGTAGCCAGACGCATTGGAGCTCAGACAAAAGATGCCCAGCTTTCAGAGCCAAGTGTTCCTACTGTGGAATAATGGGACACTACGAAAAGGTATGCAGGCACAAGCTCAGAAGAACGTAGGTCAAGTATGTCTCCCAGGAGTTAGACGGAGACGAAGAGGTCCCAGAACAGGAGGATAAAGACGAAGTCTTATGTATAGATGGCCTGGTTCTAGGAGTAGACTGCACAAGATCCAAGAAACCGGCATTACAGCTGTCAATAGGAGGAGTACAAGTGAACATGGTGGCAGACTCAGGCTCTCCATACACCATAATTCAACGAACCATATGGGAGCGAGACTTTGAACCCCGAGTGGGTGCAACCCTTGTCCCCACAGACATATATCAGGCACGTTCACAGGTGAACCTATACCTATGGTGGGTTATTGTGCACTGAGTTTTGAGTTTAAGGGGCGAACAGCAGAAGGAAAGCTATACGTGGCAGAGAAAGGACCCTCAGTACTAGGGTGGATGGACCAAGGAGCCCTCAGAATCCAACTCAACCCAGGAGGAGTGACCCAAGTGTTAATGACAGACACAGCCCAGACCTACGAAGAAAAGGCATGGAAGAAAGAATACCCTGAAGTCTTCCAGGTGATGATAGGCCGACTAACAAAGTTCACACACAAAATCTGCCTCAAGGCCGGAGAAAAGCCAGTAAGCCACAAAGTCTGCAACATCCCCTTCAGGAGCAGAGAGGCTGTGCAGGAAGAACTACAACGCCTGGAAAGAAATGGTGTCATCGAAGCAATTGAAAGTGCGGAGTGGCTTGCGCCACTGTTGGTTGCGCAAAAGCCCAACGGAAAAGTACGCCTCTGCGTGGACCTGAAGGAACTCAACAAGAACATAGTGGAGGACAAGTTACGACTACCCCGGATAAACGAGATGTTAGCAAAGACAAAAGGAGTCAAGTGGTTCTCCAAGGTGGACCTCATATCAGCGTACCACCAAATCGCCTTGCACCCCTCGTGCAATCACCTGACATTGTTCATCACGCATTTTGGTTGCTACAAATTCGTAAGGATACCGATTGGCCTGGTGCCAGCTGCCACAGTATTCCAAAAGCTCATGCACCTGTTATTCCAGAAAGTTGAAGGAGTACAATACTTTCAGGACGACATCCTCGTTATGGGAAAGTCAAAAGGGGATCACGATGAAAAACTGAAAGGGGTCCTGACTATACTGGCACAGAATGGACTTACTGTAGAGTGGGAGAAATGCAAGTTTGGGGTTGGATCGGTGACATACTTAGGCCATGAAATCAGCAAAAGAGGGATAGAGCCGAAGCAAGCCAATGTAGTAGCCATCAAAGAAGCACCCCACCAAAACAAAAGGAAGATGTCCGTTCCTTCCTAGGGATGGCAGAGCTTTACGGCAAATTTGTGCCCCACTTTGCGCCCAAGACACACCACTTGCGACAACTTCTGAAAGAGAAAACCACCTTCAATGGATAGAAGAAGAGCAGGCAGAATTTGATCTTTTAAAACTGGACATCTGTGCTGCTGTTCCTCTCAATGACTTCGATCAAGGGGCCCTGTCCATACTAACCGCAGACGTGAGTGACAAAGGACTGGGGGCTGTGCTAACACAAAGGTCTCAGGGAGGAGAAGTCGCAACAATCAGCTTCGCCTCACGGTCACTAGCTCTCAACTAGGAAAAATTCAGTGTGATCAAAAAAGGAAATGCTGGCAACAGTATGGGCCATGGAGCGGTTCAGACAATTCTTATGGGGCTCGAAATTCTTACTCCGCACGGATCACAAGCCACTGGTGAGAGTCCTGACCTCCTGCGGACACGCACATGCGACGCCTCGCATAGCGAAGATGACCCTGAGGCTACTCGACTATGTATATAAGGTGGAATACCTTCCCGGCAACAAGAATAAAGTGGCCGATTTCTTAAGCAGAGCTGCCGCAATTGAACCGGCAGCCAATCAGGATCCCTCGGAGTGGGAAGACTACATGGTTGAGTTCACCCAAGACCACGCAGGAGTGATAAGCCCACAGGAATGGGAGGAGGCTATGCAAATGACGATGCACTGAAGACTGTAAAAAAGTATGTGATGAAGGGATAGCCGGACAAGTAGGACCTGGACAGCAACCTGAGGACGTTCTGGGAAGTTCGGGAGGAATTATCCATAGAGACAATACTGTGTTCCTCCTAAGAGGTGACAAGGTGGTACCCCCACAGCCTCTAGTGGCTCATCTCCTTACCATTCTACACGAAGGCCACTTAGGTATAGTAAAAACCAAAACAAGGACAAAACAGGCGTATTGGTGACCAGCAATGGACAGTCAGGTGGAAAGGCATGTCAGAATGTGTGAAAGATGCAACAAGGCAGACAAAGTACAAGTCCTGCTAAGCCCGCCGTTCGGAAAATTCAAATGTACCTCCAGTCCATGGGAAGTGCTTTCAGTGAACATCCTGGGTCCCATTGTGGACACCAATGGCGTACCCAAATACGCTATAGTGTTAGTGGACAGATACTCCAAGTGGCCGGAAGTAGAAGTGTGTGAAGTGGCCGACTCAGTGTTATCATTCCTCACATCCACATTCTTAAGGGAAGGAATTCCGAAAATAGTGACCTGCGACAATGGAACGCAGTTCACCTCGGCAAAATGGAACGCATTCATGGACCGTAATGGTATTGAGATCAAACACACCCCTGTGTACCACCCGGCCGGAAATGGACTAGCAAAGAGGTTTAATTGGGTAATCATGGGATCGGTACAGGCAGCGATAACTGCAGGAGAAGACTGGGAGAAGGAACTGAAAAGGATGATATGGGAATATCGTATCACCCCAGCAAACACTGGGTACAGCCCATTCAAAATACTATGTAGACGCAACCCCTTCACGAGGGACAATCTAGCATGGAAACAACTCATCATCCAAAGCAAGTGGTCCCCGGCCATGGTGCGTCGCAACATAGACAAAGCGCAAACCATATACACAGAGTATTACAACAAACGACACAATGTCAAGGAAGTAACCCTGGAGAACGGTGAGTGGGTAAGTGTGAAACAAGCAGTATCAAGGAAGAAAAGAGACAGCAAGTTTAGCCCTCCATGACAAGTGGTGGAGCCATACACCAGATCAGCCCTACTGAGTGACTGGAAAATATGGTCTCAAGATAGGATGGCAAGGTGCAACAGAATCATGAAGTAAGAAGATTCAGAAGGAAGGAACCGCTTGCACCTGTAGAAGGTAGCATACCTGAAATGATGCAGGCTGAGGAGAAAACAGCACAAATCCCGACTACACCCATCCGTGGGAATGAAGATCTAGATACCCCGGAGGGAGAAGCCTGTAAGTCAACACAAAAGAGCCCCAGTGCCAACTGAAGAGAAGGGAGGAAGCAAACAATCGTGGCTGGGGAAAAAGGACTACCAGTAATTGACCAACGAGTGGACATTACCCCGACACACTCACGCACGTGTCTGGGTAGAATGGTCAAGATGCCAAAGAGATTTGAGGACTTTGACATGAAGGCCAAGTATGACTGTTAAGTGTATACACATCCCTGTTCCCCCCCTACCTGTATTTTCCCATCCTTGCAAAGGGGGGAGATATGTGGTGTTGCGCTCTAGTCTTTTGGAGCGCGGCCCCAGGGCATGCTGGGAACGTGCGGACGGCCATTTTCGATACTGAACGCTCAAGGCAGTGTTCAGTCGTGTTCCCGGCACTCAGGAGAAATAAACCAAGACCTGAACCTTAAATCTAGCCCAGTGTCCTTATTAATGTAGCGCATTCAATACACTCACATACATTTTGAATGCAGATGACCAATCAAGCATATTTAATTTAATACCCGTAATTTTCATGAAGTTAAGTATATAGTGTGGGGGAAATTACACTTAATGAATGATAGTTTCAGTTTCATGAATTGTAATTTAAAATCTATTTGAAAATAAAGTCGATTTAAAGTAACTTCTGAAAATACCACTTTTTAACATTTTTTCCTAACCCATATGTGACTTTCTGCCAGTGTCCTGAGTTACAGAGCTGTGAATTGCTCTCCTGTAGTGTGTTTCCTTTCCAAACATTAGGACAAAGGAGGTTTAAGTGTGAGAGGAGAGAATTGTCCTGACAGAATGGCCTGGGAGGAGTTGTGCCCAGCCAAAATAAACTTCAAAGGACCGTGACTACAGCACACACAAATGAACCAGGCATCAGGTCTGCCCTTGCCTTTATCACCTAAAGAGTTTTGAGCCAGAACTAGGGGAAGGGGAAGAACTGACCCAAACCAGTTTTAGGGGTGGGCCGGGGATTTCCCCCACACAAAGGCTGGCATCAAGTATAAAAGTGGCGCCTTCGGAACTTCTTATCAGAACACTCCTTGCCCTGTGGAAGATTTAGAAGGACTGCCCTGTTGTCTGGAGAAGGAGGACTGGCTCTGCTTGCCTTGAATCCAGGCTCCCCAGAAGAGACTCCAAGGATTGGTTGCCTGACCTCCTGTTTGAGCTTCAGGGACACAGCAAGCTTCCAGGGCCTCCCTGCAACTTCCCAGCAGACTAGCACCACCTCAACCTGCCTGTGCCATGCTGCTGGCCTCTGCTGAAGAGAGTCCTGATACCCAATAGGGTATCAGGAAACTGGTTCTAGGTTGCTTGTGTTCCAGTTCAGGGAAGACCTGGCCTTGGGCTAAACTGTGCCCGTGAGGAGTTGGGCCAATACTAATTTGCATATAGCTAGTTCCAAACCGAGTTAGTATGGTGGGCAAAGAAACTATGGATTGGAATGCAGCCAAACATTTACGAGTGACTGAGACTATTTCAAGCATTCCATCTATCACCTTGCTCATTTTTAACTTTGTAGAAGTGGCATGTTCAAAATTCTGACTTCACCATTAAAGAAGGTATTTAATTACAATTCTGTCTTCTACCAATTGAAAGTTATCCCTTAGTAAATGTAATAAGTTAATCCTATGGGAGAGGTATGCTTTTCGACAGTGAATAATGGGCGCAGGATTATTACATGTAAAACTTAAAAGTAAACACCCACCTTTTTAAATGCACTGCACCCTGCTCTCTGAGCTGTTCAGGACCTTTTCTAGAGATAACTTATATGTATAAAAAATTAATTTTTGGGCCTGGCAAAAGGTTTGCTTTACCAGATCGAAATGTCAGATTAAAATTGCATACACCTGCTACAACGGCAGGCCTAGGACATGTTTAAAGGGCTACCTGAGTTGGTGGCCCGCTGGTAGCATTTAATTTACAGGCTCTTGATAGATGTGGTACCACTTTTCTAGGGACTCACAGTAAATTAAATACGCAAATTGGCTTCAAACAAATCTTATTATGTTCAGAGGAGAGAGCACAGAACTTTTGCACTGGTTAGCCGTGGTAAATTGTGCAGAGTCCCAAGGCTAATAAAGCAAGATTGGAAAAAATAGGAAGGGTGAAGGCAAAACATTTGGTACAGACCACCCTAAGCCTGACAGGTCAAGCAGGTTTCAATGTCTGAAGTTCAGATAGGGTGTAGTTTGCTGTGGGAATGCTGCTAAAATTGAGCTCTGTACGGCGTGAATAGCCTCTAGTCCTCGGACACATTCCAGTCAGTAAGTCAAGCCCTTTTAATTCTGCAGAGGATGAGAAAGAAGGTGATTGATGGGACTTTGAAAGACTAAAGAGAAAACTGTTTAAACCGCATGAACAGCGCTCAGCAGTATTCATATAACTCAAGATGAATATTCATTTTGTTGTTACTGAACACTGAGAAGCTAGAGGGGTGTTTTTGTGTATAGTTCGAATTGCCCCTCTGCAGTGTTTACACATCTTTTTGTACACTTTTTTTATCTTTCTAATAAAAATAGTGCATCAGTTATGTTCATTGCTTTTATGCACAAAAAGAAGAACTAACATGGCGCACCTTAGATTGAAAAGCCAGTGGCACTGCTTAAACGCGTCTCTCTAATGTTCCAGTTCCTTATGTGTTAGAACCGGGGGTCTCTAGTTGGCAGAGGTAGGTACCACTGTCCAAATAGGGACCCTAGCTGCTAGTCAGGGTAAGAAGTATGCACTCTTTAGATAACCCCTGCTCACCCCCTTGGTAGTTTGCCACGAGCTGTCAGGCTTAACAAAGGCAATGTGCTAAGTATTTGTACCAACACTCACAGTAACACAGTGAAAACACCACAGACTGACTCCACAACAGTTTAGAAAAATAAAGGTATTTAATCTAAACTACCCAAGACCAAAATGACAAAAATCCAACATACACAGTTCAAAAATATGGTTTCAAATGAGTTCTTAAGGTTGTGTTAAAATAATCCACAGTTGCATCACGTTTTAGCCAACAATACATTTAGATGCAACAAAAGTTCCAAGTGAAAGCTGCAGCGTTGAAAAGCAAGTGATGCGTCTTTCCTGAGACCCTGGGGAGGCGATGCGACAACCCCGCTGGATGCAGTGGGTGTGTGGAGGTGACTCTGGTCTGTATGGGGAGGGATGCGATACCTTGTGTGGATTCCGGTGCACAGGTTTCGGTGGAAGCGGCTCGCAAAAGGTACGATGCGACGTTCTTTGGGGCAGCGACAATCTCTGGTACGGCAACGATGCGCGGCTCAGCGGCGATCTTCTCCTCTTGCGGCCCCTCGATGCAATGACTCTGCGACGATGCTCGCAGTGAAGTGATGCGGTCTGCAAGCAGGCGGTGCGACGATCTCACCCAGTGATGACAGGCTCTGCGACAATACTCACAGCGATGGTAATCTTCCCGCTTCCGGACTGTTGCTTCACGTAAGCGAAGGATGCGACGACTCTGGAAGCGGCAACAGGATCTGCAATGAACTTGGCCTTCGCGGCGGCGGGAATTTCGCACTGACGGGGATGCGCTCCGCAAGCGAGCTATGCGTTAAAACTTGCAGAAAGTTCTTTCAATCTTGGTTTCCAGCTTCCCAACACAGGTACAACTTCCAGAGGCACCACAACTGGCCCAAGCACTCTAGGAAGGACAGAACTCTCTAAGCGCAGTTCAGGGAAGATTGGGGTGAAGTCCTTTTGTTCCTGGGACTTCTTAACAGGTAGCAAGCTCTTCTTCAGCCCCTTGGAGATTTCTTCAAGCAAGGGGACACAGCACAAAGCAAAGTCCTTCCCCTCTCCTTGTCAGCAAAGAAACTGCAGGTCAATTCAGCAAAGCAACAGCAGGACAGTCTTCCTTCTTCAGTCTTCCAGCTTTCTCCTTGGCAGAGGTTCCTTCTTGATTCCAGGATGATCTCATTTTCTGTAATCTGGGGTCCTATACTTTTACCCCTAAAAGTCTTCGTTCCCTTTGTGCAGGAGAGCAATGAGACCGGTCTGAACCAGTTCTGGGTGTTCCTTGAGCACTTTGTTATCCTGGATTCTCCTTTCCTTTCAGAGTGAGGGGCAGAGGGTGGAGCCAGCATTGTGGAAGGCAGGCACAACCTTATTCAGACCCAGGTGCTACCCCCTCCCACCACTCTAGATGCAGGTGGAGCTATTCAGCCCAGGGATGGCCAACTGAGACCCTGGGTGCCACCCAGCTCCTGTCACTCACAAACCAGACAGTCAATTCACAAACAGGCCAAGGCACACAGAAAGGTCAGACAAGAGAACACCAACTTTCTAAAAGTGCTGTTCTCAAACACAGAATTTAAAAACCACCTTTCCTAAAAGATGTGTTATTAAATTCTAAGTTCAGGGATACCACACTTTTATGTCCTATCTTGCTCCTATGAGACCACTGTACACAGAATTCCCCATCATAGCCTATGGGCAAGATAGCCTTACAATAGTGAAAAACGAAAATGGCTGTAATTCACTACCAGAGATGCCACCTGCACTAGTACATGCTCTACCTTTCACATACACTGCACCCTGCCCAGGGGGGTACCTTGGGCCTTCCATAGGGGTGTCCAATGTGTACAGAAAGGGAATGGTTAGGCCTGGTCAGTGGGGACACTGACCAGGAGGACATGGCAGTTCACAGACTGCACACAGGCACTGCGGTGGCAGACCTGAGACACAATTTTAGGGCTACTCATGTGGTTGGCACAATCAGTGCTGCAGGCCCACTAGTAGCATTTGAGTCACCAGCCCTGGCACACTTAGTTCACTTTACTAGGGACTTCCTGGTAACACAAATATGCCAATCATGGATAACCAATAACAATAACAATTTAAACAGAGAGCTTATGCACTTTAGCACTGATCCGCAGTGGTAAAGTGCCCAGAGTCCTATTGCCAACAACCATAGGTCAGGAAAAACAAGGTTGGAAGAAGCAAAACGTTTGGGGATAACCCTGCAAAAAGGGCCATTTCCAACACTGTGCAACCTGACTGAATAAACAGGATACAATTCCCTGACTTTGAGTGCCTATTCCCTTTCTCATAATGGAGTTTGGGGAGAGATTTGTCTAGCTCTTGCTGTGAAGCTGTTTCTTCGTGCACCACCAGCGATTTGGCAGCACCCCAGCATGCAGCAATCTTGTATGTTGGATATCTATCTATCTATCAATCTATCTATCTATCTATCTATCTATCTATCTATCTATCTATCTATCTATCTATCTATCTATCTATCTATCTATCTATCTATTTTTTGTCTTTTTTTTTCCAACAGGTAAACCACATTGCGATGTGCAAGCATATGTGTTTTGCATCAGATTTTGATCTACAAAGAGGGGGCACATAGCATTTCTATCTGTTTTTTTAAGCGCACACTAGTTACGTCCGTGTATTCAATACCCTTTATAGTAATGCTACTAAGTACAAGTTAGTGTACTTATGTCTTCCAGCATATTTTTCGTTTTAATTGAATGTTATTACTTTGCGTTGTTTTACGTTGTTGTTATTTTAAATGGTCATCACCTGTATAGGGCATAGATGGCACTGCACTTTTGGTAGGATTACAGAGGACAAAACGTTTACCTTTTATAAACTCTGAATATTTCACATAATCCCACAAAAGCCACTGGGGACTTCGCAGTAGCTAGCGTTTGATATCAGTCTACAAAAACAGAGGCAAAAAAGCTGCACTCCTTTAGCCGAAAGAGAAAATGCTAAAGTATTTATCTACTTTCTCCTCTGGCCACAAGGCGTTCAAGGATTGTGCCACTCTGCAGCAAACCCGGATTTATAGTCATCTCCTGTCATTTAACTCCAGCTCATCACGCTATTTCACAGCAAGTCCTGACAGGAGGCTAGATAGCAGTGAGCTACGCACCGAGATTGTATGTTAAATCCTAAACTAATAAGTCATTTAGTGCTCAACTCTTTGGAAACTGACTTTAATAAAGAGGCTGCATTGATCTCTGCCTGTCATTGTTAGCTGCCGAGGGACAATCAGGGCAGAGGCTTTGTCGCCATCAGCCTCTCTTGTTTTATTTCTTTGAAGATTTTGCAGCAGTCTGAAATAATTTATGTTGTATTTCCTTCAGCACTCCGGTCATCTCCCCTGTACTCAATGAGGTGTGTATCAATTTCTATATGACACTTTTTATTATCTGTGCATTACTTTTAATGGCACCAATCTCAAGGGGAGCAATATTTAGGAGCTCGCACATGTTGCTAGTAGCAAATTCAGTTTGCTACCTAGTGATTTTTTTTATCTCGCTCATACGGTGCGACCTTATGCAGCTCAAGAAAGCACTGCAAGGTTTGGCAAAACCAATGTCTGAGGTGTGAGGACAACACACGAGAACAGAATGTGAAGGTCTGCATTTGCATGCATAATTAGTTTAACTCAAGACCCGTTGTATTTAGAACTGAAAACTATTTGATGGCATGCTGGATGTAATTGACTGAATTTAGTTGGAATAGTGTATAGTTTCACAGATATAAGTATGCTCCCACCCAATATGGAATCTTCTGATTGAAGATTCATAGCAAATTGTTGCTGATAATAAAATATGCTTTGTTTGATGTTTTTGATGATTTGAATCAAACTATGTTTCTAAAGTAAATGTAGCAGTAGGCAGATATCTAAATATGCCGGTGTAAGAAATTAGATTGTTTTTTGGGTGGAATGTTAATCCTGATCCGGCAATAGCCACAATCCCTGCCAGGGTTAACCACTAAAGTAACTCATTTAAACTGTTCTTAACCCTATGGTAGCTTTGTACAAAAGCAGCCAGGCAAGAATTAGAAGCATGTGTGAGGCATTGATGCAGCACACAAATAGAAATAAAGTTGTGTAACCCTAATCTCATTTGAATTGAAAATATATTTGATCGGAAGCGGAAGCGATTGAGCCTGTGCACAAGACGAGTGCACAGTTCTCGGAGTCTGGGAGTTCTGGGACTGCAAAGGGGGTGCGAGCGAAGGAAGGAACCACCACAGCCACCCCCGCTCCTGTCGACGGCAGTAGTCGCAGCAGGGAACTATAGCTCCCTGGCAGTCACCAGGCAACAGCGGTGTGATGCAGCAGAACTGCAGGAATTGCAGGAGGCATGGCATCATAGCGGCTAGAGTCTCGGCTCCACCCTACCTCACAGAGGCAGCCGGTACCAGGCCGGTGTGGCTTGCGAGTTGGTGTGGGCCCGGCTGCACTCCTAACTTAGCCCCGCGTGGCATCTGGAGGCACTGTATACCTGTCTCTGCCGCCAAACCATCAATCCTTCTCCCCCCTGCAGTTCGGAGTGGGGGTAAGCCCAGAGGAGCCAAGGAGCTGAAGGGGGTGTAGCCAGACAGACCCCCCAGTTTAGTCTTCCATAATCTGGATTGGCCCTTTAATTGCCCGGGAACTACAAAGGACTACTGGAGGAGCCCCAGAGGACAGCAGGTAGCCTCCGTTGTGTCAATCGGGTCCCCTACAGTCAAGAGAGTCAGGCCTCCTGATTAGAAACCAAAAAAAGGTGCATGTTGTTCCGCACCAGGGTACAATAACTCTAACCCAGGAGACCTTTAATTACTCCAGACACCCTCAGTCCCAATTAGTAACCTTCCCATAGCTCACTCACACTGAATTGAAGGCTAAATTGTTCAATGAGTGGGAAGGAGGAAGATCTATCTATCTTATTAGATCCATCTTACTAACAGTACTGAGGCAGCATCAAGGGCAGTATCAAGGGCGATAGAGTCTGTGCAGCGCCCCCTCTGTCACCAACATTGGAGAGTCCCAAGAGTACCAAGCAAGAGCAAGTGGGAGGAGTCGGAGCAGTGAGTTTAAGTTACAATTACTGCATTATAAGGTCAGGAAGACTAAGGAAAGAATTAGCTAAACACCGTAAGAAGCCCCGTACAGAATCCATCATAGAGTCTGCAGATACAGGGATGGTTTTTACATCCCCAACTTCAGTGCAACACACTCTGTTCCCCAGACATCCAGCCTTTTTACCTCAGCTTTCAAAACAGGACCCATATACTCTTGGCTTCACAACAGTAGTGGAATCAGTAATGGAAACTTTAACACTACTGGATGAACTAAATACCCAAGACAAAAGGTGCGGTACAACAGCAGTCGATGCACCAAAGAGGACCCTGAGAGATTATTTTAAGAAAAGAGGCACAAAAACACCAGCACCACAAGCACCAATTGGCCCCAGTGCAATGACTGCATTGCTCACATACCTTACATGACCACGCCAGGTGATCTAAACATCAGAAATCACCGAAACGTGCGTAGACTATACGCATCGAAGACCCTTATATATACAATAAATTTGGCATAAGCACAGAGATATAAGCAACCCTGTTGTAAATAATGTCTTTATTATAATGCGATTCGCTTGTAGGATGTCTCTCCCATAACAACATATAGGGGTCTTCCTAAAACAACTTATGTAAACTCAGCGCTTCTTTGTGTATTGTGTCTAATTTGTTTTTTTAGATCTGGGTAGTGTGTGTAGTGGTATGCATGATGGAATGAATGAAAATAGGACAAGGTGATGTGTTTGGGGTTCTTTTGCTCAAATTGTATCATGTCTTGTATAGCTGTATTTATAAAATGTGTCATTTAAAAGATATATTATCCTTTTTGTAAGTAAACAAATCATTTTTGTACTTATGCTTAAAAATATATAAACCTTAAGGTACAATGAAAAATAATATTTTTTTTTTGAATAAATCACTTGTTTTTCTCTTGAATATAGCATCCTCTATCAAATTTATTGTGAAGTAACTCATTGAAAAAGCAATATAGGTCTGCACAGAGGTAAACTCACTTAGCCTTGTTTTTCCTCCCCCCTCTGGGCCTAAAATTATATTGGGAGAACTCTTCATTTGTAATTCACGCCAGAAAGCAGACCTAGAGCAAATAAAAGTACAGGCCATGATTCACAAGAACTCCAATGGGCAGGGCCTCCGCTTAAAACTAGACGATCTCTCAAAACCGGAAGAACATTCCACACCAAAAATCTCAAGTCAAGACTAACCACTCAGTTAAGTGATGAAACCCTTTATGAGGCACTAAATCTATAAACCCATAATACACAAGGTTTTTCCCCAATCACTATATCAAGTGAGGACTCCAACTTGAAGTTATCCCTGCACCATGAACTTAACCTACAATCTAACGCCATTTGAACCAGATGGGAGTAAGAATATTCATCAATCAGCACAATGGACCAGGTCCTCGCTAGGTAACATCAAACTGTTGACTCCAATAATGCCATTAATCCTGCTATTCACGACCACCCTGAAATAAAGCAAGGTGGCCTAATGATTGCTCCCTACTGGACCTACCCTTCTTTCAGGCATATTTGAATAGGATCCCGGATCCGCATGAAGGTCATGACCTGGCTGTGATTGAGCCTAGCACGCTCTGCCCCAACTTCTGCATACTCTTCAATCCACAGTTATCACTTTAAACTATCATTCAGATAAAATTGACCTTCAAGTCGATCTTTTAAACATCCTCACAATATACGCTGCAGGGATCGACCACAAACTGGAAGACCTCAACAAACTGATCACAAAAGCAAAATCCAATGCTAAATTGGTACAATCAGTATGTTGTTGTTCCCCAATAATTTATAGTCTGTCCTCTTTCCCCCAGTTTCTTGCTGCAGTCCTAACAGAAATTAGGAAATCACCAGCAACCAGTCAGGACTTATCTCAGCACAAGCATTTTCATTCAACGGCTCCCGCTGCTCCGACAGTCTCCGAAGAGCATAGTGTCAAATGAGGAATCAACATAGGCATCCTGAATTCAGGTGCGAGTACACTCATCCCGTCGAAAGACACTCCAGCAGCTGACCTGCCCTCTGAAAATCAAGCTGCAATCACTAAGTGTAGAATTCACCATGAATATAAATTAGATAACAGTACTGAGGACAGATCTGCAGACCACGCCAAAGACAACACCCTCACTGGGCAACAGGGATCTAGGGTTTATTAGCCCAGACAACGGTACAAACCACAATGCATCACAAAAGCAATTGCTGAGCATAAGGGAAAACGCAGACTACGAAAAGAGAGTAACAAGTGCAGAGTTGTGACACAAAATACAATCCACAATAATTTTTTAAGACATAAAAGCAAGCAACGATCTGGCTCGACAAGCTCAGCTAGTACCAATAGCAATTAGTCTCTACTACAACAATTATCCCCAAAACCCCCAGTTGTGCCAACATGCAACGTGACATCTGCATTATGCCACATTATACATAATGAGCTCAGGTAAAATGTTTGCCACATTTGGGAAGCCCAATTAAAGAAATTACAATCTCAGACCTTACCCGAGAAAAACCCGAGTCAGTTTCTGCTTTGAACCCCTGAGCAACCGGATTTGAAGTTCCAGCACCTCCCCTGACCCCAGAAAGCAAGATTAAGCCAAAACAAAGAGCGGTTGTCTCAGAACAACCCAATGATTAACTAAATACAGGAAGTAAGTCTTTGGGCAACATTTGCGGAAAACTCGGATACTGCAAACATGTCTGAAATTGTTACCAATAAGGCGGTTCCTCACCTTTATGGTGAACCTGAAGGATTTCAGCAACTAACAATTACTGTACAATGGAGAACTGATCAACCACAGAAAAAGGACATGAGTACCTAAATGGCCCAAGGACGGGATGTGGCTACAACAAATCCATCTTCTGCATTGCTATTCATTCTGAAGCACTCTACCCTAGGTCCGCATGACATCTAAAACAGAGGAAATATCCTTAAACTGTTCAAATTCATTCCGGAATTGTGCAACCTGGAATCTAACGACATAACTTATCTATTGAATTCATACCCATTAAAGGCAAACAAATAACCAAATTGCTTCTAATCACATTAGCATCAGAGACAGTAAAAGAGCTGGTATTATCAAAGGCTGACCAATGTAACAGCTGGGGAATTCAAATATCCCCGCCAATTGGAACACAGTACCGATTGGTACTGGTAAAACCCCGTCTCCCTTTCATAACTTTAGTAATCCACCCTTCTCAAAACTAAAATCTGCCCAAGGTCAAGTTCATGCAGGAAATAATCAACTAGCAACAGAGAATTCAGTCTTCATGGCGGATGACTGGGCCTGGCTGCTTGTGGTACTTTCCGGGGGTGTCCATGATTGAAACAGTATTCATCCTGGCCTTACAGTGTGCTCCTGGAACATCAGTGGCGTCACTGCAAAATCCCAATCATAGGATATGATAAAGTTTCTAAAAAACTATGAGATCATACTCCTCCAGGAAACATGGTCTGAGGCAAGTATCCCAATACAAGGGTACTTGGAATTCCAGACCTGACCTAAGATTGAATAAGTACGGTAGACCCATCGGCGGCCTTTCGATATATGTTGCCGGTAAGTTAAACATAAACGTCAACCAGCTTTCATTTGAAGAAGACTGGATCACTGCCATCAGGAGCTCTAACTCTATCAAACAAATGCCCCTGACTAATGTATACCCCCACCAAATGCTAGGGAGAAAAGGGCCAAACTGGAACACCTGATCTGGATCACGTACAGCAGAATAGGTGAATATGGAAGTACACCCTGTCTAATCTCAGATGACTTCAACACAAACCTTTGGCAAGATCCCCCCGATGAGCTCAATTATATATGCCTGGGGGGTAATCAATACATTATGGAACAAATAAAGCCCACAGGCAATAGATATAGCAAACTAGGAGAATACGTGATACTACAATTTAGCAGTCTGTGTTAAACAACTTTGAACAGCTGTTTTTCCCTGGATAAACCCCTAAACTGGACAAGAACAAATATACACACTCATTCTTTCGTAGATTACACTGCATGTAACAATGAAATGTTCTCTTTCACGTGGCACGAGGAGGCAGCGATCATCACCCCCAAGTAATTACTCAGTCCTCCGGCGTTACTCAGCACGCTACAACAAGCCTAAAAACAAGTGGAATTTTTACAGAGCATCTCAAAAGGTTAAAATGGACTGATTTCTCCACACTGGCTATAATGACAAAGTGTAGAGGCATGCTACGTATAAGGAGTCCTGGCAATATTTCGCCCACTGCAGTATGGGAGCCTTTTTTTAGGCGAACTAAACTCAACAAATGTCATCTATTTCACGCAAAACCACAATTTGGGAACCTAACAATCATTTCTGCAGAGATAAAAAAATGAAACACCCTACGTAATTCAGCAATAAGACAATCTCAAAAGGCATTTAGGCAAGCAATTTTCCTAGAAAAACAAAAAAGCTCAGACCAGTTTTGGACAAAATTAGTCTATGCAAGTAAAAATCCTAATCCAAAGGTATTCTGGTCCCTTGTGAATAGGAAGAAACCAAGCCTAAGAGGGCAAATCAGAGAAGCAAATTCAGTATCATTCTTAATGGCCCCTTTCAAAGTGCCCAAAAAGGAAGAGAGCTTATCTGCTAAACTCACACTATCCACCCTCTCGACCACCCTAAGCCAACTGCAGCCCCCTTTGGGCACAATGTGATCCCGGAACATCTGAGCAACTAACACACATAGCCGCTCAGACACAAAGTCGCAACCAATAAAGAAATCTCGCTCCAGCAGGAGGAGCTTCTATATCTGACATTAAAGGCAACTGAAATACTGATTACCCGAACTGCGCAAATTATAACCAAAGGCTGGTCAGATTTTGCCCTCGGGCCAAACGGACTTCCTCGGGCCCTGTATAAGGTGGACACTGAGTTCTCGGCCAAACATTTGGCACCCTTATTCTTCTATTGCTGGTCTAGCCTGCACATCCCAGAGTCCTAGCGTGGAAACATCATCCATCCAATCTTTAAAGAGGATATGAGATCAGGCCTGGGCGTAGTTCGCAGAGTTTTGCTATGCGGAACTCCACAAAGTTACAAAAAAACTCTGCGAAATTCCGCGAGCGTCAGAGTGAAGTGCGAACTGCTGTTTGTGCTGGTATTCATGCTGCTTGGGTAGAAATTCTACCCGAGCGGCAGCACGCGCTTGCAAACTTACCGTTCACGATCGCCAGGAGGGAAACAGCTCAGCTGCACATCGTAAAGCAGAGTTTTCTGCACTCCGCTAGCTCCACAGAGTGCGGAGTGCAGGAAACTCCACAAACTCCACGAACGGAGCAACATTCACCATCCAGGCCAATATGAGATCTGACCCCAAAAACTACAGGATGATTGCACTTGCACGTCGAATCTAAATATTATGCCAGCCGTCTGCTTCAAGACCTGTCATCTAGGCTATAGAAAATTACCCTTTACCTTGTAATCAGACTGGCTTTGTGGCAAAATCAGGAACTACAATAAACCTGCTTGCTTTATCGGTTTTGACAGAGAAAGGATTGGCATCAAGAATGCCACTTCATTGTTGCTTTGTTGACTTCAAGGCGGCGTGCGACCATGTGCCCAGGGGCCAACTATGGTTTAAATTGCAGAAATGGGGGATTCCATCTGCCCTCCTAAAGGCCATAATTCAACTCCATATCAACAATTGGAACCGTATAAAATTGGGAGATGTATCCTACATCTCAAGGAAAATACAAACATCCTGCGGTGTAACATAAGGGTGCGTGTTGGTGCCCCTTCTAGGCACACCTTCATTTTAATCTTTTCATTTCAGACCTATCACAGTCACTTGATGATTTTAAATCCCACCCTTTAAAACTTGGCGGAACCTGTGTCAATAATTTGTTATATGCAGACGATCTTGTTTTGCTTAGCCATACAAAGGTCATCCTGCAGAGGTTTCTCGGCCAGCTGCTCCTCTACACAACCTGCAACGAGCTGGAATTAAAACTATTTAAAACAAAAACAATTACCTTTGGGACAAGAAAGCACCAAGGTGGAGGCTAGCAGTTCAATGGTAAAAGTATTGAAAGCACAGCCAATTACAAAAATCTGGGGTTTAATATGGACTCAAGGGGCACCTTGTCTAAACAGGAGGAAGTGGTTGTGGCAAAACCTCTGACAATCGAGGTAGCACTAATGAAGCTTGTGAGGCAGTTATCCGACCACATCTTTACCCTCCATTAACTGTCATGAAAGCCAAAACTTCCAACTATTTATCTTATGGCCAGGAGATTATGCTGGGGAAAGACTCCTGCCTGGTGAACAAGATAATAACAAGAATCTTTATGCGAGTATTAAGCTTACCAAAAACCTAATTCCCAGGTCGGATATGACTGAGTTTGTCCTTTTAGATCATCGAGGGGTTGGGGCTGGTGCTTTTATCAAGCTGTGTAATAAGCTGCGCATCTCAAGTGAAGAAAGTTTAGGGGTTACGCTGTGGCAAGAAATATCAACTAGCCAGCTGGGTCAAAAACACAGTTTTCACCTAGAACACTCACTGCTAAAGCTGGAAGTGAATGAAATCTAGGGGATAAATCCACCTCAGCAGGTCCTTAAAACCTACATTAAAAAAAGTGTGCGGTCCTAGTCTTTTATTTCCAACAGGGCACAACTGGCAAAACCTAAACACGCCTGGATGGTTACATCAGGGTTCAAGCCAAGGACTGCAGTGCTGTACCTATCGTGCACCTATGCAGTAGTTTTGAAAAAAAGATTTTTGGCCCTTAGGATGGAGGAATGGCCTTTTTTTCACCACTTACCAGATTGGTGCTGTCCAAATGACAATACAATATTGCAAGGGGTGTGGGTGCAGCCTGGAGTCCATTGAACATGTGGTGTGTGTTTGCCCTGCCATACTTAATGACCGAAGGACACTGCTACGGGGCACATGGAGCAAACATGGTGTTCACTCCTGCCTTCAAGCCACCTTAGCATCTCTGAACCCAAAGAACCTGGGGGCATATTACCAAGCAATAGCGATAATTATCGCTATTGCTTGGTTAGAGACAAAAATTTACCGCAGAGCTGCAGGGATTTTTATCGCAGATAAACCTTGGTATTACCAAGGTTTATCGCAAATGCGATAAAAATCTACTGCAATGCATGAATATCACTGAAAAGTCAGCGATATTCATGCATTACCGAGCTAATGCTCTTAACCATGTTATCCACCTCCCATTGGATAACATGGCTAAGAACTGCTCAGGGCAGGTGTTAGCTCTTGGAGATATTCGCGCTTAGCGCGAATATCTCCAAAAGTTGGTAATAGGAGATAGCGATGTTAGCCACTGTTTCCAGTCGCTAACATCTTGGCACGCCCACTTTGCATGTCATTAGTGATAAATATCACTGACATGCAAAATGGGGCCCAAGATGGTCGCTATCTCCTACTAGCTGTCGCTAACTGGTGTTAGGGACAGCTAGGTAATAGGGAGATAATTTTATCTCCGCTTTCTTGGCTTTTAAAGCCAAAACAGCGGAGATAAACCCCCTTGATAATATGCCCCCAGATTCTTAACATCCGGTTCACTAAGCTTGTCACAGGAGCGGCTAGAAACGCTCACGCAGTGGGAGTGCCAGTAACCAAATTCCCATTACATTGCACCGGGCTGCTATCCACTCAATAAGCAGTCAATTGTCATTTATTTTTGGATTAACCTTTTGCGGACCTTTTGCGGTCCTGTATGCCATACTAGCCGCCACAGCAGAACTGAAGGTTCTGAGTTCTGCTGTGACTCTAGAGTTTTTCTTCCTCTATGTAGGGATTAGCCTTCTTTCAAACAGAGCCCCAAAGCATTAATTGTCGGACATTTTTGGACTAGAGCCCTGTCTTTTTTTTTCAGATGGAAGTTAAAATATTATCCATCGTTGTATTTTTATTGTGCTCTAACGGAAAGGGTCTCTTTTGCAACAAAGTTTCTGTGACCCTGTCCGTACACAGTTCTCACAGAAATTGCATGCTAGTAGGAAAGCCATGAAAATTCAAATCTGGTGCCCTCTTGGTTTTATGTAATTATGCATTGTCAAATATTTAAACTTTTGTACCTAACAAATCTTTTTTTATATATTTTATTAATGGAGTGTTTTTCCATTCTATTGTAATGATTTAATTAATCAAACAATAAAGTTTTGACTGATTCAAATCCCATTTATGTTATCTAAATCTGTGACACTCAATGATGTGAGGGCCTACAGAACGTGTGTCAGGTCAAGATGCGCTTGGTGAACTCTGGTACTCAGGGAAGTAAACAGTTTATTACAAAAGGCCTACATAAACAAAAATATCACTTGTGGCATGCATTGCACAGCCTACCATGCATTATAGAGCCAAGTGCGTGTCCTTGATTGGACAGAGCATGCAGCACAATATGTTATTGTTAGACCTGGCATCTTTGACGTGGTTTCCCCATACTCTTTACCTCTACCTCCTGTATTTTTGACACTGTGCTGGATTTCGTTTTTGCTGGTTTAGATGCTTTGGGCACTTTGCCACTGCTGATCAGCGTCAAAGTGCAAGTGCTCCCTGAGTAAATTGATATTGTGATTGGTAATCCATGACTGGCATATTTGTATTACCAAGAAGTCCCTAGTAAAGTGCACTAAGTGTGCCAGGGCTGGTGATTCAAATGCTACTAGTGCGCCTGCAGCACTGATTGTGCCACCCAAATGAGTAGCCCTAAAATGGTGTCTCAGGCCTGCTACCATGGTGCCTGCATGCAGTTGCTAACTGCAATGGTGCCCTGGCAAGTGTCCACACTGGCCAGGCCTAACCCTTCCCTTTCTGTACACATTGGACACCCCTATAGAAGGCCCTAGGTACCCCCCAGGGCACGGTGTAGTGTATATGAAAGGTAGAGCATGTACTGGTGTGCGTGACATGCTCTGGTTTTAAATTACAACCATTTTCGTTTTTTCACTATGGAGAGAGCTATCTTGCCCATAGACTATAATAGGGAATGCTGTGTATAATGTTTACCTGCATATCTTCCCATAGGAGCAAGATGGAAAATTAAAGTCTGGTATCCCTGAACTCAGAATTTAATAACACATCTTTTAGGAAAGGTTGTTTTTAAATCCTGTGTTTGAGAACAGCACTTTTAAAAAGTTGCTTTTCTCTTGCCTGACCTTTCTGTGTGCCTTGGACTGTTTGTGAATTAACTGTCTGGTTTGTGAGTGACAGGGGCTAGGTGGCTCCCAGAGGCTGAGTGGGCCATCCCTGGGCTGAATAGCTCCAACTGCATCTAGAGTGGTGGGAGGGGGTAGCTCCTGGGCCTGAATAGGGATGTGCCTGCCTTCCCAATGCTGGCTCCACCTCCTGCTGGGGGGCTGATGACCCTGTCCCTCTCTCTGAAAGGAAAGGAGAGACCAGGAAAACAAGAAACACCCAGAACTGGTTCAGACCAGGCTCCGAGCCCTCCTGCAAAAAGGGAAGAAAGACTTTTAGGGGTATAAGTACAGGAGCCCTGACTACAGAAAATTAAGTATGGGTGAAATTTGGTTATTCGTGGTCCGCAAATTTGTGCAAAAGCGAATTTGCGGTCTGCATAATCCGTGAATTTCAGTGCGCCAACCGTGAAGTTACCCATGCGGTCGCACAAGGGCCCGGCCATCTTGTTTGCATTGCGTATTTCCGTTTCCGGGCACTAGTTGCATTCTCGCGTTGTGCGCGGGGCGTAATTACGTGGTCGCGTGCGTTTTTGCGTGCTCGTGGGGGAAATATCGCACAAACTTACCCACGCTGTCCTCAATGGGTGCAGCCATCTTGTTTTTCATTCATTGCTATGGTTCTGGGCATGCTTTTTCAATCCTCCCCTAATCTTTGCAATCCTTTGTTCATTATCTATCCCTCTATTTTTCTACATCTATATTTGGTGTTTTTTCAACTTTTCGTTACTTTAAAAACTACTTTTTTTACCTCTTTTATTTTATTTACTTTTTCCCTATTCTTTCCTATTTTTTATTTAACCTTCCTGTCCAGGACCATGGCAAAGGGAGCCGGGAAGAACACCAAGGGGAAGGGTCCCGCACCCCGTACTAGGCTCCCTTGGGGGTGATTATGGGGGGAGGATGTAGTGGGCCTGAAGATTTTCAGCGAGGTGGAGGTGGCAGCACTTATCTTTTATGTTCAGCGTCACCTCCTGAAGACCGTGGCAGCAGGGGTCAGGCCCAGTGCAGGGTATGGCCTCCGGGAGCGTCGCCAGCTCTGGGATTAGGTGTGCCAGGCCATGCGTAGGGAGTCGGCGGTCTGGCCACCTACCGTCAGGCGACGCACCGTTGGGCTGACCTCCTTGACCGGGAGCAGGACCTGCTCCACCTGCTAGGTGTGGAGATCCCTGGACTTGGTGAGTAGCTATTTAATAACTACTTTGTTTTCTTCGGCTCTGTGTTTTATTGCTAATATATGTTTTTCCCAAAGAGAAAGAATGCTGCAGATTCGATTTCATTGCAGGTAAATTAATGTTTAAATAGCTTCTGTGATTGCAAGTGCTCGCCTGCTCAGTGGCGTTGCTACTATGCTTACTTGTTTGCAACTTTCTGCTCATTTGAGCAGAACTGCGTAATGCTAGAGAGACTAGAGACTCAAGTCTAGTCCTTCTTTTGTACTTCAGCTGCCACTAAGAAGAGATAGTGGTGGATTGATAGGTTGAGTATATTATGACTTGGTATTTAGTAGTAGGACATTTTTTAGTGGTCTGCAATCATGATGACGGACTGTGTCTGTCACGTTGCGTGCTGTCGAGTGCTGGCAGTCGTAGTAGAACCTTTTTGTTGTTGGTTTAGTTAGTGATTTACATAACTTTCCAAGTAGATGGTCTGCGAATCCAGCAATACTGTACTATCTATCCTAGTTGACCAGATCAGATAGGTCTATCAATACATGTAGTGCAATTGTTGGTAATTTGTTTCCCCGAGATAATTTTAGATTGTGGTCAAAGAAATCAAATATTTCAAAAAACAATCATCCATGTTTGTGTTTATTTCATGATTATCAGCACTTCCCAGGGGCAAGAAGACCACACCTGAGGCTCTGGCGGAACAAGGTAGACAGGATCGGTCCTCTGCAGGCTCTTCTGCTGGCCCCAGTAAGTTGTTCTGTTGTTAATATTAATAATTATACTTCCCTAACTTTTACAGCTCCTATTCATTCCAAACTGTTTCCTAATTCTATTTTTTACAAAATAGTCTTTGATCATTTTGTAGACAGTTTCTACATTCTTATCCTGCCTCTACCATCACTCTCTGTGCTACTACTATTTACTATTATTTTGATCTGTGTAGGTAGCTAAGCTTGCCCAGTCGGCAAACGGTGTTAAACAAAACGCTGATCCAGCAATAGCTCTAGAGGCACTGAGTACAGTCCTCTGGGTTGCCCTTGCTGTCTATTCCAGTCTTCTTAATGTTAGTGCTTTGACAATTTCCAACAAGAAAATGTCAATGTCCACAAAGAATAAGCTAGTAGTTGGTTTTTTGATTTGATAGTAGCACATACCATACCACTAGTGTTTCAGGGACTATTCTGCACATACAGAAGTATGGACAAGAGAAATAGGACATTGTTGATGATAGGTGCAGTTCAACTTTCCATATACCTCAGTCAGAACAGAAGTTGAACCCCCAATACCCTGACCGACTATCTAGTGTGTCTGACCAATGATTATACGACCCAGAAGAACAGAAGCAGACTACTGAGTCCCAACCTATCAGAGTCACAGAAGCATGCTTTCAAAGTGCAGTAGTGCAACTGCAAACCCTTCCGCTCACTCACTCGTGAACAAAAACCACACAGTGTTTTTTAGTTTTAAAGTTTTATTTTCAAATAAGAAAAAAAAAATCTTTATTTTTAATAGCGCAGTATTCCCAGCGAGCAGTGGTTATAGATGACGTTAAAGTTTAAACACCCTTCCCTAGTATATACTTCAACACATCTAAATATTAATAGTAACTGTGCGGGACTCGGGAGCCCTCCTGGTGGTGATGAGGAGTAGGTGGTTCTGTCTGTAATTAGAAAAATGTTGCACGTTAAAAAGCAAGCATTCATCAGTTGTGCCAAAAAGTGTTGCATGTTATGGCTAAGCATATAAGTTAGCAAAGAAACCTTACAGAGGTACGGTGGCACTCTTGAGCACGCAAAATAATATAGCTTCAAGTTTCAAGTTTCAAAGCTTTATTCGACATTTGTCATAAAAGCATTCACCTAACCCTAATACAATAAATACTACAGATAAAATACTTTCTAAAATACATATTAAACATAGATGGTCGAATAAATACCTAATAAAATACAAAACATTTCCACAATTCATATAAAATATTATTCTAAAAAATATAGTAATTCATATAGCGAGATGGAGGAATAGTAATAGACATAATTCATTAGGATGAGATTGCCATTAACGAGCGAGTACGGATTATCCATGCCCAAGCCAGAAATTTTGCTACACCAACCACAAACACAGTGGAACAATCGGATTCGAGTATCCTAAGGGCTACCGATTGACTACGAGTGCCCATATTTATGCACACTGGTTTTAGCCATTTGCGTCTTGGACTCGAATACAGTGGACAACAGAACAACAAATGGGAAATGTGCTCAGTTTGTTCTTTGCAATGGTGGCAATGTTCGTCCCAAGCTGGGGACCAGTGTTTCTTGAAGGTATTCACCGGTAATGTACCTATGCGAAATTGGAAATATAATTTTCTATCATATGGTCGTTCAATAACGTCCCAAAATGGTTCGCATAAAGGGTACATTTTTATATCCAGAAAGCGAGTTGTTAGTTTTGATCTGGAACCATTACAAAACATTGTAAGATACACCATTTCCCAATATAGTTCTTTCAACTTTGCTTTCGTGGGGAAACTAGCCACATCTTTAGTATCCCATAGATGTTCCAATTTCAGCTTTACAAGAAGTCCCCGGAGTTCCTTTAGCCATGGGATACAATGAAAACAATCGAACTTAACCCCTTCGATGCTCATGACGGAACGGTTCCGTCATGAGCATCGGTTGAGCTGTGCTCATGACGGAGCCGTTCCGTCATGACCATGCCCGTTTTCGTTAGGGCTCAGCACCGGTGGTAAATCTTACCCGCACGGATGTGGTTAACAACATCCATCAAGGCTGCCGCATGGTGGCTTAGTTCTGGAGTCACCATAAGACGTCTCCAGTATAAAAGAGGCCGCAACCTAGCTATGTCCTCTATACTTTTCCTACCAAGATCCAATTTTAATGGAGTTGTGGGTGTGCTTTGTGGAACCATTACAAGCCCTCGCAGAAAACTATTTTCTGCACGTCCCAATTCTCCCAGGTTTGAAAACCCCCATAGTTCGGATCCATATAAACAGGCCCCCAATACTTTCATGTTGTAAATTTCAAGTGCACAATTTACCGGCTTAGTTAGCGAGGCTCGATGTTTTAGGGCAATTGCGCCTGCTAGCTGTCTAAACTTCAGTACCGTTGTATTAATGTGCGATTTCCAATTCATATTTTCCTGTAGGATGATGCCTAAGTAAGAAAAAGAGTCCACCCTTTCTAGGGGAATACCTTTATATTTTATTACACCTTTGAAGGTGGACTGCTGATTAAGGCACATGAATTTGGTTTTGGTAGTATTCAATTCAAGGCCCCTACCATCACAAAATTCACCAAAGGCATCAACCACTTTTTGGAGACCGCTGGGGGTGCGAGAAAGTAAGAGCGTGTCGTCCGCGAACATCAGGACGGGGACGTGGGAACCTGCTATAATTGGGGCGTCACTAGGGATTTTCTGTAAATATTCGACAATGCCATTTATATAAATTGAAAATAATGTCGGCGCTAGGACGCACCCTTGTCTCACCCTGCGCTCTACTGGAAAGGGATCTGTTACTTCTCCTTGCTTGCCCCACCTGATTCTGGCAAAATTATTTTCGTGGAGACGAACAAGGAGAGTAAGGAGTTCCTGGCTTAGGCCTGCATCCGCCAGAGTCTGCCACAGTTTTTCTCTGGGGACCAGGTCGAAAGCTGCTTTTAGGTCCACAAAAACTGCATACAATGTCCCCTTCTTTAGTGTAACGTTTCTCCAATAGATGGTTAGAAAGTGTAAAACTTGATCAACGCTACTAGTTAAGGGGCGTAACCCTGCCTGGTATGATGACAGTATATTCTTTTCATCGATCCATTGTTGCAGTTTATTTTGGACTAGGCGGCCCATCAGTTTTTGCGCTGTGTCAATCAGACTAATGGGTCTATAGTTTTTGGCCAGAGTTTTATCGCCTTTTTTGAATGTAGGAATAATTTCAGCTCCCTTCCATGAGGCAGGTACTTCCCCTCCCATTGCCACAGCATTGGCCAACATTGTGAAATAACTACACCAGGAATTCCGGTCCGATAGGAATATGTCAGCCGGAATTCCATCCATGCCCGGCGCTTTGCCCCCTGCTATACAATCCAATACATTTCTTACATCCTTTTCAACAAATATTGGATTTTTGTAATAAACGTGTGGGGGGGATGGTCATGGGTGAAGGCTGGATTTCGGGCATACTGCGGTTGGAAAAACTCTATCCAATTATTTTTCGGGACATAGTTCAGAGGCTGGGCAGCTATCCCTCCCTTCTCCCATTTTACTGAGGCCCAGAAACGTTTAGAGTCCTTGGCAGCACAGGCCTCCTTGAGTTCATGCCAGCAGTCCTCATCCCAGCGCTTCTTGGCCTGTTTTTGGGTCTGTCTATAGTGATTTCTTGCCAACCTAACTGTTATTGCATTTCCAGTTCTCAGCTCCGTACTTAGGTTATGTCGTGCTATCCTACAACTCTTGTCGTACCATCCTTGACTCTCTTGAACCTTTTTCTTTTTATTGGGAACTACAGTTTTAATAAAGAAACTTTGGATTTTACAAAATAGCTTCTCATGGGCCTCCATCATGTAGTGTTTGAAGTCAAACTTCCCACAGTGGGACTTAATCTTAGCGACTTCATCCATTACTAATTTTTTAAGAACCTCCAATTTAGATACGTCTTCTAGAAGCATACTCCACTTCAAGTGGCGCTGGTTATTTGAGCACACAACATCTTGCGTCACCATTTCATTTTTGCTGGGGTGCTCAGTGGCTTCTTGGTAGGAGTGGAGGGTCAGGCATAGGGGATTATGGTCACTTTCTATTTTAGCTTTCACTTCCATATCTACCAGTTTGCTCCAAGCCCTTACATCCAATAGTAAGTAGTAATTCTGCTAGCTGCTCGGCCATTGCCAAATGTATTTTTCCCCATTTGATCAGAGGGTGACCGTCCATTTACTGCTCTTAACCCTCTTGAAAGACACAGACTCTTTAGCTGAATTGCTACTGTACTCCATTTCCTGATAGCTGGTACCTCCAAGTGAGGAATTCCCCACTTGGCATCCTCCTCTTCGGCCAGGATCCTATCCTCTTCACCCAATGGTTCAAAGGTGGTATTGAAATCCCCGCCTACTATTACGTGAGGTGTTAGTGGTAGCATTTCAATATGATGCTCTAAAGTTGTTATGACCTCTGACGATTTACCCCCACCAACTCCCCTGGCATAGACATTAAACAGGGCAAGTTGTTGGCCATTTTGCCAACTGACATCAAGGGCTAAGATGTCATTAGAAGGTATGGACCTTTGCTTAATTGTGCAATTTAATGTCTGGCGTATCCAAATTAGCAGGCCCCCAGAGGGGCGACCCACTCGATTTCTAACTGCAGGCACATGGAAATTCAAATACCCTTGCCGGAAAGTTGGGGTGAGTGACCAAGTTTCTTGCAACATAATAATATCATAATGGTCAATAAAATCAACCCATTCCGGAGTATTTAGCTTGTTTACAATACCGGCTATGTTCCAAGAACCAAGCGACATTAATAGCGTCTCTTGTTGATGATGTAACTGGCCGTTTTCAGGTGTATTTGCAACTTCTTCAGTTTCTACGGTTAATATTATTTCATCCCTCAATATTGAGATCCTCTCAGTCGCCTCTGATGCTCTAATTGGGCCCTCTATGACTGTATTTAGTTCTTCAGGAATGGGGGTTTGGGATTCCTTAGGACCCAATGTCAGCTTTCCTGGTAGGTACTCATGTAGGTTTCCTGTCCTTCCATTCTTAGGGAACAACTGACTTTTTGGGGGGGCAGGGACACAGCCTACGAGTCAGTCGCATTCATTTAGGTCGGATAGGGCAGAATAATGATTTTCCAAGTTTAACCCCCACTCACATATTGGGCCATTCCTAGCCCTTCTGTTTCCCACAACTGTCCACTTGGTTCTCAGTATACTTGGTTTTGCTACAAGGCCTCTTCTGCTGTAAAAGAAGTCCAACGTTAGTGGTATAATTTCCGCTGTTCTATGCTGAGGTGGAAAAATATTTCGCAAGACATCTGGTAATACTTCAGGGCCTTTGAAATTTAAAACCACACAATCCCCTTGGAATTTCTTTGTTTTGGTCACTATCCACTTTACCCGTCTCGCTGTTAGCAAATCATCTGATAGCTTTTCTTTGCCCCAGGGAGATATATGCATATTGTTACTCAGCCACTGTAGTGCCTTGTTTCGTAGAGAATCTGGAGACTCAATCTGCCCTACTTTCAGTGGTGGAGTATTAGCAAGCACTAGGATCAGTGGAGAAGCTTCTACAATTAATTAGACAGGACTGGTTTCTGTATTGAAATCGTCTGATGTGGTGTTGCCTAGAATTTGCACAGATTCTGTGATTGAGGGGTTGTTAGGGATATCACCAGGTCTGGAACTAGTTTGCTGAATTGGGGCAAGTATGTCTTCTGCTCCTTCATTCGAGTTTCCCCCAGGCATGTTTCCTGCATCTTGCATTTCCTCAAGTTTATTTATTATTAGGTTTGGTATTACCCCCACACCATCGTTTGTTTGTTTCAGGAGGGTCTCTAATTTGTTGACTTTATTAGTAAGGAGGTCTATTTTGGATAAAAGAGGTTTCATTAACCCAGATATCTTAGACTCCAGCATACCCATAAGCTTCTTTGATAACATGTCCTCCCAGGCTGTACTGTCATTCCCGTCCTCCCTTATTCCTTCTGCCGCCCTTCTATGTGTTTTTCTAGGTGGGGTTGCTGGTTTATTTTTACTGGACCGCAATCCATCTCTTTTAGGCGGAGCCTTAATGGTCCCTCTTTTAACTCTTGGTGCGGGGACAGGAGTAGGAGGGGAAATAGTCTCAGTGTCTAACTCTACAATCTTACCAGAATTATTTAACTCTTCTACAGATAAGGAGTCGGCAACAGAGTCGGGTTGTTGAGCAATAGATACCATGGAAACATTTATCATAGAACAATCATTGTTTTCCTCAATAAGGTCAGTAGTGTTTGTATCATCACAGGCAGATTGGGATACACCTAGTGGATCAATTTGGGCACAAGGTGGAGAGTCCATAAGTCCCAAAGAAGTCCTCCGTTCGCTATTAATTTTGGCCACCACCTGGACTAAATAGTTGTCCATGGTATTGGCCGGGGTGACGGGGGTTTTCTGTCTTGACATAATGACCGATCAAAGTCAGTACAACACAGCAACTAGATAGAAATGCAACAATAGTAGTAGACAACTAATGTAGAGTCCAAAGATGTTTATGTCGCCTTACCACAAGTTCACTTGGGCTCGGGGGCGAAGAGGGGTGGCCCAGTCCAGTCTATCACAGTCTAGAACGGGCTAAAACGGGCCCACCCTTGGCCCGGGCTTCACCCGGCGTCCCGCGAGACGGGGGTGATGCGCTATTTCAGCGCCTCCAGGCGCGCAGGTGACGCGGCATGCGCCGCTTAGGCTTCTGGGTAATGTAGTTTCAACCCCCTCGACCGCACTCCTCTCGGCCACCACCGTACTCCTAGATGGCAGCGGAGTCGGGCAGCGGGAGGCAGGAGGGCAAGCACCAGTAACCAAAAGGCTCCAGCAGGACAAAGAGACGTCAGGACAGCAAGAGCGTTGTGTGATCAGAGGTTATATAGCATAAAGTATCCAAAATTGTAGTCCAAAAGCTTTGTATTCATCAATTTATTCAAGATATCGATTTATCAATTGTGAAAATTGCGCAATTCCAATGTAATTCTTGGTCGCACACATTCATAAAGATATCGAAAACTTGGACATCATTTTTTTTTCTTTTCATAGCAATGCTAAATAACCCCAATGCATTTCGAGCCAGTCTTGGCTCTTCTTCAGGGGGTACGATATCTAAAAAGAAAACAAATAAAGAACTAATGGCATCAGGAGTCCGAGGCTACACAGGTTCAATGAAAGCAATGTGGTGTGGACATGCAAGGTTAACAAGAGGGCGGGTGACGTGGTTGGTCAAACTAAAGTTATAGATATTGAAAAGTTTTGATGTTGCCTAGTATCAGAAATAACGATAAACCATGGTACCTGATAGAAAAAAGAAAAAAGAGTGAAGGGTGTGTTAAGGTAGCACTGTGCTCAAAACTAAGACGGTAAATTAAACAGAGTGGAAAAATCGTTACTGAACGCTGCTAAGTGAGAAAGAGTGGTCTGGAAAGCTTATAAGTTAACACCCTCCCCAAAACTGTGACTTTTTTTTGTCCCAATGATTAAAAATTGTTTAACATTTTCTCTTCCATTACGAGACAAAATAGGGGATGGTGTATAGCATCTAAAAATATGACATGTTTTTTCTAGGCGTCATCACAGCATCGGATGCGGCACTTCCCACCACCAGTGCCGGGGCCAGCAGCGCAGAGGGGTCCACTCCAGGGGCGGATGCGGCAGCACCACAAGTGCCACCAGGAGGGGCTGCTGCGGGGGATGGCTCCGCAGCGACGGACGGTGGTAAGTTATTATAATCCTTACTTATTGGCATTTTAGAGTAGGCCCGCAAAGGGGTGTATGATGTACTGTACAGTAGACAGTACACTAGTAGAAGTACACTCTACTGTTATATACAGTTACTAATTTAGAACTACATTTTTGCCAATCATGGAGAAGACAGTCCCTTGACTTAGCCATAGCATTAGCGGCAGTAGTTCTCGAGTAAGCAATGGCATCTCTATTTGACTTCAACTCAGCTGTGAAACTTTTATCATGAAGCCAAGTCAGATCAGATGAACTTGAGGGATGTGCGGAAGTAAAAGGGAAAGAAGGACGTAAGGAAGGATGAGCGAGTCGTAACATTTATGACTGTAAAGAATGATACGTGTTTTTGAATGCATGTGGCTGATAGGAAGGAATCATATGCATGGCTGCTTGAAGCAAGGATGGTTGGAGGAGAAAGAGAAGATGACTGCCTGTGTGGGTGAATCAGAAAATGCATGTGTGGTGTGCATTGCAATATATTATTTGGATGAAACTGAAATGCAAGTCAAGACAGTGGTTTACCAAATAAAATGAAAAGGGTGTTAGTTGGTTGTTGCGAAAAAGTAAAGTTGGTACAGTTGAGACATTAAGGAGAATAATAGACGTTTACTTTGGAAGCATGGATGGTATCCTCTTCCTCATAGATAGCAGAGGTGTATGTAGAGCAGACGCTCTGGGGATGAAGAGTGTTGCTTTGTGTTGTAAATAGAAGAAGTAGGCAGCAGGACACATCTTCTGGTAGTTAGGTTGTATTTATTAAGTTACTAAGAATAAGTTAAGACACAGAGCAGTAATACCCCACAGCTGACCAGACCAACTGCCAGGGCTAGAATCCCAACACTCCAGATAGAATACAGCTAGGTAAGAAGATAGAAACACAGAGAAAGGACTAAGGAAGCTAAGAAGCAAAGTATGAAAGTACAACACTTTGTTTGAACAGCATGTCTTTGCCAGAGTAGCAAAGCAGAGGAAATCCAAACACTAGAAGTTGTGATTGTTGAGAAATTTTCCCTTGACTAACAGTACAGTAGTTTACTTTGCAAGCACAGCATATATTGTGTATGTATTGTATAGTTGACATTATATCAAGTCCCTTCCTCCGGCAATTATGGGTACCAGACTCACTCCCTATGTTAATAATTTTGTTTCAGCTGTGTCAATCATGGGTGGACTATCGCTGTTGTTCACTCAATCTATCACAACAAAGCACCTAAAGTAATCCATCATATAAGCAAAGATCATGTGATCGGCTGGATACATGATCAGAAATGAATAATCTTCATTTTCCTTTTTGGCCCGTGGAAGGGGGCAGTGCGAAATATAAATTACATTGAGCAGTAGCCCTTGATGTAACCGAGTATGGCCAGTGCCACCCCTATAGAAAAGTAAGAGCTTCCCTAGCCCCACCTGCATGTACTGCGTCATCATGGCTTGTGTCTGTTTTTTTTGGGTGCAAGCTGACTGAGCTGGCATTATGCCGGCTACCACAAGTTCACGTACAAGTAATTTCTTTTGCAAAACTAGAGGAAAAAAAAGAAGACTGGCGTACTCTCCGACTCTCTATGTAGTGAGTCCATAGTGCTGCTATGAGAATTCCTCAAACTCCCACTAATGTTACAGGCCTACAAAGACGGCGGAAAGATACATGCCAAAATGTTATACTGTGCTTGCAAGTTGCTAGTGTTACTGTGAGACAACTTTCTGTTGAATTATTTTGTGTTATTGTTAAAGAATATTGGTTACAGTATTTGTCTTTCTTTCTTCATATAGATGCTCCACTAAAGCTCACCAGAAAGGAGATGGCTGTCCGGACTAGGGCCCGGAAGCTGGAGGCCATTTGTGCAGAATATCGCCGGCTGTGGGCTCGGGAACAGGAGGAGGAGGCGGCAACAGCTGCATCCTCCTCCAGTGCCCCTGGGTCCACCAGCCAGCAGCCTCCAGTATGGCGCTGTGGTCCGACAGCCTCCCAGCGCCGCCGCTCAGCTGCAACAAAACCAGCAGCTGCCCCCCCCCCGAGCCTGGATGGCACGCCTGCGCCAGCTACGCCGCCGAGATGACTACTTGGAGCGCACGGTGGAGAAGCAGAAGCACTGGCTCCAGGACCTCCGCAGAGAGCTGCGGGACCACCTGTCCACAGGACACCGCCAGAAGTGACTGTGTCCCTTTCCCCTTTTTTAGGGACTGTTGGAGGGGGGGGAATTGGGAGTTGGGGATTCTGAGGGACTTTATGAGGGACATTGAAATGGACATTTGTTGGGGTAAGAGAGGGGGTGGTTTGGGTCTTTGGACTAGTTTATTTTTGTGAGGGTAAATATATAATTATGTATTTTACATACTTTAACATAGTGTACACTCTCATATTACTTTGTGGGGTGATGGGCGGGGGTTACTGCACTGTTGGATTCCTCAAACTTACCAGCATGAATTATCTAAAACGTCCAAAAATGTACAAAAGTGCCACTAACAGAGTTAATGAATTCTATTGGCCTACTAGTACTTTACTAGTACTACTGTCAGTCTCTCCTCCCCTCTGAGTCATAGCCCATTATTCTACCTCCCCAAAATGCTTATTTTACCTGTGATTCGTTTTTGAGAATAGAGCTAGGCACGGCGCTGGCTTCATGGCAAATGGCAATTTTGGTTGCCCATGAAATCCGTCCAGGACAGAAATTCCATTGTTGTGGTGGTAGTAGGAGTGGTACCACACTAGCAGTAGGAGCATATGAAAAGCAAAGGACAAAAATTAGACATTGAGTGGCCTGAGAGGAGTATTAGAAGGAACAGTATATTTGTAGCCTAAGCAATGCTGAAGATAAGTATGGGGAAAAAAAATTTGCATGGATGATTATGGCTACAACAAGAACAGTGACACAGCAGCGTAACAAGTCTTGACATGTAGGAGGATGATGTTGACGATCGATCCAATCGATGGTGGCATGAAATTAAGAATTGATTTGAAAATACTCATTGGTATTTTTTTAAGCAGAATTACAATATCCTAGGATTCATATAGCTGCCTTAAAATTGATTTGAGGAGGTTGCTTGCACCTTATCCTCCCCAGCAAGTGTCTGGAAGTATTGCTGTCATTTAGTCACACCTCAATGAAAACCACACAGCCCGGGGAAGAGGGTTAGGGTTTTAAAATTGGATGGGAATGGGGTTTTTGGGAAAGTTTTGTGGAGAGAGGACAGCATGGACTAACAACAAATGAAGAAAACAAATCTTTGGATACGAAGATATCAATAAATCTTTTAAGGGACATAAAGGAAGTGCATGCATGAAGTTGTTTGCTAAATGGATGGTTTGGTTACTGAAAAGTAGTACTAACTACAACTTACTAAGTAGTACTAAACTATTAGCCAGTACAGGGCTGCTGTATTTACGCAATTTCACTCAGAGAGAGAATGACTTATAGTACATTACATTAGTTTTAAAAATAGCAAAGAAAGTTATGAAATAACTGTAGGGAGGAATTTGAAGCAAAGAGTCGCACTTATAGAAGTTCACAACAATAAGTTACTTAAAAGATAAGGAGAAGTGAAGAGGATACTGTAACTGTATGTTGTTGTTGTCCTGTTCAATTTGCGAAGTTGCATGCATGCAGCCATTCCTCTTATTCGCGGTACTCCTCCATTAATGTCATCTGACGCTCCGTCGATCAATCTTGGTGACCAGACACACTGTCCACTGCCTGCCTGACGGATGCGGAATTGCGGATTGATGTTGTTCCCATGGCACAAGGTAAAAGCCGGCCTGCAATTGTTGATGGAAAAACAGGAAGGGATATTAAAACAGCACTGAGAAAAAATATAAGGTACAGTGTGTAGTGCAAAAATAACAGTTTCAGAGGCGACAGTATTACATACAGGCATCATTTCTAAAGTGCGTAGTCTGAGTCTCCTTTTCAAGGTTAGTAATTGCACACAGCAGGCCAGGGCCATGCAGACGGTCAAGGCAGGCACCACTGAGTGATTTTTATGCAGCAAGCCACATAGCCACAATTTTACATGAACTGCTGTCTGGTCTCTAGCATACACTACACTGGCTCGACCACTCCCATACCACGACGAGACAGACATGTAGGTCTGCTGTGGTTGTTGTTGACTTGTGTACCTGTTGTTTGCCACTCAGAAAACTGCCATATTTCTTCCGTAAACCGACAATGATGATGATCCATCCATCCCAGTGAGTGACTGTGTAAAGAATAAAGATAATATGTAACTTTAATCATCAAAACTCATCATCATCATGGTTTGTAATTGGCAAACTCAATGTTGTCTACACACTTAGTCCAAGGACATTTTCCATATTGAAAAATACAATGTAGTGGCTGGCCCCTGCAGTAGAAGTACAATTTGTATTGAACAAGGTAACAGAGTACACTTGAGTTACATTTAGTGAGTAAAAGATTAAATAATAATAACAGAACACATAGATAGGATTCACTTCATGCACAACAAAAAAACAATTGCTTTCATCAGAGCCAGACAGCCAGTGTTGTCCACCACTGCATGCCATCTCATCATTCATTACCTGTTCCACTTGTCATCATCTTATTCTTAAGTGAAGGGCCACAGGGCAGACTCTCGTGTCAATTTCAGAAGGTGCAGTCAGCATAGTGAGTCATTCCAGTCCCACTTCTTTTGAGGGGACTCGTGTACGGACTGAAGCGACAGTTTCTAGATTCTGTGGAATCCGGCCATCTGCCTTGAGGAAAATGGATAGGGGGAGTCTGGAGGAGGAGGATAGAGGAGCATGACTGAGTTATGAACTTCAGGAATGCAGACAGCCGCACCTTCAATATGGAAAATAAGACAAAGATAGTGCTGCTGATGGATTTGTTGTGATTAAAGTTTTGTTGTGCTAATAAGTTGCAAATCAACTTTGATTCATTGATTACCAAGTACTGCTCAAACAGATGTGCAAGCATGTAGAAGGTTGAGTTCCAATGTGTTGTCACCTCCTGGATGAGTCCTTTGACTGGCACTCCACGGCTACGTTGAATGATCCTCATCTCATTCTGGGCCTTAAAATATGACTGAAATGTGTGCAGATTCTTCGGCAGGTGGTCAGTAACTTGCTGACTGTGTTTTCTCTTTTCAAGAAATCTTGAACAATAATGTTAATGCAGTGCTCCAAACACGGCACTCTGAAGTAGCCACCATCATGCATGGCCTTAACTATATTACTGCCATTATCCGTGGAAACATAACCAATCATGGGACTTCTTGGCACCAGCCATTTAGAGACCTTACTCTTAAACTCATCCAAAATGTTTAATGCAGTATGAGATTTCTCCATGGCAAACATGTTATGTTATGTTATGTTATGTTATAAAATATTTTATTACGCGCTCCGCTACTACAGAGTATCCTGGCGCGATATGTAGGCACTAAACTGACCCAATCCAAAAAGAAAGAAGCAGAGAACTAGATACTAAGATTAAAAAGATGGGTTTTTAGCCCTTTCTTAAATCCTGCCAATGTGGTTGCTGATCGCAGAGAGAGCGGCAAGGCATTCCAGGCCCGTGCTGTTTGGACTGAAATTGACTGACCGCCCAGTCTTGCATATCTGATTTTAGGCATAGACATCAGACGAAGATTGGCCGATCGAAGGCGTGTAAAAGGAAAACCTCTTGTGCAAATATTGTGGGCCTTGCTGGTGCAGGGCCCGAAAGGCCAAAACCAATGATTTAAACATAATGCGATGCGCCACAGGGAGCCAGTGGAGCTCACGAAGATGGGCACGCGCACTAGTTCTTCGAGGAAGATGGAACAGAAGTCGCACGGCCGCGTTCTGAATGATCTGCATTCGCTTGACAAGGTATTTGGGGAGACCACTATAGAGAGCATTGGCATAATCAAGCCTTGACAGAATCAGAGCACGCAAAACAGTCTCCTTCGCCTCCCTATGGAGAAGTGGAAGGAATCGCTTGAGTGACTTTAAGGAGGCAAAACAGGTTGCAGTAAGTTTTTTTAGATGGGCTTCAAACTTAAGATCCTGTCCAAACCAGACCCCCAGGTTTTTAGCCGGGCCTCCATGGTAGCTAGGGCATGCAAAATCTGTCGGCCAAATAAGCTCTCTAAAATTGGCCGGAAAATTGCCATAGAATAGTAGCTCAGACTTGTCCTCGTTGCATTTAAGCTGGGCTGAGACAAGCCAACGGAAGACATGGGTCAAACAGGAACAGACTGTCTGAGCGTCTAAGCACTCCTTAGGCCAGGTGAACAACAGCTGCGTGTCGTCAGCGTATGACATTATTTTGGCTCCCCACTGCTCAGCCAGATAGATCAGCGGAGTCATGTAAACGTTGAACAGCAGTGGGCTCAACGTCGAGCCCTGTGGTACCCCGGTGGTGAGCTTCTTGGGTGATGAGGAAAAGGGAGGCAACCATACCTGCTGCGACCGCTCAGACAAAAATGAGGACAGCCAGGCCAGAACCGCACCCGACAGCCCCACCTCTGCCAGCCTAGTCAGCAGCTGGGCATGGGGCACCGTGTCGAAGGCGGCAGATAAGTCTAGCAAAACCAGGACCGCTCTGCCGCCTCCGTCAAGACACTCCCTAATGGCCTCTGAGACTTCCACCAGAGCCGTTTCAGTACTGAAAGCAGCCCTGAACCCTGATTGAGCCGGGTGCAGGGCATGAGAGGACTCGATGAAAGTATTCAATTGCCTAAAAACTACTTTTTCGGTCACTTTCGCTAGTGCCGGGAGCAGAGATATCGGACGATAGCTAGAGGTAGACAGGGGGTCCAGGCTGGGTTTCTTCAGCAGGGGAAGAAGCTTCGCCTGTTTCCAACAAAGAGGCACTGAGGCAGAAGCCAGAGACATGTTAACAACCTGGGTAACCTCCTGATACACCAGACTAGCCGCTCCCCCCAGAACCCTAGCAGGGCACGGGTCAGAGGGTGAGCCAGACTTTAGCGACTCCAAAATGGCTAGCACGTCAGCTTGCTGAGCAGGCTCAAAGGTGGAAAATTGACTAACATGTTGCTTCGCATCCATAGCAATATTAGGTGGTGAAGGCAGAGGAAGACTATCAGAGTTTAAGAGCTCCTCTTGAATTTTTTTGATCTTATTATCAAAGAAACATGATAGTTCCTCACACCACAAGTCGGAGGCCGGGAGAGCTGGGGAGACAGCGCATGGAGAGAGGAAGCTCTGAACAATGGCAAAGACTTCTCTGGCATTGTTATCCGCCTTCTCAATCCTTCCTGAAAAGTAGCTACTTTTAGCGGCCTTGATTTCAGCATAATAAACTTTCTGCGCCTTCCGCAGCTTGCTCTTAATTTCAGGGCAGAACTCAAGGCGCCAGGCTCGCTCCAGCTTTTTGCACACTAATTTAAGTTCTCTAAGCGTATGAGAGAACCAGGGTTTGGAGGGAGACGCCCTCGACCGCCTGCTACCACTCTTGTTAGTATGTAGAGCGGCACTTTGTTCAACCCAAGCATTGAATGATTCCACCGCAGAATCCAAATTCAATGGCAGGGTCGGCCGGTGGGACGTGAGGGAGTCCGAAAAGGTAGACAGATTTATTCTCTGGGCATGAGCATGAGAGGCGGAAAAATTCTTCGGCCCTTTTGAATTTATGGGCCAGGTGAACAGAATTAAGGCATGGTCCGACCAAGTGACCCACGTAGGGGGTAGCATAGAGATCTCAAAGTTGGAGCAGACCAGGTCCAACCAATGGCCAGCCGCATGGGTGGGGAAGGTCACCCATTGTGTAAGATGCGCCAGCGAGAAGACTTCTGCCAAGCCGATCGATTCTGGTAGGTCCATTGCGTCCATATGAATATTAAAGTCCCCCAGAATAAGATATCGAGAGAATTTAAGGGCGCGGGGGACGATAACCTCCTCAATATTACCAGCAAAACAGCCCGCATAGCTAGGTGGGCGGTAAAGCAAAGTACCTCCCAGGGTGAAGTGGGGGGAGAGGATCATGGCTACTGTTGCATGTTTCCGACTCGCTTGAAAAATTGTGGCAGGGTCAACACCTGTAGAAATCTTTTCTCTAACCCCTGCAAAAGAGACCCAGTGTGCAGTGATGCACATGTAATCCACGGCTTGGCAACTGGTCCACATGTCTGTTGTCAGGTGGATAGTGTGAACAGCACTCTTCTGCAAAGCTGACCCAATCACTTCCAGCACATCTTCATGTAGTGCTGGAACCGCAACTCTGGCAAAATAGGACCGGCTAGGAACCTTCCATTTAGGGCAGACTAATGCCACAAATTCTAGAAAACCCACCCCTTCCACGAAAGAAAAAGGGAGAAGGTCCAGCGCTAGCATTTTAGCCAGCTTTGCGTTATACAGACGTGCCAATGGGTGGTTGCGTTCAAATGGCGCCTCCGACCGAAACATGCTTTTAATGGTGGTCTGGACCATTTTACGTGATGATGATGATGCAGACTTCTTTAACCCAGTTAGGCTCATTGATGTACTTTTTCGCATTGGTGTCTCTCCCAGACTCTTAGTATGGCTCATACTTGTTGCTGGGGTAGAGGGTGTAGGCGCTACCACTGCAGTGTTGCTGCCAAGGGTACTGGGTGTACCAGAAAAAATGTCTGTCGCTTCTTCACTTCCCCCCTGCGCGATCAGCCCCTCGTCATCATCAGATGTAAATGTAAATGTGGCGTATTTGTATAGCGCGAACAGTGACCCGGAGGCATCCCGGCACTTGTACTCCTACCACAAGGGAACCCCTCCTGGCTTTTCCTTGTGGGGTGTCCACTCCTGGGCATCCCATGGTGAAACCAGGCATCCCTTGTGTATCGGGGGCAATATGAATGGATACATTTGGATTTGTTGTACTTTTGGCTTCCCGGATCTTCCTTAGGTGCGCCTTTTAAATGATAGGGTGGTGTTTTTGGAGAGGACCTCTCTGGCCTCCGATACCATAGTTGGTACCAAGCTTACCCCGACTAACTACACTTTTACAAATCGAGCAAACAACCATGTTTTCGGCCTTTTTGCTAACACTAAGGAACTCTCAAACTGGGGACTGGAGATGTCTGCTGGTGGTGGAGGTGCTACTTTCAGTTTCAATGCCAGATGAAGTGGAGGATGGGCTTGGCTGAATTTGACTCTGTTGTGCACTTACAGCACCACTACTTGAGGTAATGGAGGTCGAGCTGGATGGAGGTCCCTGCAGGCCCTTTTGATGAGAAAATATGGAAGCTGTTGGTCATGTTGGTGTAGTAGTTAACTGTGTTGGTGTAGTACCAGTGCCACGTCACCCATATCCCGCTCCGCAGCAATTCGGGATAGGGTCGAAATGTCTGTGTGCTGCATGCCCACTGGGGCTGGAGTGATGACTGTGATGACTGGGTTGTCGTCAGACTGTTCATCAGCAGCAGAATACACCACTTCTTGTTTGTCGTCATCACCCATAAGTGAAAGCCTTGCGCGTACCTTCCTTTTAGGCTTAGCTAACTTTGTCGGCTCATGGCGTGCCTCACTCTCAGACTGCATTGGTGGGTTCCAATCAACATCAAGATCATCAGAAGGAACGGGGCTTGTAGAAGAACTTGTAGTAGCCCTCCTTGACCTTTTTCTTGCTGGGGATCTGGAAGACAATGGATCATCATCAGGAGGAGTGGCTTCCTTGGATGATACCTCCGCTTCAATCTCGATTTCCTGATGTGGCCCTACTTCTGGAGGAACAAGCATTGTGGGCAGTTGTGCTGCTCCATGCGCCTCTAGTTGCACCTCTAGTTGCGTCTCTCCATGCGCCTCTCCATGGGCCTCTCCTTGCGCCTCTCCTTGCGCCTCTACTTGCGCCTCTCCTTGCGCATGTACTTGTACTAGTTGCACTTGTGGTTGTCGTTGCGGCTGTGGTTGTTGAACACTCGTCAGATGAGTTACACCCTGCGTTGATTGGATATTACTTTCTTGCGATGAGCCAACATCATCACTGGTCAATGGTGATTGAGCAATTAAAGTGGCTGCCTCTGCAGCACTCATGGCCTTGGACCTAACTTGCCGAGGTGGCACTGAACCCAATGAAGCGGAGGTGCTGCTCCCAGCTTGGTCCCCGGTGGACCCCGCTGCTGCAGGCGTAGTTTTTTTTCCCGAAAAAAGTGTCTGTGGGCACATCAGTCTCCTTGGTAGTGGTGCCACTTGCTTCTTCTGCTCCTTCTTACTGGCAGTGGCACGGACAACTTTCTTGGTATAGGAGCTACGGCTACCTTTCTTTGGGCCCATCTTCTTCAGATGTCAGAACAGCAGGCTACAGTTGCACGAGCTGCAGAGTTGTCCATGGTCACAAGTGACGTCACCTCACGTTGTGCTGCACACACCGCTGCAGGACTTCTTCCTGGCACTGATGATGAACGATGACTGATGTGGTTCTCTTGTGCACCTAAAAACAAAGGACGCCAGAGGAACATCAGTTAAATAAATGTTACATCTGTCGTGCTTCAATTAATATGTGCAACTAGGCATTTATTATTATTACAACACACCCAAAGACCCAAAATAAAAATTGCAATTCTAATCAAAAATGGATGTTTACATTAACAGAAGAGAGACCACACAGAGAGAGTTGTTTCATGCACCACTGAGTACCCCTGGGCATAATGGATGAAAGCAAGCCAAACTGGGTGCAGGCCTGAGCACACTGCCTGGCTTCAAACTGGCCCCTTGAGCCCCAGCCACATGGCCAGGCCCTGCCTGGATCAGGCCTCAAAATGGCCCCCACCCACATGGCCAGGCCCCAACAACACCCCAAGAAGTCGAAAAACACACAAAAATAACCACAATCCAATGCCATCCATGCCCTCAATGATGTTTAAATTCAAGACACCCCACAGAAAGACTTGGCCCATGCACCATTGAGTACCCATGGGCATAATGGATGAAGGCAAGGCAAACTGGGTGCAGACCTGAGCACACTGCCTGGCTTCAAAATGGCCCCTTGACCCCCAGCCACATGGCCAGGCCCTGCCTGGACCAGGCCTCAAAATGGTCCCCACCCACATGGCCAGGCCCCAACAACACCCCAAGAAGTTGAAAAACACACAACAATCACCACAATCCAATGCCATCCATGCCCTCATTGATCTTTAAATTCAAGACACCCCATAGAAAGACTTGGTCCATGCACCACTGAGTACCCCTGGGCATAATGGATGAAAGCAAGGCAAACTGGGTGCAGGCCTGAGCCCTCTTCCTGGCTTTAAATGGGCCCCCTAACCCCCAGCCACATGGCCAGGCCCTGCCTGGACCAGGCCTCAAAATGGTCCCCACCCACATGGCCAGGCCCCAACAACACCCCAAAAAGTCGAAAAACACACACAAATCACCACACTCCAAAGTCGAAAAATCACCAAAATCCAATGCCATCTATGCCCTCGATGATGTTTAAATTGAAGACACCAAACAGAAAGACCTGGTCCATGCACCACTGAATACCCCTGGGCATAATGGATGAAAGCAAAGCAAACTGGGTGCAGGCCTGAGCACACTGCCTGGCTTCAAAATGGCCCCTTGACCCCCAACCACATGACCAGGCCCTGCCTGGACCAGGCCTCAAAATGCCCCCCACCCACATGGCTAGGCCCCAACAACACCCTAAGAAGTCGAAAGAGACACAAAAAGCACCACACTCCAATGCCATCCATGCCCTCAATGATGTGTAACTTCAAGACACCCCACAGAAAGTCTTGGCCCATGCACCACTGAGTATCCCTGGGCATAATGGATGAAAGCAAGGCAAACTGGGTGCAAGCCTGAGCACACTGCCTGGCTTCAAAATGGCCAGGCCCTGCCTGGACAGGCCTCCAAATGGCCCCCACCCACATGGCCAGGCCCCAACAACACCCCAACAAGTCGAAAAACACACAACAATCCCCACACTCCAATGCCATCCATGCTCCCAAAGATGTTTAAATTCAAGACACCCCACAGAAAGACTTGGTCCCTACACCACTCACTACCCCTGGGCCTACTGGCTAGTGTGGCTTTACAGGCACCCCAAAATAAAAAATAAAAGATACACATATAAGTTATAACAGTGAGCTAAAATTCCATGACAGAAATTAGATTTAAGTTCAACAACACTCACAGAAACAGTTATATCATGCACCCATGACTAACCCTGGGCCTACTGGTTACTGTGGCTACCATCAATATATTTTTTTAAAGTTGTGAAAAAGTTTTCAAATAGTAGTTGCAGCAACTGCAATTCCCCAAACAAACAACACCAACTTACTTGTAAAATATCAAATCCAAAAGTGATCGAAAGTCCAAAAAGTCCTCAAATACAAATATCCAGCAGCAGCCACAAAGAGTAATCCTTCCAGCTCCAGATCCAAATGAAAAGTGATCAGGACATGGACAAAGCACTGAGAAGAGCCTGCTGGACAGGAACAGGAAGCTGGAGACTCTGGGGCACTACCTTCCTCTTACCCCCCCCAAAAAATGGACTCCTTGCACAAATGTGGGCAGCCAAATGTCAATCTGAGGAGTTATTCTGATCAAAATCATAATTTTCAGACGGTTTATGCTGCCTGCGGTGGATTTCTTGTGCAGAATTGCAATTTTTGCAAGTTCAGGAAAGCGAGCTGTTCAAATCTCCCGCCGGAAGTCAGCTGTGCGCCGCATCTACGTGTTCGCAATTGTTTACTCCCGCGATAAGTGATTGCGGGCCCTTATGACGTACTCGTGTTGTCAAACTCTCGCTGTGCAAGATGACGCGCTGCGATGACGTACTCCCGGTCGAAAAACTCTCGCGCGATCATGCAGCAAGATCCAAAATGGCGCAGCACACGCAAACCAGGAGGAAAAACAACTCGGGGAACTCAGAATCACGGTAAGTCAACGCCGCGCGTGCGATAATGTATTTTTGAAGCGCGACCAAGCAAATAAATCTGCCAGCTGCGAATTGCGGATTTTTGGGCAAATTCGCGCGATTCGTTGACCGCGAATTTGCCAAAAATCTTCACATTTCGCGAACGGAACAGATTTTTAGCCCATACTTACAGAAAATTAGATCATCCTGGAATCAAGATGGGACCTCTGCCAAGGAGAAAGCTGAATTTGAAGAAGTAAGACTGTCCTGCTGGACTGACCTGCTGTTGCTTTGCTGCCAAGGAGAGGGGAAGGACTTTGCTTTGTGCTGTGTTCCCTTGCTTGAAGGAATCTCCAAGGGCCTGAAGAAGAGATGGCTCCCTGTTAAGAAGTCCCAGGAACACAAGGGCTTCACCCCCAGCTTCCCTGGACTCTGCTGAGAGAGTTCTGTCCTTCCTGGAGTGCTTGGCCCAAGTGTGGTGCCTCTGGAAGTTGTACTTGTGTTGGGAAGCTGGAAACCAAGATTTAAAGAACTTTCTGCAAAGTTTATTGCATCACTTGCTTGCGGAGCGCATCCCTGTCAGTGCGAAGAAATTCCCGCTGGTACGAAGGCCGAGATGGTCGCAGCGCCTGTTTCACCCCGAGTTTGCTGGGTATACTCAGACGTGAGTCCCAGGCTTTCCACACCACTGGAGTCATGCTATCCAGGCTGATGAAGGCTGATAGCCAGAAACCGGTCCTTGGATGCTTGATTCCGGTCTGGGAAAGACATGGCTTGGTAGTTCGGACTGGACTGTTCCCATGAGGCACAGGGTCAGAGCTGATTTGCATATAGCCAGTGTCTAACCCAGGGTGGTGTGGAGTGCAAAAAAACGATGGATTTAGGCCCAGATCCTTGTACTGGGGTGAATGTATGACATTGTTCTACATTCTGTCCATCAACTGTTTGGTCGCTGCCAGAGCCATCACATCCTTTGTTTGCGGGACGCACCAGTCCGGTGCGGGAAGTTTACCATTGCTGCGAGTATCGTTGCAGAGCCTGTCATCACTGGGTGAGATCATTGCACCGCTTGCTTGCGGACAGCATCACGTTGTTGCAAGAGTCGTCGCAAAGCCATCACATTGAGGGGCCGCGAGAGTAGAAGATCGATGCTGAGCTGCACATCGTTGCCGCACCGGAGATCGTTGTCGCCCCGAGGATCGTCACATCGTACCTTTTGCGAGCCGCTTCCACCGAAACCTGTGCATCGGAATCCACGCAAGGTATCGCAGCCCTCCCCGTACAGACTGGAGTCACCGCAACACGTCCCCTACATCGAGCGGGGTTGTTGCATTGCCTCCCCAGGTTCACCGGAGTTACGCATTGCTTCCTTGTCACTGCTACAGCTTTCACTTGGAACTTTCGTGCATTTAAAGGTACTGTTGGCTAAAACGTGACGCAACTGTGAACAATTCTAACACAAACTTAAGAACTCTTTTGAAACCATATTCTTGAACTGTGGATGTTGGATTTTTGTCATTTTGGTCTTGTGTAGTTTAGTTTAAATATACCTTTATTTTTCTAACCTGTTGTGGCGTCAGTTTGTGGTGTTTTTACTGTGGTACTGTGAGTCTTGGTACAAATACTTTGCACATTGCCTTCGATAAGCCTGACTGCTCGTGCCAAGCTACCAAGGGGGTGAGCAGGGGTTATATGAAGAGTGTTTCCTCCTTACCCTGACTAGAAGCAAGGGTCCCTATTTGGACAGTGGTACCTACCTCTGCCAACTAGAGACCCCCAGTTTTAACAGTCTTCCATCAGTAACCTTTTTTCCTAATCCATTTTTAGAGTTCACTACATACACAAATTCTCTGAAGTATCTGCTATTCATTAAGACAGTAAATGTAACCCTTTCTTTCTGATACATAGTGCTGGTCTTGGCCCTTTCTGCAGGGTCATCTCCAAACGTTTTGCATTCACTCCTCTTATTTTTGCTGAATTTGGTTTTGCTGTCCTTCAGAATCTGCACACCATATTACTGCTAACCAGTTCTAAAGTTCTACTGATCTCTCCTTAAAACATGGTAAGAATGGTCCATACCGAATTAGCCTATTTAATTTATTTGCAAGTCCCTTGTAAGGTGGCACTTCCTGTCCCAGGATCTGTAAAGCAAATGCTGCTAGTGGGTCAACAACACTTATCCTGCCACCCACTTAAGAAGCACGTTAAACATATCTCAGGCATGCAATTCAAGCATATGTGCATAATTTTAGTGGCTATTTTATAAAGTTGAGAGACGCAGAATGTAGGAAGAGGCAGTAGCGGTTGGCCGTTTTGCAGAGGAGCACAGAACTTTACACTATTACAACGAGGAGTGTCTTTGGACAAGTCGATATCTGGAGATTAAACAGCGAACGCTACATAAAATATCTTTTAGTTGACGGCGGGATGCTGTGATCTAAAGTGGATTTATATTGAGAAACACAGATTCCAGTCTTAATAACTGGATTATTTATATTGGGACATCTGTGTTAGGATACATTCTAAGAGTGTCCAGTAGCATAGACGAGAATACTTCCCCTGAAGAAGGAACCAGCGCGTTCCGTAATGCATTGGGCCAATTGAATTCATTGATATGGAAACTACAAAGTTACATCTACCAATGATTTAAAGAAATATATTGGATTTTGGACAAACATGTATTGTCACCGTTAAAGTTTAAGTTGTGTCATTGTACAAAGCAATGGTTTTCATTTTGAATTTAATGATTTGTAGAATACAAGATTCTTGATCAAATGTTGTTTTATGTCTTATTGAAATGTCTAAATTTGAAGAATTTTGAACAAATTGTTCAATAGGAACAGTGCACACTACAATCGGGGCAATCCCTGTAAGTTTCTTATAATTTTAAACTGCCATTTTGACCTGGCAAATAAACCTTTTGCCAGGGACAAACCTTCCTTTTTAATACATATAAGTCATCCCTAGGGTAGACACTAAGCACCCCAGAGGGCAGGGCGCAGTGTATTTAAAAAGCATGGCAACGCGAGAACAGCGCTTTATCCGCCCGTCCCGACATTGAGGACAGATTAATTCGCCTCCCGCCACTGATCACGCTGGGATCAGCGTTGACTGACTACCGGACCAGGCTAGCTCTGAGTAACTTGTCCACATCCGATTTATCTCGCTCCTGCCACCGAACATGCTGGGCTCAGCGTAGACGTATTACTGGACTGGACCACGTTGGTCCCCAATAATTTTTTAACCCTAGATTTACCTTTCCCCCAACCCCGCTGATCACGTTGAAAAAGTGCTCATCTGAGCATGGACTACATAATCCTAGTTGACCATCTAACCCTACTTGTGCTGCACTGAATCAGAAGTACCCCTCAACTGAGCTCGCAATTTACTGCTCCTCGGGACTTCCATCCTTGGCATCCGTCTCAATTCCCAATTAACCAGCACCACCTACCTGTGGCCAAACGCACTGCCTCCAGCCCCGCTTTTGTCCTGATGATGATCCTAAATCTTACGGATCGAAACGCCGTCGACTCTCCAGCGAGACTCTAGGCGCTTTTCGCACAGTGGTTACCGCAAAAATTGCAAATGAATAACAATCTTCTGAAACTAAATTGAAACCACTCTGCTATTTTATTCACTGTACATATTTGTTCACTATACACCTTGTGCCGTCCACGCTGCTCTCACTGTCACTTGTGTCGCCGTAGTGTCACCCACTTTGCACTCGTGCACCTTGTACAACCTTGGGCTGTCACGTAATATTTAATAATTGCAGTGTTGATATTAACTGGTAATTATGTTTTCCCTCAAAACTTTTGGAAATGTTCATAAAATGATGACTTGAGCACATAGATATACAAATTGAGTCTCCTTTTTCTGTTTGGATAATACTGTACAGATATCCTTAATAACTGTCTACAAATAATTACCGGTTGGGATATTGTTCCTTATATATCATTCTCTACCCCAATCCCAACAAGGTTGATCGGTTTATACTCCTGTTATCTTCTACCAAAATTTTTTTTTTAAAGCAGGGCATAGACTTTTACGTTTTAATTGTCCTTGTAGTGAAAATCTCTTCAACTCATTTTTCACTACTGCAAGGTCTACCTGTCCCATACATTAGAGTTGCCTTATTACCAGGGGTAGCTCCTCCGCTAAGGCAAAGGAGTGTTGCCCCACTGCTCTGAGAGCAGAAAACAATTTAAATAAAATGATAATAACCTTGCTATTAACATTTTAGTTGTCTTTGCTACGGGGCTGGGTTGTTGCAGGGCAGGGCTGGGGCCTGGGAGGAGTGGTGAGTGCACACTCTCAAAGTGTGCATGATGGTTTGGTCGGCTGTCTTGGCCCGGTCAAAGGGTCGAGCACACCTAGCATGTTCTTCCACCAAGCTCCATTAGACAGCTTGATGGGGGACATGCAAAGGGCTCCCAGTCCCCATCTGAGTGCTGAACCATGGCGCTCAGACCAATCATAACACTGCATTGCAGCATTGTGATTGACTTGAGGAAACCAATCACAACACTGCATTGTAGCATTGTTATTGGCTTAGGGCAGGCCGAGTACTTCCTGTTTCCTGGCTTGCCAGGGAGAAAAGGAACAATGGGAAGACGTGGCCTTAGAAACATAAGTGGATGTTTTTTGTTGCTTTTTTTCCACCCCATAGGCCCTGTCACCCTTGTTCCCTGCCAGCTGCCACTGCCTATCACATTTAATAAGCTCTAATTTGCAAATAAGAACAGGTAAACAAGTCATGTTTACTGTCTTTGGAATTGTAATGAAACATTCTAACTTATTGTGAAGTTGGATTTGAAGTTACAATTTTGGAAATTCACCTTTTAGAAAGCTCATATTCTTCTGCCTTAGCCATTTGCTACCTGCAGACTATTTCTGGGTCACATGACTTGGTGTAATTGACAGTTGGGCTTTGTGTATTCCATCTAGACAGCCAAGCAAAATAGGGAGCTTAAGTGTGCCTGGATGCACCATTACTGGCAGGATGCGAGAAAGTAGCTGGCCACAGCCACACTTACACCTGAATAGGCTATGTCCGACACAACGTGCTGTATACCCCCTGTAGCTAGTCTGGAGCCAGGGCCACAAAGGCAGAACACAAAGGGCAAAACTCT